>NC_054483.1:43432472-43787010 GCF_017639515.1 Carcharodon carcharias | reverse complement strand
GGCATTTCCCTCACTCCCCAACTTTCGCAGCATTTCCCTCCCTCCCCAACTCTCGCTGCATTTCCCTCTCTCCCCAACACTTGAGGAATTTCCCTCATGCCCCAACCCTTGCTGCATTTCACTCCCTCCCCAACTCTCGCTGCATTTCCCACCCTCCCAAATCCTCGAGGCATTTCCCTCCCTCCCAAACTCTGAAGGCATTTACCTCCCTCCCCAATCTCGCTGCATTTCCCTCCCTCCCCAAATCTTGCCGCATTTCCCTCTCTCCCCAACTCTTGCCGCATTTCCCTCAATCCCGAACCCTCACCGCATTTCCCTCTATCACCAACTCTCGCCGCAGTTCCCTCCCTCCACAACTCTCGCCGCATTTCCCTCCCTCCCCAACTTCGCCGCATTTCCCTCCCTATCAAACTCTCGCCGCATTACCCTCTCCTCACCAACACTCGCCGCAATTCACTCCCTCTCCAACTCTTGCCACATTTCCGTTTCTCCTCAATTCTTGCCACATTTCCCACCCTCCCCAATGCTCGCCACATTTCCCTCCCTCCCCAACTCTCGCCGCATTTCCCTCCCTACCGAACTCTCGCTGCATTTCCCTCACTCCACAAGTCTCGCCGCATTTCCCTCCTTCGCCAACACTTGCCGCGTTTCCCTCCCTCCCCAACTCTCATTGCATTTCCCTCCCTCCCCAACTCTCACTGCATTTCCCTCCCTCCCCAAATCTCGAGGCATTACCCTCCCTCCCCAAATCTCGCTGCATTTCCCTCCCACCACAACTCTCGAGGCATTATTCCTCGCTCCCCAACTCTCACCGCATGTCCCTCCATCCCGAAGTCTCACCGCATTTCCCTCCCTCCACAAAACTCGCCGCATTTCTCTCTCCTACCGAACTCTCACCGCATTTCCCTCCCTCCCGAACCCTCACTGATTTTCCCTCCAGCCCCAACTCTTGCCGCATTTCCCTCCCTCCCCAACTCTCGCCGCATTTCCCTCCTACCCCAACTCTCGCTGCATTTCCCTCCATCCCCAACTCTCGAGGAATTTCCCTCCCTCCCCAAATCTCGATGAATTTACCTCCATCCCCAACCCTCGATGCATTTCTAACGCTCCCCAACTCTCGAGGCATATCCCTCCTACCCGAAGTCTCCCTGCATTTCCCTCCCTCCCCAACTCTCAACCTATTTCCCTCCCTCCCCATGTCTCGCCGCAGTTCTCTCCCTCTTGAACTCTCACCGCTTTTCCCTCCATCCCCAACTCTCGCCGCGTTTCCCTCCCTCCCGAACACTGGCCGCATTTCCATCCCTTCCCAAGTCTCTCCGAATTTCCCTCCCTCCCTAACTCTTGCTGCATTTCACTCCCTCACGAACTCACGACGCATTTCCCTACCTCCCCAATTTCGCTGCATTTCCATCCCTTCCCAACTCTCTCCGAATTTCCCTCCCTCCCAAACGCTCGCCGCATTTCCTTCCCTCCCAACCTCTCACCGCATTTCCCTCCCTCCACAACTCTCGCCGCATTTCCCACCCTCCCCAACTCTCGCCACATTTCTCTTCCTCCCCAACTCTGGCCGCATGTCTCTTCCTCTGCAACTGTCGTCGCATATCCCTCCCTCCCCAAGTCTCGCCACATTTCCCTCCCTCCTCAACACTCGCTGCATTTCCCTCCCTCCTCAAATCTCAAGGCATTTCTCTCCCTCCCCAAATCTCGCTGCATTTCCCTCCCACCCCAACTGTCGAGGCATTTCACTCCCTCCCCAACTCTCACTGCATTTCCCTCCCTACACAACTATCGCCGGATTTCCCTCCTTCCCCAACTCTCGCTGCATTTCCCTCCCTCCAGAAATGTGGCCGCATTTTCCCCTCCTCCCGAACTCTCGCCGCATTTCCCTCCCTCCACAAAACTGGCCGCATTTCCCTCTCCTACCGAACTCTCGCCGCATTTCCCACCCTCCCCAACTCTCGCCGCATTTCTCTCCCTCCCCAACTCTGGCCGCATTTCTTTTCCTCTGCAGCTGTCACTGCATATCCCTCCCTCCCTAATTCTCGCCGCATTTCCCTCCCTCCCCAACTCTTGCCGCATTTCCCTCCCTCCCCAACTCTTGCCACATTTCCCTCCCTCCCCAACTCTCGCTGCATTTCCCACCCTCTCCAACTCTCAAGGAATTTCCCTCCCTCCCCAACACTCGCTGCATTTCTATCGCTCCCCAACTCTCGAGGCATTTCCCTCCCACCCGAGCTCTCGCTGCATTTCCCTCCCTCCCAACTCTCACCGTATTTCCCTCCCTCCCCATGTCTCGCCGCAGTTCTCTCCCTCCTGAACCCTCACCGCTTTTCGCTCCATCCACTACTCTTGTCGCTTTTCCCTCCCTCCCGAACACTCGCCCCATTTCCCTCGTTCCACAACTCTCGCCACATTTCCCTCCCTCCCGAACTCTGGCCGCATTTCCATCCCTTCCCAACTCTTTCCGAATTTCCCTCCCTCCCTAACTCTCGCTGCATTTCACTCCCTCCCGAACTCACGACACATTTCCCTCCCTCCCCAAATCTCGCTGCATTTCCATCCTTTCCCAACTCTCTCCGAATTTTCCTCCCTCCCAAACTCTCACCGCATTTCCCTCCCACCACAACTCTCGAGGCATTATTCCTCGCTCCCCAACTCTCACCGCATCTCCCTCCATTCCGAAGTCTCGCCGCATTTCCCTCCCTCCACAAAACTCGCCGCATTTCTCTCTCCTACCGAACTCTCGCCGCTTTTCCCTCTGTCCCTAACCCTCACTGATTTTCCCTCCATCCCCAACTCTCGCTGCAATTCCCTCCCTCCACAACTCTCGCCGCATTTCCCTCTCTCCCCAAATCTCTCCGCATTTCCCTCCCTCCACAACTCTCGCTGCATTTCCCTCTCTCTGCAACACTTGAGGAATTTCCCTCACTCCCGAACTCTCGCTGCATTTCACTCCCTCCCCAACTCTCACTGCATTTTCCACCCTCCCCAATTCTCAAGGCATTTCCCTCCCTCCCAAACTCTCAAGGCATTTACCTCCCTCCCCAATCTCGCTGCATTTCCCTCACTCCCCAACTCTCGCCGCATTTCCCTCCATCCCGAACCCTCACCTCTTTTCCCTCCATCACCAAATCTCGCCGCAGTTCCCTCCCTCCACAACCCACGCCGCATTTCCCTCCATCCCCAACTCTCGCCACATTTCCCTCCCTATCAAACTCTCTCCGCATTTCCCGCTCCTCACCAACACTCAGCGCAATTCACTCCCTCTCCAACACTTGCCGCATTTCCCTCCCTCCCCAACTCTTGCCGCATTTCCCTCCCTCCCCAACTCTTGCAGCATTTCCCTCCCTACCGACCTCTTGCCGCATTTCCTTCTCCTCCAGAACTCCCACCGCATTTTCCTCCCTCCCCAAATCTTGCCGCAATTCTATCCTCCGCAACTGTCGCCGCATTTCCCTCACTCCACACGTCTCTCCGCATTTCCCTCCCTCCCCAAAACTTGCCATATTTCCCTCCCTCCCCAACTCTCGTTGCATTTCCCTCCCTCCCCAACTCTCGCTGCATTTCCCTCCCTCCCCAAATCTCGCCGCATTTCCCTCCCTCCCCAACTCTCACCGCATTTCCCTCCCTCCCCAACTCTCGCTGCATTTCCCTCCCTCCCCAAATCTCGCCGCATTTCCCTCCCTCCCCAACTCTCACCGCATTTCACTCCCTCCCCTAGTCTCGCCGAATTTCCCTCCCTCCACAGCACTTGCCACATTTCACGCCCTCCCCAACTCTCGCTATATTTCCCTCCCTCCCCAACTCTCGCTGCATTTCCCTCCCTAACTCTCGAGGCATTTCCCTCCCTCCCCAACTCTCACTGCATTTTCCTCCATCCCCAAACCTCAAGGCATTTTCCTCCCTCCCCAACTCTCGCTGCATGTCCTTCCCTCCCTTAGTCTCACCGCATTTCCCTCCCTACACAACTATCACCGCATTTCCCTCCCTCCCCAACTCTCGCCGCATTTCCCTCCCTCCACAAATCTGGCTGCATTTCGCTCTCCTCCCGAACTCTCGCCGCATTTCCCGCCCTCCCCAACTCTCACTGCATTTCTCTCCCTCCCCAACTCTGGCCGCATGTCGCTTCCTCTGCAACTGTCGCCGCACATCCCTCCCTCCCCAAGTCTCGTGGCATTTCCCTCCCTCCTGAACACTCACCGCATTTCCCTCCCTCCCCAACTCTCGCTGCATTTCCCTCCCTCCCCACCTCTCGCTGCATTTCCCTCCCACCCCAACTGCTGAGGCATTTCCCTCCCTCCCCAACTCTCGAGGCATTTCCCTCACTCCCCAACTTTCGCAGCATTTCCCTCCCTCCCCAACTCTCGCTGCATTTCCCTCTCTCCCCAACACTTGAGGAATTTCCCTCATGCCCCAACCCTTGCTGCATTTCACTCCCTCCCCAACTCTCGCTGCATTTCACTCCCTCCAGAAATGTGGCCGCATTTCCCCCTCCTCCCGAACTCTCGCCGCATTTCCCTCCCTCCACAAAACTCACCGCATTTCCCTCTCCTACCGAACTCTCACCGCATTTCCCACCCTCCCCAACTCTCGCCGCATTTCTCTCCCTCCCCAACTCTGGCCGCATTTCTTTTCCTCTGCAGCTGTCGCTGCATATCCCTCCCTCCCCAACTCTCGCCGCATTTCCCTCCCGCCCCAACTCTCACTGCATTTCCCACCCTCCCCATGTCTCGCTGCAATTTCCTCCCGTGCCAACTCTCGATGCATTTCCCTCCCTCCCCAACTCTCACTGCATTTCCCTCCCTCCCCAACTCTCGCCGCATTTCCCTTCCTTCCCATGTCTCACCGAATTTCCCTCCCTCCCGAACCCTCACTGATTTTCCCTCCATCCCAAACTCTCGCTGCAGCTCCCTCCCTCCACAACTCTCGCCGCATTTCCCTCCCTCCCCATGTCTCACTGCAGTTCTCTCCCTCCTGAACCCTCAATGCTTTTCGCTCCATCCACAACTCTCACCGCGTTTCCCTCCCTCCCGAACACTCGCTGCATTTCCCTCGTTCCACAACTCTCGCCGCATTTCCCTCCCTCACGAACTCTGGCCGCATTTCCATCCCTTCCCAACTGTCTCCGAATTTCCCTCCCTCCCAAACTCTCGCTGCATTTCACACCCTCCCGAACTCACGACGCATTTCCCTCCCTCCCCAAATCTCGCTGCATTACCATCCCTTCCCAACTCTCTCTGAATTTCCCTCCCTCCCAAACTCTCGCTGCATTTCCCTCCCTCCGCACTCTCACTGCGTTTCCCTCCCTCCACAACTCTCGCTGCATTTCACTCCCTCCCCAACTCTCGAGGCATTTCCCTCATTCCCCAACTCTCGCTGCATTTCCCTCCCTCCCCAACTCTCGCTGCATTTCCCTCTCTCCCCAACACTTGAGGAATTTCCCTCACTCCCCAACTGTTGCTGCATTTCACTCCCTCCCCAACTCTCGCTGCATTTCCCACCCTCCCAAATTCTCGAGGCATTTCCCTCCCTCCCAAACTCTCAAGGCATTTACCTCCCTCCCCAATCTCGCTGCATTTCCCTCCCTCCCCAACTCTCGCCGCATTTCCCTCTCTCCCCAACTCTCACCGCATTTCCCTCCCTCCCCATGTCTCGCTGCAATTTCCTCCCTCCCCAACTCTCACTGCATTTCCCTCCCTCCCCAACTCTCGCCGCATTTCCCTTCCTTCCCATGTCTCACCGAATTTCCCTCCCTCCCGAACCCTCACTGCTTTTCCCTCCATCCCCAACTCTCACTGCAGTTCCCTCCCTGTACAACTCTCACCGCATTTTCCTCCCTCCCCAACTCTTGCCGCATTTCCCTCCCTCCCCAACTCTCGCTGCATTTCCCTCCCTCCCCAACTCTCAAGGAATTTCCCTCCCTCCCCAACTCTCGCTGCATTTCTATCGCTCCCCAACTCTCGAGGCATTTCCCTCCCACCCGAGCTCTCGCTGCATTTCCCTCTCTCCCAACTCTCGCCGTATTTCCCTCCCTCCCCATGTCTCGCTGCAGTTCTCTCCCTCCTGAACCCTCAATGCTTTTCGCTCCATCCACAACTCTCACCGCGTTTCCCTCCCTCCCGAACACTCGCTGCATTTCCCTCGTTCCACAACTCTCGCCGCATTTCCCTCCCTCACGAACTCTGGCCGCATTTCCATCACTTCCCAACTCTCTCCGAATTTCCCTCCCTCCCAAACTCTCGCTGCATTTCACACCCTCCCGAACTCACGACACATTTCCCTCCCTCCCCAAATCTCGCTGCATTACCATCCCTTCCCAACTCTCTCTGAATTTCCCTCCCTCCCAAACTCTGGCTGCATTTCCCTCCCTCCCGAACTCTCACCGCATTTCCCTCCCTCCACAACTCTCTCTGCATTTCACTCACTCCCCAAATCTCGAGGCATTTCCCTCACTCCCCAACTTTCGCAGCATTTCCCTCCCTCCCCAACTCTCGCTGCATTTCCCTCTCTCCCCAACACTTGAGGAATTTCCCTCATGCCCCAACCCTTGCTGCATTTCACTCCCTCCCCAACTCTCGCTGCATTTCCCACCCTCCCAAATCCTCGAGGCATTTCCCTCCCTCCCAAACTCTGAAGGCATTTACCTCCCTCCCCAATCTCGCTGCATTTCCCTCCCTCCCCAAATCTTGCCGCATTTCCCTCTCTCCCCAACTCTTGCCGCATTTCCCTCAATCCCGAACCCTCACCGCATTTCCCTCTATCACCAACTCTCGCCGCAGTTCCCTCCCTCCACAACTCTCGCCGCATTTCCCTCCCTCCCCAACTTCGCCGCATTTCCCTCCCTATCAAACTCTCGCCGCATTACCCTCTCCTCACCAACACTCGCCGCAATTCACTCCCTCTCCAACTCTTGCCACATTTCCGTTTCTCCTCAATTCTTGCCACATTTCCCACCCTCCCCAATGCTCGCCACATTTCCCTCCCTCCCCAACTCTCGCCGCATTTCCCTCCCTACCGAACTCTCGCTGCATTTCCCTCACTCCACAAGTCTCGCCGCATTTCCCTCCTTCGCCAACACTTGCCGCGTTTCCCTCCCTCCCCAACTCTCATTGCATTTCCCTCCCTCCCCAACTCTCACTGCATTTCCCTCCCTCCCCAAATCTCGAGGCATTACCCTCCCTCCCCAACTCTCACTGCATTTCCCTCCCTCCCCAAATCTCGAGGCATTACCCTCCCTCCCCAACTTTCGCAGCATTTCCCTCCCTCCCCAACTCTCGCTGCATTTCCCTCTCTCCCCAACACTTGAGGAATTTCCCTCATGCCCCAACCCTTGCTGCATTTCACTCCCTCCCCAACTCTCGCTGCATTTCACTCCCTCCAGAAATGTGGCCGCATTTCCCCCTCCTCCCGAACTCTCGCCGCATTTCCCTCCCTCCACAAAACTCACCGCATTTCCCTCTCCTACCGAACTCTCACCGCATTTCCCACCCTCCCCAACTCTCGCCGCATTTCTCTCCCTCCCCAACTCTGGCCGCATTTCTTTTCCTCTGCAGCTGTCGCTGCATATCCCTCCCTCCCCAACTCTCGCCGCATTTCCCTCCCTCCCCAACTCTCACTGCATTTCCCACCCTCCCCATGTCTCGCTGCAATTTCCTCCCGTGCCAACTCTCGATGCATTTCCCTCCCTCCCCAACTCTCACTGCATTTCCCTCCCTCCCCAACTCTCGCCGCATTTCCCTTCCTTCCCATGTCTCACCGAATTTCCCTCCCTCCCGAACCCTCACTGATTTTCCCTCCATCCCAAACTCTCGCTGCAGCTCCCTCCCTCCACAACTCTCGCCGCATTTCCCTCCCTCCCCATGTCTCACTGCAGTTCTCTCCCTCCTGAACCCTCAATGCTTTTCGCTCCATCCACAACTCTCACCGCGTTTCCCTCCCTCCCGAACACTCGCTGCATTTCCCTCGTTCCACAACTCTCGCCGCATTTCCCTCCCTCACGAACTCTGGCCGCATTTCCATCCCTTCCCAACTGTCTCCGAATTTCCCTCCCTCCCAAACTCTCGCTGCATTTCACACCCTACCGAACTCACGACGCATTTCCCTCCCTCCCCAAATCTCGCTGCATTACCATCCCTTCCCAACTCTCTCTGAATTTCCCTCCCTCCCAAACTCTCGCTGCATTTCCCTCCCTCCGCACTCTCACTGCGTTTCCCTCCCTCCACAACTCTCGCTGCATTTCACTCCCTCCCCAACTCTCGAGGCATTTCCCTCATTCCCCAACTCTCGCTGCATTTCCCTCCCTCCCCAACTCTCGCTGCATTTCCCTCTCTTCCCAACACTTGAGGAATTTCCCTCACTCCCCAACTGTTGCTGCATTTCACTCCCTCCCCAACTCTCGCTGCATTTCCCACCCTCCCAAATTCTCGAGGCATTTCCCTCCCTCCCAAACTCTCAAGGCATTTACCTCCCTCCCCAATCTCGCTGCATTTCCCTCCCTCCCCAACTCTCGCCGCATTTCCCTCTCTCCCCAACTCTCACCGCATTTCCCTCCCTCCCCATGTCTCGCTGCAATTTCCTCCCTCCCCAACTCTCACTGCATTTCCCTCCCTCCCCAACTCTCGCCGCATTTCCCTTCCTTCCCATGTCTCACCGAATTTCCCTCCCTCCCGAACCCTCACTGCTTTTCCCTCCATCCCCAACTCTCACTGCAGTTCCCTCCCTGTACAACTCTCACCGCATTTTCCTCCCTCCCCAACTCTTGCCGCATTTCCCTCCCTCCCCAACTCTCGCTGCATTTCCCTCCCTCCCCAACTCTCAAGGAATTTCCCTCCCTCCCCAACTCTCGCTGCATTTCTATCGCTCCCCAACTCTCGAGGCATTTCCCTCCCACCCGAGCTCTCGCTGCATTTCCCTCTCTCCCAACTCTCGCCGTATTTCCCTCCCTCCCCATGTCTCGCTGCAGTTCTCTCCCTCCTGAACCCTCAATGCTTTTCGCTCCATCCACAACTCTCACCGCGTTTCCCTCCCTCCCGAACACTCGCTGCATTTCCCTCGTTCCACAACTCTCGCCGCATTTCCCTCCCTCACGAACTCTGGCCGCATTTCCATCACTTCCCAACTCTCTCCGAATTTCCCTCCCTCCCAAACTCTCGCTGCATTTCACACCCTCCCGAACTCACGACACATTTCCCTCCCTCCCCAAATCTCGCTGCATTACCATCCCTTCCCAACTCTCTCTGAATTTCCCTCCCTCCCAAACTCTCGCTGCATTTCCCTCCCTCCCGAACTCTCACCGCATTTCCCTCCCTCCACAACTCTCTCTGCATTTCACTCACTCCCCAAATCTCGAGGCATTTCCCTCACTCCCCAACTTTCGCAGCATTTCCCTCCCTCCCCAACTCTCGCTGCATTTCCCTCTCTCCCCAACACTTGAGGAATTTCCCTCATGCCCCAACCCTTGCTGCATTTCACTCCCTCCCCAACTCTCGCTGCATTTCCCACCCTCCCAAATCCTCGAGGCATTTCCCTCCCTCCCAAACTCTGAAGGCATTTACCTCCCTCCCCAATCTCGCTGCATTTCCCTCCCTCCCCAAATCTTGCCGCATTTCCCTCTCTCCCCAACTCTTGCCGCATTTCCCTCAATCCCGAACCCTCACCGCATTTCCCTCTATCACCAACTCTCGCCGCAGTTCCCTCCCTCCACAACTCTCGCCGCATTTCCCTCCCTCCCCAACTTCGCCGCATTTCCCTCCCTATCAAACTCTCGCCGCATTACCCTCTCCTCACCAACACTCGCCGCAATTCACTCCCTCTCCAACTCTTGCCACATTTCCGTTTCTCCTCAATTCTTGCCACATTTCCCACCCTCCCCAATGCTCGCCACATTTCCCTCCCTCCCCAACTCTCGCCGCATTTCCCTCCCTACCGAACTCTCGCTGCATTTCCCTCACTCCACAAGTCTCGCCGCATTTCCCTCCTTCGCCAACACTTGCCGCGTTTCCCTCCCTCCCCAACTCTCATTGCATTTCCCTCCCTCCCCAACTCTCACTGCATTTCCCTCCCTCCCCAAATCTCGAGGCATTACCCTCCCTCCCCAAATCTCGCTGCATTTCCCTCCCACCACAACTCTCGAGGCATTATTCCTCGCTCCCCAACTCTCACCGCATGTCCCTCCATCCCGAAGTCTCACCGCATTTCCCTCCCTCCACAAAACTCGCCGCATTTCTCTCTCCTACCGAACTCTCACCGCATTTCCCTCCCTCCCGAACCCTCACTGATTTTCCCTCCAGCCCCAACTCTTGCCGCATTTCCCTCCCTCCCCAACTCTCGCCGCATTTCCCTCCAACCCCAACTCACGCTGCATTTCCCTCCATCCCCAACTCTCGAGGCATTTCCCTCCCTCCCCAAATCTCGATGAATTTACCTCCATCCCCAACCCTCGATGCATTTCTAACGCTCCCCAACTCTCGAGGCATATCCCTCCTACCCGAAGTCTCCCTGCATTTCCCTCCCTCCCCAACTCTCAACCTATTTCCCTCCCTCCCCATGTCTCGCCGCAGTTCTCTCCCTCTTGAACTCTCACCGCTTTTCCCTCCATCCCCAACTCTCGCCGCGTTTCCCTCCCTCCCGAACACTGGCCGCATTTCCATCCCTTCCCAAGTCTCTCCGAATTTCCCTCCCTCCCTAACTCTTGCTGCATTTCACTCCCTCCCGAACTCACGACGCATTTCCCTACCTCCCCAATTTCGCTGCATTTCCATCCCTTCCCAACTCTCTCCGAATTTCCCTCCCTCCCAAACGCTCGCCGCATTTCCTTCCCTCCCAACCTCTCACCGCATTTCCCTCCCTCCACAACTCTCGCCGCATTTCCCACCCTCCCCAACTCTCGCCACATTTCTCTTCCTCCCCAACTCTGGCCGCATGTCTCTTCCTCTGCAACTGTCGTCGCATATCCCTCCCTCCCCAAGTCTCGCCACATTTCCCTCCCTCCTCAACACTCGCTGCATTTCCCTCCCTCCTCAAATCTCAAGGCATTTCTCTCCCTCCCCAAATCTCGCTGCATTTCCCTCCCACCCCAACTGTCGAGGCATTTCACTCCCTCCCCAACTCTCACTGCATTTCCCTCCCTACACAACTATCGCCGGATTTCCCTCCTTCCCCAACTCTCGCTGCATTTCCCTCCCTCCAGAAATGTGGCCGCATTTTCCCCTCCTCCCGAACTCTCGCCGCATTTCCCTCCCTCCACAAAACTGGCCGCATTTCCCTCTCCTACCGAACTCTCGCCGCATTTCCCACCCTCCCCAACTCTCGCCGCATTTCTCTCCCTCCCCAACTCTGGCCGCATTTCTTTTCCTCTGCAGCTGTCACTGCATATCCCTCCCTCCCTAATTCTCGCCGCATTTCCCTCCCTCCCCAACTCTTGCCGCATTTCCCTCCCTCCCCAACTCTTGCCACATTTCCCTCCCTCCCCAACTCTCGCTGCATTTCCCACCCTCTCCAACTCTCAAGGAATTTCCCTCCCTCCCCAACACTCGCTGCATTTCTATCGCTCCCCAACTCTCGAGGCATTTCCCTCCCACCCGAGCTCTCGCTGCATTTCCCTCCCTCCCAACTCTCACCGTATTTCCCTCCCTCCCCATGTCTCGCCGCAGTTCTCTCCCTCCTGAACCCTCACCGCTTTTCGCTCCATCCACTACTCTTGTCGCTTTTCCCTCCCTCCCGAACACTCGCCCCATTTCCCTCGTTCCACAACTCTCGCCACATTTCCCTCCCTCCCGAACTCTGGCCGCATTTCCATCCCTTCCCAACTCTTTCCGAATTTCCCTCCCTCCCTAACTCTCGCTGCATTTCACTCCCTCCCGAACTCACGACACATTTCCCTCCCTCCCCAAATCTCGCTGCATTTCCATCCTTTCCCAACTCTCTCCGAATTTTCCTCCCTCCCAAACTCTCACCGCATTTCCCTCCCACCACAACTCTCGAGGCATTATTCCTCGCTCCCCAACTCTCACCGCATCTCCCTCCATTCCGAAGTCTCGCCGCATTTCCCTCCCTCCACAAAACTCGCCGCATTTCTCTCTCCTACCGAACTCTCGCCGCATTTCCCTCTGTCCCTAACCCTCACTGATTTTCCCTCCATCCCCAACTCTCGCTGCAGTTCCCTCCCTCCACAACTCTCGCCGCATTTCCCTCTCTCCTCAAATCTCTCCGCATTTCCCTCCCTCCACAACTCTCGCTGCATTTCCCTCTCTCCCCAACTCTCACTGCATTTTCCACCCTCCCCAATTCTCAAGGCATTTCCCTCCCTCCCAAACTCTCAAGGCATTTACCTCCCTCCCCAATCTCGCTGCATTTCCCTCACTCCCCAACTCTCGCAGCATTTCCCTCCATCCCGAACCCTCACCTCTTTTCCCTCCATCACCAAACCTCGCCGCAGTTCCCTCCCTCCACAACCCACGCCGCATTTCCTTCCATCCCCAACTCTCGCCACATTTCCCTCCCTATCAAACTCTCTCCGCATTTCCCGCTCCTCACCAACACTCAGCGCAATTCACTCCCTCTCCAACACTTGCCGCATTTCCCTCCCTCCCCAACTCTTACCGCATTTCCCTCCCTCCCCAACTCTTGCAGCATTTCCCTCCCTACCGACCTCTTGCCGCATTTCCTTCTCCTCCAGAACTCCCACCGCATTTTCCTCCCTCCCCAAATCTTGCCGCAATTCTCTTCCTCCGCAACTGTCGCCGCATTTCCCTCACTCCACACGTCTCTCCGCATTTCCCTTCCTCCCCAACACTTGCCATATTTCCCTCCCTCCCCAACTCTCGTTGCATTTCCCTCCCTCCCCAACTCTCGCTGAATTTCCCTCCCTCCCCAAATCTCGCCGCATTTCCCTCCCTCCCCAACTCTCACCGCATTTCCCTCCCTCCCCAACTCTCCCTGCATTTCCCTCCCTCCCCAAATCTCGCCGCATTTCCCTCCCTCCCCAACTCTCACCGCATTTCACTCCCTCCCCTAGTCTCGCCGAATTTCCCTCCCTCCACAGCACTTGCCACATTTCACGACCTCCCCAACTCTCGCTATATTTCCCTCCCTCCCCAACTCTCGCTGCATTTCCCTCCCTAACTCTCGAGGCATTTCCCTCCCTCCCCAACTCTCGCTGTATTTTCCTCCATCCCCAAACCTCAAGGCATTTTCCTCCCTCCCCAACTCTCGCTGCATGTCCTTCCCTCCCTTAGTCTCGCCGCATTTCCCTCCCTACACAACTATCACCGCATATCCCTCCCTCCCCAACTCTCGCCGCATTTCCCTCCCTCCACAAATCTGGCCGCATTTCGCTCTCCTCCCGAACTCTCGCCGCATTTCCCGCCCTCCCCAACTCTCACTGCATTTCTCTCCCTCCCCAACTCTGGCCGCATGTCGCTTCCTCTGCAACTGTCGCCGCACATCCCTCCCTCCCCAAGTCTCGTGGCATTTCCCTCCCTCCTGAACACTCACCGCATTTCCCTCCCTCCCCAACTCTCGCTGCATTTCCCTCCCTCCCCACCTCTCGCTGCATTTCCCTCCCACCCCAACTGCTGAGGCATTTCCCTCCCTCCCCTACTCTCGCTGCATTTACCTCCCTACAGAACTATCGCCAGATTTCCCTACCTCACCAACTCTCGCTGCATTTCCCTCCCGCCAGAAATCTGGCCGCATTTCCCTCTCCTCCCGAACTCTCGCCGCATTTCCCTCCCTCCACAAATCTCGCCGCATTTCCCTCCCTCTACAAATCTGGCCGCATTTCCCTCCCTCCCCAACTCTCACAGCATTTCCCACCCTCCCCAACTCTGGCCACATTTCTCTTCCTCTGCAACTGTCGCCGCATATCCCTCCCTCCCCAAGTCTCGCCTCATTTCCCTCCCTCCCCAGCACTCGCCGCATTTCATTCCCTCCCCAACTCTCGCTGCATTTCCCTCCCTCCCGAACTATCGCCGCATTTCCCGCCCTCCCCAACTCTTGCTGCATTTCTCTCCCTCCCCAACTCTGGCTGCATGTCTATTCCTCTGCAACTGTTGCCGCATATCCCTCCCTCCCCAAGTCTCGCCGCAATTCCCTCCCTCCTCAACACTCACCGCATTTCCCTCCCTCCCCAACTCTGGCCGCATTTCCCTCCCTCCCCAACTCTGGCCACATTTCTCTTCCTCCGCAACTGTCGTCACATATCCCTCCCTCCTCAAGTCTCGCCACATTTCCCTCCCTCCCCAGCACTCGCCACATTTCACGCCCTCCCCAACTCTCGCTGCATTTCCCTCCCTCCCCAACTCTCGCTGCATTTCCCTCCCCAAATCTCAAGGCATTTTCCTCCCTCCCCAAATCTCACTGCATGTCCTTCCCTACTTAAGTCTCGCCGCATTTCCCTCCCTACACAACTATGGCAACATTTCCCTCCCTCCCCAACTCTCACCGCCTTTCCCTCCCTCCACAAATCTGGCCGCATTTCCCTCTCCTCCCGAACTCTCGCCACATTTCCCGCCCTCCCGAACTCTCGCCGCATTTCTCTCCCTCCCTAATTCTGGCAGCATGTCTGTTCCTCTGCAACTGTTGCCGCATATCCCTCCCTCCCCAAGTCTCGCCGCATTTCCCTCCCGCCTCAACACTCGCCGCATTTCCCTCCCTCCCCAACTCTCGAGGCATTTTCCACCCTCCCCAACTCTCTCCACATTTCCCTCCCTCCCCATGTCTCACTGCAATTTACTCCCGCGCCAACTCTCGAGGCATTTCCCTCCCTCTCCAACTCTCACTGCATTTCCCTCCCTCCCCAACTCTCGCCGCATTTCCCTTCCTTCCCATGTCTCAACGAATTTCCCTCCCTCCCGAACCCTCACTGCATTTCCCTCCATCCCCAACTCTCGCTGCAGTTCCCTCCCTCCACAACTCTCGCCGCATTTCCCTCCCTCCCCAACTCTTGCCGCATTTCCCTCCCTCCCCAACTCTCGCCGCATTTCGCTCCCTCCCCAACACTCAAGGAATTTCCCTCCCTCCCCAACTCTCGCTGCATTTCTATCGCTCCCCAACTCTCAAGGCACTTCCGTCCCACCCGAGCTCTCGCTGCATTTCCCTCCCTCCCAGCTCTCGCCGTATTTCCCTCCCTCCCCATGTCTTGCCACAGTTCTCTCCCTCCTGAACCCTCACCGCTTTTCGCTCCATCCACAACTCTCGCCGCGTTTCCCTCCCTCCCGAACACTCGCCGCATTTCCCTCATTCCACAACTCTCGCCACATTTCCCTCCCTCCCGAACTCTGGCCGCATTTCCATCCCTTCCCAACTCTCTCCGAATTTCCCTCCCTCCCTAACTCTCGCTGCATTTCACACCCTCCCGAACTCACGACACATTTCCATCCCTCCCCAAATCTCATTGCATTTCCATCCCTTCCCAACTCTCTCCGAATTTCCCTCCCTCCCTAACTCTCGCTGCATTTCACTCCCTCCCGAACTCACGACGCATTTCCCTCCATCCACAAATCTCGCTGCATTTCCATCCCTTCCCAACTCTCTCCGAATTTCCCTCCCTCCACAACTCTCGCCGCATTTCCCACCCTCCCCAACTCTCACCGCATTTCTCTCCCTCCCCAACTCTGGCCGCATGTCTCTTCCTCTGCAACTGTGGCTGCATATCCCTCCCTCCCCAAGACTCACCACATTTCCCTCCCTCCTCAACACTCGCCGCATTTCCCTCCCTCTCCAAATCTCGAGGCATTTCTCTCCCTCCCCAACTCTTCAGGCATTTCCCTCACTCCCCAACTCTCGCTGCATTTCCCTCCCTCCCCAACTCTCGCTGCATTTCCCTCTCTCCCCAACACTTGAGGAATTTCCCTCACTCCCCAAATCTTGCTGCATTTCACTCCCTCCCCAACTCTCGCTGCATTTCCCACCCTCCCCAATTCTCGAGGCATTTCCCTCCCTCCCAAACTCTCAAGGTATTTACCTCCCTCCCCAATCTCACTCCATTTCCCTCCCACCTGAAATCTCGCCGCATTTCCCTCCCTCCCCAACTTGCACCACATTTCCCTCTTTCCCGAACTCTCACCGCATTTCCCTCCTTCCCCAACTCTTGAGGCAGTTCCCTCACTCCCCAACTCTCGCTGCATTTCCCTCCCTGCCCAAATCTCACCGCATTTGCCTCCCGACCAAACTCTTGTCGCATTTCCCTCTTCTCACCAAATCTCGCCGCAATTCACTCCCTCCCCAACTCTCACCGTATTTCCCTCCCTCCCCATGTGTCGCCACAGTTCTCTCCCTCCTTAACCCTCACCGCTTTTCCCTCCATCCAAAACTCTCACCTCATTTCCCTCCCTCCCGAACCCTGGCCGCATTTCCATCCCTTCCCAACTCTCTCCGAATTTCCCTCCCTCCCTAACTCTCGCTGCATTTCACTCCCTCCCGAACTCACGACGCATTTCCCTCCCTCCCCAAATTTCGTTGCTTTTCCATCCCTTCCCAACTCTCTCCGAATTTCCCTCCCTCCCAAACTTTCGCTGCATTTCCCTCCCACCACAACTCTCGAGGCATTATTCCTCGCTCCCCAACTCTCACCGCATGTCCCTCCATCCCGAAGTCTCGCCGCATTTCCCTCCCTCCACAAAACTCGCCGCATTTCTCTCTCCTACCGAACTCTCGCCGCATTTCCCTCCCTCCCGAACCCTCACTGATTTTCCCTCCATCCCCAACTCTCACTGCAGTTCCCTCCATCCACAACTCTCACCGCATTTCCCTCCCTCCCCAACTCTTGCCGCATTTCCCTCCTTCCCCAACTCTCGCTGCATTTCCCTCCCTCCCCAAATCTCGAGGAATTTACCTCTATCCCCAACTCTCGCTGCATTTCTATCGCTCCCCAACTCTCGAGGCATTTCCCTCCTATCTGAAGTCTCACTGCATTTACCTCCCTCCCCAACTCTCACCGTATTTCCCTCCCTCCCCATGTCTCGCCGCAGTTCTCTCCCTCCTGAACCCTCACCGCTTTTCCCTCCATCCCCAAGTCTCGCCGCGTTTCCCTCCCTCCCGAACACTCGCCGCATTTCCCTCGCTCCACAACTCTCGCCGCATTTCCCTCCCTCCCGAACTCTGGCCGCATTTCCATCCCTTCCCATCTCTCTCCGAATTTCCCTCCCTCCAAAACTCTCGCCGCATTTCCTTCCCTCCCGAACTCTCACCACATTTCCCTCCCTCCACAACACTCGTTGCATTTCACTCCCTCCCCAACTCTTGAGGCATTTTCCTCACTTCGCAACTCTTGCTGCATTTCCCTCCCTCCCCAACTCTCTCCGCATTTCCCTCAATCCCGAACCCTCACCGCTTTTCCGTCCATCACCAAATCTCACCGCAGTTCCCTCCCTCCCCAACTCTAGCCGCATTTCCCTCCCTATAAAAGTCTCACCGCATTTCCCTCTCCTCACCAACACTCGCCGCAATTCACTCCCTCTCCAACTCTTGCCGAGTTTCCGTTCCTCCTCAATTCTTGCCAAATTTCCCACCCTCCCCAACGCTCACCGCATTTCCTTCCCTCCCCAACTCTGTCCGCATTTCACTTCTTCCTCATCTGTCTCTGAATTTCCCTCACTCCACAAGTCTCACCGCATTTCCCTCCCCAACTCCCGCCGCATTTCCCTCCCTCCCCAACTCTCGCTGCATTTCCCTCCCTACACAAATCTCGAGGCATTACCCTCCCTCCCCAACTCTCGCTGCATTTCCCTCCCACCACAACTCTCGAGGCATTATTCCTCGCTCCCCAACTCTCGCCGCATGTCCCTCCCTCCCCGACTCTTGCCGCATTTCTCTCCCTTCCCAACTCTCGCCGCGTTTCCTTCCCTCCCCAACTCTCGCCGCATTTCTCTTCCTTCCCATGTCTCACCGCAGTTCCCTCCCTCCTGAACCCTCACTGCTTTTCCCTTCATCCCCAACTCTTGCTGCAGTTCCCTCCCTCCACAACTCTCGTCGCATTTCCCTCCTACCCCAACTCTTGCCGCATTTCCCTCCCTCCCCAACTCTCAACGCATTTCCCTCCCTCCACAACACTCGCTGCATTTCCCTCCCTCTCCAACTCTCGAGGAATTTCCCTCCCTCCCCAACTCTCGAGGAATTTCCCTCCATCCCCAACTCTCACTGCATTTCTATTGCTCCCGAACTCTCGAGGTATTTCCCTCCCACCCGAAGTCTCGCTGCATTTCCCTCCCTCCCCAACTCTCACCGTATTTCCCTCCCTCCCCATGTCTCGCCGCAGTTCTCTCCCTCCTGAACCCTCACTGTTTTCCCTCCATCCCCAACTCTCACTGCATTTCCCTCCCTCCTGAACACTCGCCGCATTTCCCTCGCTCCACAACTCTCGTCGCATTTCCCTCCCTCCCGAATTCTGTCCTCATTTCCATCCCTTCCCAACTCTCTCCGAATTTCCCTCCCTCCCTAACTCTCGCTGCATTTCACTCCCTCCCGAACTCACAACGCATTTCCCTCCCTCCCCAAATTCGCTGCATTTCCATCCCTTCCCAACTCTCTCCGAATTTCCCTCCCTCCCAAACTCTCACCGCATTTCCTTCCCTCCCGAACTCTCACCGCATTTCCCTCCCTCCACAACTCTCGCTGCATTTCACTCCCTCCCCAACTCTTGAGGCATTTCCCTCCCTCCCCAACTCTTGCTGCATTTCCCTCTCTCCGCAACACTCCAGGAATTTCCCTCACTCCCCAAATCTTGCTGCATTTCACTCCCTCCCCAACTCTCGCTGCATTTCCCACCCTCCCCAATTCTCGAGGCATTTCCCTCCCTCCCAAACTCTCAAGGCATTTACCTCCCTCCCCAATCTCACTGCATTTCACTCCCTCCCGAACTCACGCCGCATTTCCCTCCCTCCCCAACTTGCACCGCATTTCCCTCTTTCCTGAACTCTCACTGCATTTCCCTCCTTCCCCAACTCTTGAGGCATTTCCCTCACTCCCCAACTCTCGCTGTATTTCCCTACCTGCCCAAATCTCACCTCATTTTCCTCCTGACCAAACTCTTGTCGCATTTCCCTCTTCTCACCAAATCTCGCCGCAATTCACTCCCTCTCCAACTCTTGGCGGATTTCCATCACTCCCCAACTCTTGCGGAATTTTGCTCCCTCTGGAACTCTCGGCGCATTTCCCTCCCTCCCAAACTCTCGCCGCATTTCCCTCCCTCCAAAGCTCTGGCCGCATTTCGATTCCTTCCCAACTCTCGCCGCATTACCCTCCATCACCAACTCTCGCCACATTACCCTCCATCACCAACTCTCGCCACATTTCCCTCCCTCCACAACTGCCGCCACATTTCCCTCCCTCCCAAACACTAGCCGCATTTCCATCCCTTCCCAACTCTCTCCGAATTTCCCTCCCTCCCGAACTCTCGCCGCATTTCCCTCCCTACCGAACTCTCGCCGCATTTCTCTCCCTCCCCAACTTGCGCAGCATTTCCCTCCTTTCTGAATTCTCACCGCAGTTCCCTCCCTCCCGAACCCTCACTGCTTTTCCCTCCCTCCCCATCTCTCGCTGCACTTCCCTCCTTCCCCAACTCTCGCCACATTTCCCTTCCTCCCCAAGTCTCACCGCAGTTCCCTCCCTCCCGAACCCTCACTGCTTTTCCTTCCCTCCCCAACTCTCGCCGCATTTCCCTCCCTCCCCAACTCTCGCCGCATTTCCCTCCCTCCCCAACTCTCATCGCATTTCCCTCTCCTCACCAACTCTCGCCGCAATTCACTCCCTTTCCAACTCTCGGCGAATTTCCCTCCCTCCCCAACTCTTACGGCATTTCCCTCCCTCACCAACTCTCGGTGCATTTCCCTCGCCCCCGAACTCTGGCCGCATTTCTATCCCTTCCCAACTCTCTTTGAATTTCCCTCCCTCCAAAACTCACGCCGCATTTCCCTCCCTCCCGAACTCTCGCCGCATTTCCTTCCCTCCCGAACTCTCACCGCATTTCCCTCCCTCCACAACTCTCGCTGCATTTCACTCCCTCCCCAACTCTTGAGGCATTTCCCTCCCTCCCCAACTCTTGCTGCATTTCCCTCTCTCCGCAACACTCCAGGAATTTCCCTCACTCCCCAAATCTTGCTGCATTTCACTCCCTCCCCAACTCTCGCTGCATTTCCCACCCTCCCCAATTCTCGAGGCATTTCCCTCCCTCCCAAACTCTCAAGGCATTTACCTCCCTCCCCAATCTCACTGCATTTCACTCCCTCCCGAACTCACGCCGCATTTCCCTCCCTCCCCAACTTGCACCGCATTTCCCTCTTTCCTGAACTCTCACTGCATTTCCCTCCTTCCCCAACTCTTGAGGCATTTCCCTCACTCCCCAACTCTCGCTGTATTTCCCTACCTGCCCAAATCTCACCTCATTTTCCTCCTGACCAAACTCTTGTCGCATTTCCCTCTTCTCACCAAATCTCGCCGCAATTCACTCCCTCTCCAACTCTTGGCGGATTTCCATCACTCCCCAACTCTTGCGGAATTTTGCTCCCTCTGGAACTCTCGGAGCATTTCCCTCCCTCCCAAACTCTCGCCGCATTTCCCTCCCTCCAAAGCTCTGGCCGCATTTCGATTCCTTCCCAACTCTCGCCGCATTACCCTCCATCACCAACTCTCGCCACATTACCCTCCATCACCAACTCTCGCCACATTTCCCTCCCTCCACAACTGCCGCCACATTTCCCTCCCTCCCAAACACTAGCCGCATTTCCATCCCTTCCCAACTCTCTCCGAATTTCCCTCCCTCCCGAACTCTCGCCGCATTTCCCTCCCTACCGAACTCTCGCCGCATTTCTCTCCCTCCCCAACTTGCGCAGCATTTCCCTCCTTTCTGAATTCTCACCGCAGTTCCCTCCCTCCCGAACCCTCACTGCTTTTCCCTCCCTCCCCATCTCTCGCTGCACTTCCCTCCTTCCCCAACTCTCGCCACATTTCCCTTCCTCCCCAAGTCTCACCGCAGTTCCCTCCCTCCCGAACCCTCACTGCTTTTCCTTCCCTCCCCAACTCTCGCCGCATTTCCCTCCCTCCCCAACTCTCGCCGCATTTCCCTCCCTCCCCAACTCTCATCGCATTTCCCTCTCCTCACCAACTCTCGCCGCAATTCACTCCCTTTCCAACTCTCGGCGAATTTCCCTCCCTCCCCAACTCTTACGGCATTTCCCTCCCTCACCAACTCTCGGTGCATTTCCCTCGCCCCCGAACTCTGGCCGCATTTCTATCCCTTCCCAACTCTCTTTGAATTTCCCTCCCTCCAAAACTCACGCCGCATTTCCCTCCCTCCCGAACTCTCGCCGCATTTCCCTCCCTCCCCAACTTTCGCTGCATTTCCCTCGCTCCCCAACTCTCGCTGCATTTCCCTCCCTCCCCAACTCTCACTGCATTTCCCTCCCTACACAACTATCAACGGTATTCCCTCCCTCCCCAACTCTCGAGGCATTTCCCTCACTCCCCAACTCTCGCTGCATTTCCCTCCCTGTCCAAATCTCACTGCATTTGCCTCCCGACCGAACTCTAGCCGCATTTCCTTCTTCTCACCAACTCTCGCCACAATTCACTCCCTCTCCAACTCTTGCCGCATTTCCGTTCCTCCCCAATTCTTGCCACATTTCCCACCCTCCCCAATTCTAGCCACATTTTCCTCCCTACCGAACTCTCGCCGCATCTCCTCCCCTCACCAACTCTCGCCCCAATTCACTCGCTCTCCAACTCTCGCCGGATTTCCCTCCCTCCCCAACACTTGCGGAATTTTTCTCCCTCCCGAACTCTCGCCGCATTTCCCTCCCTCCAAAGCTCTGGCCGCATTTCCCTCCCTTCCGAACACTGGCCGCATTTCCAACCGTTCCCAACTCTCTCCGAATTTCCCTCCCTCCCGAAATCGCGCCGCATTTCCTTCCCTACCGAACTCTCGCCGCGTTTCTCTCCCTCCCCAACTTGCGCCGCTTTCCCTCCTTTCCGAATTCTCACTGCATTTCCCTCCCTCCCCCTCTCGACAGATTTCTCTTCCTCCGCAACTGTCGCTGCATATCCCTCCCTCCCCAAGTCTCGCTGCATTTCGCTCCCTCCTCAACACTCGCCGCATTTCCCTCCCTCCCCAACTCTCACAGCATTTCCCTCCCTCCGCAACTCTCGCTGCATTTCCCTTCCTCCCCAACTGTCGAGGAATTTCCCTCCCTCCGCAACTCATGCTGCATTTCCCTCCCTGCACAACTATCGCCGGATTTCCCTCCCTCCCCAACTCTCGCTGCATTTCCCTCCCTCCAGAAATCTGACCCCATTTCCCCCGCCTCCCGAACTCTCGCCGCATTTCCCTCACTCCACAAAACTCACCGCATTTCCCTCTCCTACCGAACTCTCGCTGTATTTCCCTCCCTCCCCAACTCTTGCCGCATTTCTCTCCCTTCCCAACTCTGGCCGCATTTCTCTTCCTCTACAATTGTCACCGCATATCCCTCCCTCCCCAAGTCTCGCTGCATTTCCCTATCTCCCCAACACTCACCGCATATCCCTCCCTCCCCAACTCTCGCTGCATTTCCCTCCCTCCCCAACTCTCGAGGCATTTCCCTCCCTCCGCAACTCTCGCTGCGTATCCCTCCCTACACAACTAGAACCGCATTTCCCTGCCTCCCCAACTCTCGCCACATTTCCCTCCCTCCAGAAATCTGGCCGCATTTCCCTCTCCTCCCGAACGATCGCCGCATTTCGCTCCCACCCCAACACTCGCCGCATTTCCCTCCCTCCCCAACTCTCGCTGCAATTTCCTCCCTTGCCAACTCTCGAGGCATTTCCCTCCCTCCCCAACTCTCGCTGCATTTCCCTCATTACCCAACTCTCGCCCCATTTCCCTTCCTCCCCATGTCTCACCGCAGTTCCCTCCCTCCCGAACCCTCACTGCTTTTCCCTCCATCCCCAACTCTCACGGCATTTCCCTCCCTCCACATCTCTCACCGCAAGTCCCTCGCTCCCGAAGTCTCGGCACATTTCCCTCCTTTCCACAACTCTCACCGGATTTCTCTCCCTTCCCAACTCTGGCCGCATTTCTCTTCCTCTGAAACTGTCGCCGCATATCCCTCTCTCCCCATGTCTCGCTGCATTTCCCTACCTCCCCAACACTCACCGCATTTCCCTCCCTCCCCAACTCTCGATGCATTTCCCTCCCTCCCCAAATCTCGAGGCACTTCTCTCGTTCCCAAACTCTCGGTGGATTTCCCTCCCTTGCCAACGCTGGCCGCATTTCCCTCCCTCCCCAACTCTCGCTGCTGTTCCCACTCTCCCCAACTCTCACCGCATTTGCCTCCCTCCCTAACTCTCTCTGCTTTCGCTTCCTCCTCAACTCTCGCTGCATTTCACTTCCTCCCCAAATCTCGCCGCATTTCCCTCCCTCCACAAATCTGGCCGCATTTCCCTCCATCCCCAAGTCTCGCCGCATTTCCCTCCCTCCAGAAATCTGGCCGCATTTCCCTCTCCTCCCGAACGCTCGCCGCATTTCGCTCCCACCCCAACACTCGCCGCATTTCCCTCCCTCCCCAACTCTCGCTGCAATTTCCTCCCTCGCCAACTCTCGAGGCATTTCCCTCCCTCCTCTACTCTCGCTGCATTTCCCTCATTCCCCAACTTTCGCTGCATTTCCCTTCCTCCCCATGTCTCACCGCAGTTCCCTCCCTCCCGAACCCTCACTGCTTTTCCCTCCATCCACAACTCTCGCGGCATTTCCCTCCCTCCACATCTCTCACCGCATTTCCCTCCCTCCCCAACTCTCGGCGCCTTTCCCTACCTCCCCAACTCTCACCGCATTTCGCTCCCTACTGAACTCTCATCGCATTTCCCTCCCTCTCGAACCATCACAGCTTTTCCCTCCATCCCCAACTCTCGCGGCATTTCCCTCCCTCCACATCTCTCACCGCATTTCCTTCCCTCCCCAACTCTTACGGCATTTCCCTCCCTCACCAACTATCACTGCATTTCCCTCCCCCCCGAACTCTGGCCGCATTTCTATCCCTTCCCAACTCTCTTTGAATTTCCCTCCCTCCAAAACTCACGCCCTATTTCCCTCCCTCCCCAACTCTCAACACATTTCTCTTCCTCCACAAATGTCGTCGCATATCCCTCCCTCTCCAAGTCTTGCCGCATTTCCCTCCCTCCCCAGTACTCACCACATTTCACGCCCTCCCCAACTCTCGCTGCATTTCCCTCCCTACCCAACTCTCACTGCATTTCCCTCCCTCCCCAACTCTCGCTGCATTTCCCTCTCCTACCGAACTCTCGCCGTATTTCCCCCCCTCCCCAACTCTTGCCGCATTTCTCTCCCTTCCCAACTCTGGCCACATTTCTCTTCCTCAGCAACTCCTGCCGCATTTTCCTCCCTCCCCAACTCTCTTCGCATTTCCCTCCCTCCCCAACTCTGGACGCATTTCTCTTCCCCCGCAACTGTCGTTGCATTTCCCTCTCCTCCCGAGCTCTCGCCGCATGTCGATCCCTCCCCAACTCTCGACGCATTTCCCTCCCTCCCCAACTCTCACTGCATTTCCCTCCCTCCCCAACTCTCGCCGCATTTCCCTTCCTTCCCATGTATCACCGCAGTTCCCTCCCTCCCGAACCCTCACTGCTTTTCCCTCCATCCCCAAATTTCGATGCAGTTCCCTCCCTCCACAACTCTCGCCGCATGTCCATCACTCCCGAAGTCTCACCGCATTTCCCTCCCCCCACAACTCTTGCCGCATTTCCCTCCCTCCCCAACTCTCGCTGCATTTTCTCCTTCCACAACTCTCGCTGCATTTCCCTCCCTCCCCAACTCTCGAGACATTTCCCTCCCTCCCCAACTCTCGCTGCTGTTCCCACTCTCCCCAACTCTCACCGCATTTGCCTCCCTCCCTAACTCTCTCCGCTTTCGCTTCCTCCTCAACTCTCGCTGCATTTCACTCCCTCCCCAAATCTCGCCGCATTTCCCTCCCTCCACAAATCTGGCCGCATTTCCCTCCATCCCCAAGTCTCGCCGCATTTCCCTCCCTCCCCAACTCTCGAGGCATTTCCCTCCCTCCGCAACTCTCGCTGCATTTCCCTCCCTACACAACTATAACTGCATTTCCCTCCATCCCCAGCTCTCACCACATTTCCCTCCCTCCAGAAATCTGGCCGCATTTCCCTCTCCTCCCTAACGCTCGCCGCATTTCGCTCCCACCCCAACACTCGCCGCATTTCCCTCCCTCCCCAACTCTCGCTGCAATTTCCTCCCTCGCCAACTCTCGAGGCATTTCCCTCCCTCCCCAAATCTCGCTGCATTTCCCTCAATCCCCAACTCTCGAGGCATTTCCCTCCCTCCTCTACTCTCGCTGCATTTCCCTCGTTCCCCAACTCTAGCTGCATTTCCCTTCCTCCCCATGTCTCACCGCATTTCCCTCCCTCCCCAACTCTTGATGCATTTCCCTCCCTCCCCAAATCTCGAGGCACTTCTCTCATTCCCAAACTCTCGGTGGATTTTCCTCCCTTGCCAACGCTGGCCACATTTCCCTCCCTCCCCAACTCTCGCTGCTGTTCCCACTCTCCCCAACTCTCACCGCATTTGCCTCCCTCCCTAACTCTCTCCACTTTCTCTTCCTCCTCAACTCTCGCTGCATTTCACTCCCTCCCCAAATCTCGCCGCATTTCCCTCCCTCCACAAATCTGGCCGCATTTCACTCCATCCCCAAGTCTCGCCGCATTTCCCTCCCTCCCCAACTCTCGACACATTTCTCTTCCTCCGCAACTGTCGCTGCATAGCCCTCCCTCCCCAGGTCTCGCCGCATTTCTCTCCCTCCCCAACTCTCGCTTCATTTCCCTCCATCCCCAAGTCTCACCGCAAGTCCCTCTCTCCCGAAGTCTCGGCGCATTTCCCTCCCACCACAACTCTCACCGGATTTCCCTCCCTTGCCAACGCTGGCCGCATTTCCCTCCCTCCAAAACTCTCGCCGCATTTCCCTCTCCTCCCAAACTCCTGCCGCATTTTCCTCCCTCCCCAACTCTCTTCGCATCTCCCTCCCTCCCCAACTCTGGCTGCATTTCTCTTCCTCCGCAACTGTCGTTGCATTTCCCTCCCTCCCCAACACTCGCTGCTGTTCCCACCCTCCCTAACTCTCTCCGCATTTCCCTTCCTCCTCAACTCTCGCTGCTTTTCCCTCCCTCATGATCTCTCACCGAATTTCCATCACTCCCCAACTCTCGCTGCATTTCCAACCCTCCCCAACTCTCAATGCATTTCCCTCCCTCCCCAAGTTTCGAGGCATTTCCCTCCCTCCCCAACTCTCACTGCATTTCCCTCCATCCCCAACTCTCGCCGCATGTCCCTCGCTCCCAAAGTCTCTATGCATTTCCCTCCCACCACAACTCTTGCCGGATTTCCCTCCCTTGCCAACGCTGGCCGCATTTCCCTCCCTCCACAACTCTCGCCGCATTTCCCTCTCCTCGCGAACTCCTGCCGCGTTTTCCTCCCTCCTGAACTCTCTCCGCATTTCCCGCCCTCCCCAACTCTCGCCAAGTTTCTCTCCCTCCTCAACTCTGGCCGCATGTCTCTTCCTCTGCAACTGTCGCCGCATATCCCTCCTTCCCCAAGTCTCGCTGCATTTCCCTCGCTCCTCAACACTCGCCGCATTTCCCTCTCTCCCCAACTCTCACAGCATTTCCCACCCTCCGCAACTCTCGAGGCACTTCTCTCCCTCCCCAACTCTCGCTGCATTTCCCTCCCTCCCCAACTGTCGAGGAATTTCCCTCCCTCCCCAACTCTCGCTGCATTTCCCTCCCTCCAGAAATCTGGTCGCATTTCCCCCTCCTCCCGAACTCTCGCCGCATTTCCCTCCATCCACAAAACTCGCCGCATTTCCCTCTCCTACCGAACTCTCGACGCATTTCCCTTCTTCCCCAACTCTCGCCGCATGTCCCTCGTTCCCAAAGTCTCTACGCATTTCGCTCCCACCACAACTCTTGCCGGATTACCCTCCCTTGCCAACGCTGGCCACATTTCCCTCCCTCCACAACTCTCGCCGCATGTCCCTCTCCTCCCGAACTCCTGCTGCATTTTCCTCCCTCCCCAACTCGCGCCGCATTTCCTCCCTCCCCAACTCTGGCCGCATTTCTCTTCCTCCGCAACTGTTGCCGCATTTCCATCCCTCCCCAACTCTCGTTGCATTTCCATCCCTCCCCAACTCTCACTGCATTTCCCTCCCTCCCCAAATTTCGAGGCATTTCCCACCCACCCCAACTCTCGTGGCATTATTCCTCGCTCCGCAACTCTCGCCGCATGTCCCTCCCTCCCGAAGTCTCCCGCATTTCCCTCCTTCCACAACTCGTGAGGCATTACCCTCCCTCCCCAACTCTCGCCGCATGTCAATCCTTCCCGATGTCTCGCCGCATTTCCCTCCCTCCCCAACTCTCACCGCATTTCCCTCCCTCCACATCTTTCGCCACATTTCCCTTCCTCCACAACTCTCGCCACATTTCCTTCTCCTCCAGAACTCTCGCCGCATTTCACTTCCTCCGCAACTGTCGCCGCATTTGCCTCCCTCCCCAACTCTCACCGCATTTCCCTCCCTTCCCAACACTCGCCTCATTTGCCTCCCTGCCCATCTCTCGCTGCATTTCCCTCCCTCCCCAACTCTCGCCGCATGTCCCTCCATCCCGAAGTCTCGCCCCATTTCCCACCCTCCACAACTCTGGCCGAATTTCCCTCCCTCCCCAACTCTCGCCGCATTTCCATCCCTGCACAACTCTCGACACATTTCCCTCTCCTCTTGATCTCTCGCCGCATTTGCCTCCCTCCCCAACTCTCGCCGCATTTCCCTTCCCTCCCCAACTCTCGAGGCCTTTCCCTCAATCCGCAACTCTCACTGCATTTTCCTCCATCCCCAACTCTCGCCGCATGTCCCTCGCTCCCAAAGTCTCACCGCATTGCCCTCCCACAACAGCTCTTGCCGGATTTCCCTCCCTTGCCAACGCTGGCCGTATTTCCCTCCCTCCACAACTCTCGCCGCATTTCCCTCTCCTCCCGAACTCCTGCAGCATTTTATTCCCTCCCCAACTCTCTCCGCATTGCCCTCCCTCCCCAAATCTGGCCACATTTCTCTTCCTCCGCAACTGTCGCCGCATTTCCCACCCTCCCCAAGTCTCACCGCATTTCCCTCCCTCCCCAACTCTCGTTGCATTTCCCTCCCTCCCCAAATCTCACTGCATTTCCCTCCCTCCCCAAATCTCGAGGCATTTCCCTGCCTCCCCAGCTCTCGCTGCATTTCCCTCCCACCCCAGCTCTCGTGGCATTATTCCTCGCTCCCCAACTCTCGCCGCATGTCCCTCCCTCCCGAAGTCTCACGCATTTCCCTCCTTCCACAACTCTCGAGGCATTTCCCTCCCTCCCCAAATCTCGCCGCATGTCCATCCCTCCCGAAGTCTCGCAGCATTTCCCTCCTTCCCCAACTCTCGCCGCATTTCCCTCCCTCCCCATCTCTCACCGCATTTCCCTTCCTCCACAACTCTCGCCACATTTCCTTGTCCTCCTGAACTCTCGCCGCATTTCACTTCCTCCGCAACTGTCGCCGCATTTGCCTCCCTCCCCAACACTTGCCGCAATTCCGTCCCTTCCCAACACTCGCCTCATTTGCCTCCCTCCCCATCTCTCGCTGCATTTTCCTCCCTCCCTAACTCTCGCTGCATATCCCTCATTCCCCAACTTTTGCTGCATTTACCGGTCTCCCCAAATCGCGAGGCATTTAACAACCTCCCCAAATATCGCTGCATTTCCCTCCCTCCACAACTCTCGACACATTTCTTTTCCTCCGCAACTGTCGCCGCATAGACCTCCCTCCCCAAGTATCACCGCATTTCCCTCCCTCCCCAACTCTCACTGCTTTTCCCTCCATCCCCAAGTCTCACCGCAAGTCCCTCGCTCCCGAAGTCTCGGCGCATTTGCCTCCCACCACAACTATCGCCGGATTTCCCTCCCTTGCCAACGCTGGCCGCATTTCCCTCCCTCCACAACTCTCGCCGCATTTCCCTCTCCTCCCAAACTCCTGCCACATTTTCCTCCCTCCCCAACTCTCTTCGCATTTCCCTCCCTCCCCGACTCTGGCTGCATTTCTCTTCCTCTGCAACTGTCATCGCATTTCCCTCCCTCCCCAACACTCGCTGCTGTTCCCACCCTCCCTAACTCTCTCCGCATTTCACTTCCTCCTCAACTCTCGCTGCTTTTCCCTCCCTCACGATCTCTCGCCGAATTTCCATCACTCCCCAACTCTCGCTGCATTTCCCTCCCTCCTGAAATCTCGACGCATTTCCCTCCATCCCCAACACTCACCGCATTTCCCTCCCTCCCCAACGCTCGCTGCATTTCCCTCCCTCCAAAACTCTCGTCACATTTCCCTCCCTCCACA
Source organism: Carcharodon carcharias (assembly GCF_017639515.1). Classification (NCBI taxonomy): domain Eukaryota; kingdom Metazoa; phylum Chordata; class Chondrichthyes; order Lamniformes; family Lamnidae; genus Carcharodon; species Carcharodon carcharias. The sequence continues at coordinate 43,757,611 of NC_054483.1, read as the reverse complement.
ACTCTCGCCGCATTTCCCTCTCCTCCCGAACTCCTGCTGCATTTTCCTCCATCCCCAACTCTCTCCGCATTTCCCTCCCTCTCCAACTCTGGCCGCATTTCTCTTCCTCCGCAACTGTCACCGCATTTCCCTCCCTCCCCAACTCTCGTTGCATTTCCCTCCCTCCCCAACTCTCACTGCATTTCCCTGCCTCCCCAAATCTCGAGGCATTTCCCACCCACAACAACTCTCGTGGCATTATTCCTCGCTCCGCAACTCTCGCCTCATGTACCTCCCTCCCGAAGTCTCCCGCATTTCCCTCCTTCCACAACTCTCGAGGCATTTCCCTCCCTCCCCAACTCACGCTGCATGTCCATCCCTCCCGAAGTCTCGACGCATTTCCCTCCCTCCCCATCTCTCGCCGCATTTCCCTCCCTCCGCATCTTTCACCGCATTTCCCTTCCTACACAACTCTCGCCACATTTCCTTCTCCTCCAGAACTCTCGCCGCATTTCACTTCCTCCGCATCTGTTGCTGCATTTCCCTCCCTCCCCAACTCTTGTCGCATTTCCCTCCCTTCCCAACACTCGCCTCATTTGCCCCCCACCCCATCTCTCGCTGCATTTCCCTCCCTCCCCAACTCTCGCCGCATGTCCCTCCATCCCGAAGTCTCGCCCCATTTCCCACCCTCCACAACTCTGGCCGGATTTCCCTCCCTCCCCAACTCTCGCCGCATTTCCCTCCCTGCACAACTCTCGACACATTTCCCTCTCCTCCTGATCTTTCGCCGCATTTGCCTCCCTCCCCAACTCTCGCCGCATTTCCCTTCCCTCCCCAACTCTCGAGGCCTTTCCCTCAATCCGCAACTCTCACTGCATTTTCCTCCATCAACAACTCTCGCCGCATGTCCCTCGCTCCCAAATTCTCGCCGAATTTCCCTTCCACCACAGCTCTTGCCGGATACCCTCCCTTGCCAACGCTGGCCGCATTTCCCTCCCTCCACAACTCTCGCCGCATTTCCCTCTCCTCCCGAACTCCTGCCGCATTTTCCTCCCTCCCCAACTCTCTCCGCATTGCCCTCCCTCCCCAACTCTGGCTGCATTTCTCTTCCTCCGCAACTGTCGCCACATTTATCCTCCCTCCCCAAGTCTCACCGCATTTCCCTCCCTCCCCAACTCTCGTTGCATTTCCCTTCCTCCCCAAATCTCGCTGCATTTCCCTCCCTCCCCAAATCTCGAGGCATTTCCCTCCCTCCACAGCTCGCACTGCATTTCCCTCCCACCCCAGCTCTCGTGGCATTATTCCTCGCTCCGCAACTCTCACCGCATGTCCCTCCCTCCCGAAGTCTCCCGCATTTCCCTCCTTCCACAACTCTCGAGGCATTTCCCTCCCTCCCCAACTCTCGCTGCATGTCCATCCCTCCCGAAATCTCGCCGCATTTCCCTACTTCCCCAATTCTCGCCGCATTTCCCTCCCTCCTCATCTCTCGCCGCATTTCCCTTCCTCCACAACTCTCGCCACATTTCCTTCTCCTCCAGAACTCTCGCCGCATTTCACTTCCTCCGCAACTGTCACCGCATTTGCCTCCCTCCCCAATTCTTGCCGCAATTCCCTCCCTTCTCAACACTCACCTCATTTTCCTCCCACCCCATCTCTCGCTGCATTTTCCTCCCTCACCAACTCTCGCTGCATATCCCTCGTTCCCCAACTTTTGCTGCACTTACCTCTCTCCCCAACTCGCGAGGCATTTAACAACTTCCCCAAATATCGCTGCATTTCCATCCCTCCCCAACTCTTGCAGCATGTCCCTCCATCCCATAGTCTCACCGCATTTCCCTCCCTCCACAACTCTCGCCGCATTTCCCTCCCTCCACAACTAACAACACATTTCCCTCTCCTCCTGAACTCTCACCGCATTTGCCTCCCTCCCCAACTCTTGCCGCATTTCCATCCCTCCCCAACTCTCGCCACAATTCCCTCCCTCCCCAACTCTCGCTGCATTTCCCACCCTCCCCAAATCTCACTGCATTTCCCTCCCTCCCGAACACTCACTGAGTTTCCCTCCCTCCCGATCTCACACCGCATTTCCCTCCCTCCCCAACTCTCGCTGCATTTAACTCCCTCCCCAATTCTCGCCGCATGTCCTTCACTCCCGAAGTCTCGGCGCATTTCCCTCCTACCACAACTCTCACCGGATTTCCCTCCCTTGCCAACGCTGGCCGCATTTCCCTCCCTCCACAACTCTTGCCGCATTTCCCTCTCCTCCCGTAATCCTGCCTCATTTTCCTCTCTCCCCAACTCTCTCCGCATTTCCCTCCCTCCCAAATTCTGGCCGCATTTCTCTTCCTCCCCAACTCTCACCGCATTTGCCTCCTTCCCTAACTCTCTCCGCAATTCCCTTCCTCCTCAACTCTCGCTGCTTTTCCCTCCCTCACGATCTCTCGCCGAATTTTCATCACTCCCCAACTCTCACTGCATTTCCCTCCCTCCTGAAATCTTGACGCATTTCCCTCCATCCCCAACACCCAAAGCATTTCCCTCCCTCCCGAACTTTCGCTGCATTTCCCTCCCTCCACAACTCTCGAGGCACTTCTCTCCCTCCCCAACTCTCGCTGCATTTCCGCCCTCCCCAACTCTCGCCGCATGACATTCACTCCCGAAGTCTCGGCGCATTTCCCTCCCACCACAACTCTCGCCGGATTTCCCTGCCTTGCCAACGCTGGCCGCATTTCCCTCCCTCCACAACTCTCGCCGCATTTCCCTCTCCACCCGAACTCCTGTCGCATTTTCCTCCCTCCCCAACTCTCTCCGCATTTCCCTCCCTCCCCAATTCTGGCCGCATTTCTCTTCCTCCGCAACTGTTGCCGCATTTCCCACCCTCCCCAAGTCTCACTGCATTTCCCTCCCTCCCCAACTCTCGTTGCATTTCCCTCCCTCCCCAAATCTCGCTGCATTTCCCTCCCTCCCCAAATCTCACTGCATTTCCCTCCCTCCCCAGCTCTCGCTGCATTTCCCTCCCACCCCTGCTCTCGTGGCATTATTCCTCGCTCCGCAACTCTCGCCGCATGTCCCTCCCTCCCGAATTCTCACGCATTTCCCTCCTTCCACAACTCGTGAGGCATTTCCCTCCCTACCCAACTCTTGCCGCATGTCCATCCCTCCAGAAGTCTTGCCGCATTTCCCTCCTTCCCCAACTCTCGCCGCATTTCCCTCCCTCCCAATCTCTCGCCGCATTTCCCTTCCTCCACAACTCTCGCCACATTTCCTTGTCCTCCAGAACTCTCGCCGCATTTCACTTCCTCCGCAACTGTCGCCGCATTTGCCTCCCTCCCCAACACTTGCTGCAATTCTATCCCTTCCCAACACTCGCCTCATTTGCCTCCCTCCCCATCTCTCGCTGCATTTTCCTCCCTCCCTAACTCTCACTGCATATCCCTCGTTCCCCAACTTTTGCTGCATTTACCGCTCTCCCCAACACGCGAGGCATTTAACAACCTCCCCAAATATCGCTGCATTTCCCTCCCTCCACAACTCACGACACATTTCTTTTCCTCCACAACTGTCGCCGCATAGCCCTCCCTCCCCAAGTATCATCGCATTTCCCTCCCTCCCCATCTCTCACTGCATTTCCCTCCATCCCCAAGTCTCACCGCAAGTCCCTCGCTCCTGATTTCTCGGCACATTTCCCTCCCACCACAACTCTCACCGGATTTCCCTCCCTTGCCAACGCTGGCCGCATTTTCCTCTCTCCCCAACTCTCTCCGCATTTCCCTCCCTCCCAAACTCTGGCCGCATTTCTCTTCCTCCGCAACTGTCACCGCATTTCCCTCCCTCCCCAACTCTCGCTGCTGTTCCCACCCTCCCCAACTCACACCGCATTTGCCTCCCTCCCTAACTCTCTCCGCATTTCCCTTCCTCCTCAACTCTCGCTGCTTTTCCCTCCCTCACGATCTCTCGCCGAATTTCCATCACACCCCAACTCTCACTGCATTTCCCTCCCTCATGAAATCTCGATGCATTTCCCTCCATCCCCAAACTTCATAGCATTTCCCTCCCTCCCCAACTTTCGCTGCATTTCCCTCCCTCCACAAGTCTCGAGGCACTTCTCTCCCTCCCCAACTCTCGCTGCATTTCTGCCCTCCCCAACTCTCGCTGCCTGACCTTCACTCCCGAAGTCTCGGCACATTTCCCTCCCATCACAACTCTCGCCAGATTTCCCTCCCTTGCCAACGCTGGCCGCATTTACCTCCCTCCACAACTCTCGCCGCATTTCCCTCTCCTCCTGAAATCCTGCCTCATTTTCCTCTCTCCCCAACTCTCTCCGCATTTCCCTCCCTCCCAAACTCTGGCCGCATTTCTCTTCCTCCGCAACTGTCACCGCATTTCCCTCCCTCCCCAACTCTTGCTGCTATTCCCACCCTCCCCAACTCTCACCGCATTTGCCTCCCTCCCTAACTCTCTCCGCATTTCCCTTCCTCCTCAACTCTCGCTGCTTTTCCCTCCCTCACGATCTCTCACCGAATTTCCATCACTCCCCAACTCTCACTGCATTTCCCTCCCTCCTGAAATCTCGAGGCATTTCCCTCCATCCCCAACACTCAAAGCATTTCCCTCCCTCCCCAACTTTCGCTGCATTTCCCTCCCTCCACAACTCTCGAGGCACTTCTCTCCCTCCCCAACTCTCGCAGCATTTCGGCCCTCCCCAACTCTCGCCGCATGACATTCACTCCCGAAGTGTCGGCGCATTTCCCTCCCACCACAACTCTCGCCGGATTTCCCTCCCTTGCCAATGCTGGCCGCATTTCCCTCCCTCCACAACTCTCGCCGCATTTCCCTCTCCTCCCGAACTCCTGCCGCATTTTCCTCCCTCCCCAACTCTCTCCGCATTTCCGTCCCTCCCCAACTCTGGCCGCATTTCTCTTCCTCCGCAACTGTCGCCGCATTTCCCACCCTCCCCAAGTCTCACTGCATTTCCCTCCCTCCCCAACTCTCGTTGCATTTCCCTCCCTCCCCAAATCTCGCTGCATTTCCTTCCCTCCCCAAATCTCGAGGCATTTCCCTCCCTCCCCAGCTCGCGCTGCATTTCCCTCCCACCCCAGCTCTCGGGGCAGTATTCCTCGCTCCGCAACTCTCGCCGCATATCCCTCCCTCCCGAAGTCTCACGCATTTCCCTCCTTCCACAACTCTTGAGGCATTTCCGTCCCTACCCAACTCTTGCCGCATGTCCATCCCTCCCGAAGTCTCACCGCATTTCCCTCCTTCCCCAACTCTCGCCGCATTTCCCTCCCTCCCCATCTCTCGCCGCATTTCCCTTCCTCCACAACTCTCGCCAATTTCCTTCTCCTCCAGAACTCTCGCCGCATTTCACTTCCTCCGCAACTGTCGCCGCATTTGCCTCCCTCCCCAACACTTGCCGCAATTCCATCCCTTCCCAACACTCGCCTCATTTGCCTCCCTCCCCATCTCTCGCTGCATTTTCCTCCCTCCCTAACTCTCGCTGCATATCCCTCGTTCCCCAACTTTTGCTGCATTTACCACTCTCCCCAACTCGCGAGGCATTTAACAACCTCCCCAAATATCGCTGCATTTCCCTCCCTCCACAACTCTCGACACATTTCTTTTCCTCCGCAACTGTCGCCGCATAGCCCTCCCTCCCCAAGTATCGCCGCATTTCCCTCCCTCCCCAACTCTCACTGCATTTCCCTCCATCCCCAAGTCTCACCGCAAGTCCCTCGCTCCCGAAGTCTCGGCACATTTCCCTTGCACCACAACTCTCGCCGGATTTCCCTCCCTTGCCAACGCTGGCCGCATTTCCCTCCCTCCACAACTCTCGCCACATTTCCCTCTCCTCCCAAACTCCTGCCGCATTTTCCTCCCTCCCCAACTCTCTTCGCATTTCCCTCCCTCCCCAACTCTGGCTGAATTTCTCTTCCTCCGCAACTGTCACCGCATTTCCCTCCCTCCCCAACACTCGCTGCTGTTCCCACCCTCCCTAACTCTCTCTGCATTTCCCTTCCTCCTCAACTCTCGCTGCTTTTCCCTCCCTCATGATCTCTCGCCGAATTTCGATCACTCCCCAACTCTCGCTGCGTTTCCCTCCCTCCTGAAATCTCGACGCATTTCCCTCCATCCCCAACACTCACCGCATTTCCCTCCCTCCCCAACGCTCGCTGCATTTCCCTCCCGCCACAACTCTTGCCACATTTCCCTCCCTCCACAACTCTCGCCGCATTTCCCTCTCCTCCCGAAATCCTGCTGCATTTTCCTTCCTCCCCAACTCTCTCCGCATTTCCCTCCCTCCCCAACTCTGGCCGCATTTCCCTTCATCCGCAACTGTCGCCGCATTTCCCTCCCTCCCCAACTCCCGTTGCATTTCCCTCCCTCCCCAACTCTCACTGCATTTCACTCCCTCCAAAAATCTCGAGGCATTTCCCACCCACCCCAACTCTCGTGGCATTATTCCTCGCTCCGCAACTCTCGCCGCATGTCCCTCCATCCCGAAGTCTCCCGCATTTCCCTCCTTCCACAACTCTCGAGGCATTTCCCTCCCTCCCCAACTCTCGCCGCATGTCCATCCCTCCTGAAGTCACGCCGCATTTCCCATCCTCCCCATCTCTCGCCGCATTTCCCTTCCTCCGCAACTGTCACCGCATTTCCCTCCCTCCCCAACTCTCGCTGCTGTTCCCACCCTCCCCAACATTCGCCTCATTTGTCTCCCTCCCCATCTCTCGCCGCATTTCCCTCCCTCCAGAAGTCTGGCCGCCTTTCCCTCTCCTCCCGAACTCTCGCCGCAATTCGATCCCTCCCCAACTCTCAACGCATTTCCCTCCCTCCCCAAATCTCGCTGCAATTTCCTCCCTCGCCAACGCGCGAGGCATTTCCCTCCCTCCCCAACTCTCGCTGCATTTCCCTCCCTCCCCAACTCTCAAGGGATTTCCCTCCCTCCCCATCTCTCACTGCATTTCCCTCCCTCCCCAACTCTTGCCGGATTTCCCTTCCTTCCCATGTCTCACTGCAGTTCCCTCCCTCCCGAACCCTCACTGTTTTTCCCTCCATCCCCAAATCTCGCTGCACTTCCCTCCCTCCACAACTCTCGCTGCATGTCCATCCCTCCCGAAGTCTCGCCGCATTTCCCTCCCCCCACAACTCTTGCCGCATTTCCCTCCCTCCCCAACTCTCGCCGCATTTCCCTCCTTCCACAACTCTCGCTGCATTTCCCTCCTTCCCCAACTCTTGAGACATTTCCCTCCATTCCCAACTCTCGCCGCATGTCCCTCGCTCCCAAAGTCTCGCCGCATTTCCCTCCCACCACAACTCTTGCCGGATTTCCCTCCCTTGCCAACGCTGGCCGCATTTCAATCCCTCCACAACTCTCGCCGCATTTCCCTCTCCTCGCGAACTCCTGCCGCGTTTTCCTCCCTCCTGAACTCTCTCCGCATTTCCCGCCCTCCCCAACTCTTGCCACATTTCTCTCCCTCCCCAACTCTGTCCGCATGTCTCTTCCTCTGCAACTGTCATTGCATATCCCTCCCTCCCCAAGTCTCGCTGCATTTCCCTCCCTCCTCAACACTCGCTGCATTTCCCTCCCTCCCCAACTCTCGCAGCATTTCCCTCCCTCCGCAACTCTTGAGGCACTTCTCTCCCTCCCCAACTCTCGCTGCATTTCCCTCCCTCCCCAACTGTCGAGGAATTTCCCTCCCTCCCCAACTCACGCTGCATTTCCCTCTCTACACAACTATCGTCGGATTTCCCACCCTCCCCAACTCTTGCTGCATTTCCCTCCCTCCAGAAATCTGGCCGCATTTCCCCCTCCATCCCCAACTCTCGCCGCATATCCCTCGCTCACAAAGTCTCTACGCATTTCCCTCCCACCACAACTCTTGCCGGATTTCCCTCCCTTGCCAACGCTGGCCACATTTCCCTCCCTCCACAACTCACGCTGCATTTTCCTCTCCTCCCGAACTCCTGCTGCATTTTCCTCCCTCCCCAACTCTCTCCGCATTTCCCTCCCTCCCCAACTCTGGCCGCATTTCTCTTCCTCCGCAACTGTCGCCGCATTTCCCTCCCTCCCCATCTCTCGTTGCATTTCCCACCCTCCCCAACTCTCACTGCATTTCCCTCCCTCCCCAAATCTCGAGGCATTTCCCACCCACCCCAACTCTCGTGGCATTATTCCTCGCTCCGCAACTTTTGCCGCATGTCCCTCCCTCCCAAAGTCTCCCGCATTTCTCTCCTTCCACAACTCGCCAGGCATTTCCCTCCCTCCCCATCTCTCGCTGCATTTCCCTCCCTCCCCAACTCTTGCCGCATGTCCCTCCATCCCGAAGTCTCGCCCCATTTCCCACCCTCCACATCTCTCGCCGGTTTTCTCTCCCTCCCCAACTCTCGCCGCATTTCCCTCCCTGCACAACTCTCGACACATTTCCCTCTCCTCCTGATCTCTCGCCGCATTTGCCTCCCTCCCCAACTCTCGAGGCCTTTCCCTCAATCCGCAACTCTCACTGCATTTTCCTCCATCCCCAACTCTCGCCGCATGTCCCGCGCTCCCAAAGTCTCGCCGCATTTCCCTCCCACCACAGCTCTTGCCGGATTTCCCTCCCTTGCCAACGCTGGCCACATTTCCCTCCCTCCACAACTCTCGCCGCATTTCCCTCTCCTCCCGAACTCCTGCTGCATATTCCTCCCTCCCCAACTCTCACCGCATGTCCCTCCATCCCAAAGTCTCACCGCATTTCCCTCCCTCCACAACTCTCGCCGCATTTCCCTCCCTCCAGAACTCTCAACACATTTCCCTCTCCTCCTGAACTGTCGCTGCATTTGCCTCCCTCCCCAACTCTCGCCGCATTTCCCTCCCTCCCCAACTCTCGCCGCAATTCCCTCCCTACCCAACTCTCACTGCATTTCCCTCCCTCCCCTACTCTCGCTGCATTTAACTCCCTCCCCAATTCTCGCCGCATTTCCCTCCCTCCCCAACTCTCGCTGCATTTCCCTCCCTCCACAACTCTCGAGGCACTTCTCTCCCTCCCCAACTCTCACTGCATTTCCGCCCACCCCAACTCACGCCGCATGACCTTCACTCCCGAAGTCTCGGCGCATTTCCCTCCCACCACAACTCTTGCCGGATTTCCCTCCCTTGCCAAGGCTGGCCGCATTTCCCTCCCTCCACAACTCTCGCCGCATTTCCCTCCCTCCCAAACTCTGGCCGCATTTCTCTTCCGCCGCAACTGTCACAGCATTTCCCTCCCTCCCCAACTCTCGCTGCTGTTCCCACCCTCCCCAACTCTCACCGCATTTTCCTCCCTCCCTAACTCTCTCCGCATTTCCCTTCCTCCTCAACTCTCGCTGCTTTTCCCTCCCTCACGATCTCTCGCCGAATGTCCATCACTCCCCAACTCTCACTGCATTTCTCTCCCTCCTGAAATCTCAACGCATTTCCGTCCATCCCCAACACTCAAAGCATTTCCCGCCCTCCCCAACTTTCGCTGCATTTCCCTCCCTCCACAACCTTCGAGGCAATTCTCTCCCTCCCTAACTCTTGCTGCATTTCCGCCCTCCCCAAATCTCGCCGCATTTCTCTCCCACCCCAACACTGGCCGCATTTCCCTGCTTACACAACTATCGTCGGATTTCCCTCCCTCCCCAACTCTCGCCGCATTACCCTCCCTCCCCAACTCTCACTGCAATTTCCTCCCTCCCCAACTCTCGAGGCATTTCCCTCCCTCCCCAACTCTCGCTGCATTTCTCTCCCTCCCCAACTCTTGAGGCATTTCCCTCCCTCCCCAACTCTCACTGCATTTCCCTCCCTCCCCAACTCTTGCCACATTTCCCTTCCTTCCCATGTCTCACCGCAGTTCCCTCCCTTCGAACCCTCACTGTTTTTCCCTCCATCCCCAACTCTTGCTGCAGTTCCCTCCCTCCACAACTCTCGCCACATGTCCATCCCTCCCGAAGTCTCACCGCATTTCCCTCCCCCCACAACTCTTGCTGCATTTCCCTCCCTCCCCAACTCTCGCAGCATTTCCCTCCTTCCACAACTCTCGCTGCATTTCCCTCCCTCCCCAACTCTCGCAGCATTTCCCTCCCTCCCTTACTCCCACTGCATTTCCCTTCATCCCCAACTCTTGCCGCATGTCCCTCGCTCCCAAAGTCTCTACGCATTTCCCTCCCACCACAGCTCTTGCCGGATTTCCCTCCCTTGCCAACGCAGGCCACATTTCCGTCCCTCCACAACTCATGCCGCATTTCCCTCTCCTCCCGAACTCCTGCCGCAATTTCCTCCCTCCCCAACTCTCTCCGCATTTCTCATCTCCCCAACTCTGGCCGCATTTCTCTTCCTCCGCAACTGTCACAGCATTTCCCTCCCTCCCCAACTCTCGTTGCATTTCCCTCCCTCCCCAACTCTCACTGCATTTCCCTCCCTCCCCAACTCTAGCTGCATTTCCCTCCCTCCCCAACTCTCGTTGCATTTCCCACCAACTCCAACTCTCGTGGCATTATTCCTCGCTCCGCAACTCTCACCGCATGTCCCTCCATCCCGAAGTCTCCCGCATTTCCCTCCTTCCACAACTCTCGAGGCATTTCCCTCCCTCCCCAACTCTCGCCGCTTGTCCATCCCTCCCGAAGTCTCGCCGCATTTCCCTCCCTCCCCATCTCTCGCCGCATTTCCCTCCCTCCGCATCTTTCGCCGCATTTCGCTTCCTCCACAACTCTCGCCACATTTACTTCTCCTCCAGAACTCTCGCCACATTTCACTTCCTCCACAACTGTCGCCGCATTTCCCTACCTCCCCAACTCTCGCCGCATTTCCCTCCCTTCCCAACACTCGCCTCATTTGCCTCCCTCCCCATTTCCCGCTGCATTTCACTCCCTTCCCAAGTCTCGCCGCATGTCCCTCCATCCCCAACTCTCGCCGCATTTCCCTACCTCCCCATCTCTCGTCGCATTTCCCTCCCTCCGCATCTTTCACCGCATTTCGCTTCCTCCACAACTCTCGCCACATTTACTTCTCCTCCAGAACTCTCGCCACATTTCACTTCCTCCGCAACTGTCGCCGCATTTCCCTACCTCCCCAACTCTCGCCGCATTTCCCTCCCTTCCCAACACTCGCCTCATTTGCCTCCCTCCCCATTTCCCGCTGCATTTCACTCCCTTCCCAAGTCTCGCCGCATGTCCCTCCATCCCCAACTCTCGCCGCATTTCCCTACCTCCCCAACTCTCGCCTCATTTCCCTCCCTTCCCAACACTCGCCTCATTTGCCTCCCTCCCCATCTCTCGCTGCATTTCACTCCCTTCCCAACTCTCGCTGCATGTCCCTCAATCCCCAACTCTCGCCGCATTTCCCTCCCTCCCCAACTCTCGCTGCAATTTCCTCCCTCCCCAACTCTCGAGGCATTTCCCTCCCTCACCAACTCTCGCTGCATTTCCCTCCCTCCCCAACTCTCGAGGCATTTCCCTCCCTCCCCAACTCTCACTGCATTTCCGTCCCTCCCCAACTCTCGCCGCATTTCCCTTCCTTCCCATGTCTCACCGCAGTTCCCTCCCTCCCGAACCATCACTGTTTATCCCTCCATCCCCAACTCTCGCTTCAGTTCCCTCCCTCCACAACTCTTGCCGCATGTCCATCCATTCCGAACTCTCACCACATTTCTCTCCCCCCACAACTCTTGCCACATTTCCCTCTCTCCCCAACTCTCGCAGCATTTCCCTCCTTCCACAAATCTCGCTGCATTTCCAACCCTCCCCAACTCTGGATGCATTTCCCTCTCTCCCCAACTTTCGACGCATTTCCCTCTCCTCCCAAACTCCTGCCGCATTTTCCACCCTCCCCAACTCTCTCCGCATTTCCCTCCCTTCCCAACTCTGGCCGCATTTCTCTTCCTCCGCAACTGTCGCCGCATTTCCCTCCCTCCCCAACTCTCACTGCATTTTCCTCCATCCCCAACTCTCGCCGCATGTCCCTCGCTCCCAAACTCTCTACGCATTTCCCTCCCACCAAAACTCTTGCCGGATTTCCCTCCCTTGCCAACGCTGGCCACATTTCCCTCCCTCCACAACTCTCGCCGCATTTCCCTCTCCTCCCGAACTCCTGCCGCATATTCCTGCCTTCCCAACTCTCACCGCATGTCCCACCATCCCAAAGTCTCACCGCATTTCCCTCCCTCCACAGCTCTCGCCGCATTTCCCTCCCTCCCCAACACTCGCTGCAATTTCCTCCCTCCCCAACTCTCGAGGCATTTCCCTCCCTCCCCAACTCTCGCTGCATTTCTCTCCCTCCCCAACTCTTGAGGCATTTCCCTCCCTCCCCAACTCTCACTGCATTTCCCTCCCTCCCCAACTCTGGCCGCATTTCCCTCCCTCCCCAACTCTCATTGCATTTCCCACCCACCCCAACTCTCGTGGCATTATTCCTCGCTCCGCAACTCTAGCCGCACGTCCCTCCATCCCGAAGTCTCCCGCATTTCCCTCCTTCCACAACTCTCGAGGCATTTCCCTCCCTCCCCAACTCTCGCCGCTTGTCCATCCCTCCCGAAGTCTCGCCGCATTTCCCTCCCTCCCCATCTCTCGCCGCATTTCCCTCCCTCCGCATCTTTCGCCGCATTTCGCTTCCTCCACAACTCTCGCCACATTTACTTCTCCTCCAGAACTCTCGCCACATTTCACTTCCTCCGCAACTGTGGCCGCATTTCCCTACCTCCCCAACTCTCGCCGCATTTCCCTCCCTTCCCAACACTCGCCTCATTTGCCTCCCTCCCCATCTCTCGCTGCATTTCACTCCCTTCCCAACTCTCGCCGCATGTCCCTCCATCCCCAACTCTCACCGCATTTCCCTACCTCCCCAACTCTCGCCGCATTTCCCTCCCTTCCCAACACTCACCTCATTTGCCTCCCTCCCCATCTCTCGCTGCATTTCACTCCCTTCCCAACTCTCGCCGCATGTCCCTCCATCCCCAACTCTCGCCGCATTTCCCTCCCTCCCCAACTCTCGCTGCAATTTCCTCCCTCCCCAACTCTCGAGGCATTTCCCTCCCTCACCAACTCTTGCTGCATTTCCCTCCCTCCCCAACTCTCGAGGCATTTCCCTCCCTCCCCAACTCTCGCTGCATTTCCGTCCCTCCCCAACTCTCGCTGCATTTCCCTTCCTTCCCATGTGTCACCGCAGTTCCCTCCCTCCCGAACCATCACTGTTTATCCCTCCATCCCCAACTCTCTTTTCAGTTCCCTCCCTCCACAACTCTCGCCGCATGTCCATCCATTCCGAACTCTCACCGCATTTCTCTCCCCCCACAACTCTTGCCACATTTCCCTCTCTCCCCAACTCTCGCAGCATTTCCCTCCTTCCACAAATCTCGCTGCATTTCCATCCCTCCCCAACTCTCGATGCATTTCCCTCTCTCTCCAACTTTCGACGCATTTCCCTCTCCTCCCGAACTCCTGCCGCATTTTCCTCCCTCCCCAACTCTCTCCGCATTTCCCTCCCTTCCCAACTCTGGCCGCATTTCTCTTCATCCGCAACTGTCGCCGCATTTCCCTCCCTCCCCAACTCTCGTTGCATTTCACTCACTCCCCAAGTCTCGAGGCATTTCCCTCCCTCCCCAACTCTCACTGCATTTCCCTCCATCCCCAACTCTCGCCACATGTCCCTCGCTCCCAAAGTCTCTACGCATTTCCCTCCCACCAAAACTCTTGCCGGATTTCCCTCCCTTGCCAACGCTGGCTACATTTCCATCCCTCCACAACTCTCGCCGCATTTCCCTCTCCTCCCGAACTCCTGCCACATATTCCTGCCTTCCCAACTCCCACCGCATGTCCCACCATCCCAAAGTCTCACCGCATTTCCCTCCCTCCCCAACTCTCGCTGCAATTTCCTCCCTCCCCAACTCTCGAGGCATTTCCCTCCCTCCCCAACTCTCGCTGCATTTCTCTCCCTCCCCAACTCTTGAGGCATTTCCCTCCCTCCCCAACTCTCACTGCATTTCCCTCCCTCCCCAACTCTTGCCACATTTCCCTTCCTTCCCATGTCTCACCGCAGTTCCCTCCCTTCGAACCCTCACTGTTTTTCCCTCCATCCCCAACTCTCGCTGCAGTTCCCTCCCTCCACAACTCTCGCCACATGTCCATCCCTCCCGAAGTCTCACCGCATTTCCCTCCCCCCACAACTCTTGCTACATTTCCCACCCTCCCCAACTCTCGCAGCATTTCCCTCCTTCCACAATTCTCGCTGCATTTCCATCCCTCCCCAACTCTCGCAGCATTTCCCTCCCTCCCCTACTCCCACTGCATTTCCCTTCATCCCCAACTCTTGCCGCATGTCCCTCGCTCCCAAAGTCTCTACGCATTTCCCTCCCACCACAGCTCTTGCCGGATTTCCCTCCCTTGCCAACGCAGGCCACATTTCCGTCCCTCCACAACTCTTGCCGCATTTCCCTCTCCTCCCGAACTCCTGCCGCAATTTCCTCCCTCCCCAACTCTCTCCGCATTTCTCATCTCCCCAACTCTGGCCGCATTTCTCTTCCTCCGCAACTGTCACAGCATTTCCCTCCCTCCCCAACTCTCGTTGCATTTCCCTCCCTCCCCAACACTCACTGCATTTCCCTCCCTCCCCAACTCTGGCCGCATTTCCCTCCCTCCCCAACTCTCGTTGCATTTCTCACCCACCTCAACTCTCGTGGCATTATTCCTCGCTCCGCAACTCTCGCCGCACGTCCCTCCATCCCGAAGTCTCCCGCATTTCCCTCCTTCCACAACTCTCGAGGCATTTCCCTCCCTCCCCACCTCTCGCCGCTTGTCCATCCCTCCCGAAGTCTCGCCGCATTTCCCTCCCTCCCAATCTCTCGCCGCATTTCCCTCCCTCTGCATCTTTCACCGCATTTCCATTCCTCCACAACTCTCGCCACATTTACTTCTCCTCCAGAACTCTCGCCACATTTCACTTCCTCCGCAACTGTCGCCGCATTTCCCTACCTCCCCAACTCTCGCCGCATTTCCCTCCCTTCCCAACACTCGCCTCATTTGCCTCCCTCCCCATCTCTCGCTGCATTTCACTCCCTTCCCAACTCTCGCCGCATGTCCCTCCATCCCCAACTCTCGCCGCATTTCCCTCCCTCCCCAACTCTCGCTGCAATTTCCTCCCTCCCCAACTCTCGAGGCATTTCCCTCCCTCACCAACTCTCGCTGCATTTCCCTCCCTCCCCAACTCTCGAGGCATTTCCCTCCCTCCCCAACTCTCGCTGCATTTCCGTCCCTCCCCAACTCTCGCCGCATTTCCCTTCCTTCCTATGTCTCACCGCAGTTCCCTCCCTCCCGAACCATCACTGTTTATCCCTCCATCCCCAACTCTCGCTTCAGTTCCCTCCCTCCACAACTCTCGCCGCATGTCCTTCCATTCTGAACTCTCACCGCATTTCTCTCCCCCCACAACTCTTGCCACATTTCCCTCTCTCCCCAACTCTCGCAGCATTTCCCTCCTTCCACAAATCTCGCTGCATTTCCATCCCTCCCCAACTCTCGATGCATTTCCCTCTCTCCCCAACTCTCGAGGCATTTCCCTCTCCTCCCGAACTCCTGCCGCATTTTCCTCCCTCCCCAACTCTCTCCGCATTTCCCTCCCTTCCCAACTCTGGCTGCATTTCTCTTCCTCCGCAACTGTCGCCGCATTTCCCTCCCTCCCCAACTCTCGTTGCATTTCACTCTCTCCCCAACTCTCGAGGCATTTCCCTCCCTCCCCAACTCTCACTGCATTTCCCTGCATCCCCAACTCTCGCCGCATGTCCCTCGCTCCCAAACTCTCTACGCATTTCCCTCCCACCAAAACTCTTGCCGGATTTCCCTCCCTTGCCAACGCTGGCCACATTTCCCTCCCTCCACAACTCTCGCCGCATTTCCCTCTCCTCCCGAACTCCTGCCGCATTTTCCTCTCTCCCCAACTCTCTCCGCATTTCCCTCCCTCCCAAACTCTGGCCGCATTTCTCTTCCTCCGCAACTGTCACTGCATTTCCCTCCCTCCCCAACTCTCGCTGCTGTTCCCACCCTCCCCAACACTCGCCTCATTTGTCTCCCTCCCCATCTCTCGCTGCATTTCCCTCCCTCCCCAACTCTCGAGGCATTTCCCTCACTCCCCAACTCTCGCTGCATTTCCAACCCTCCCCAACTCTCAATGCATTTCCCTCCCTCCCCAAGTCTCGAGGCATATCCCACCGTCCCCAACTCGCACTGCATTTCCCTCTCTCCCCAACTCTCTAAGCGTTTCCCACCCTCCCCAACTCTCAGTGCATTTCCCTCCATCCCCAACTCTCGCCGCATGTCCCTCGCTCCCAAAGTCTCACCGCATTTCCCTCCCACCACAACTCTTGCCGGATTTCCCTCCCTTGCCAACGCTGGCCGCATTTCAATCCCTCCACAACTCTTGCCGCATTTCCCTCTCCTCGCGAACTCCTGCCGCGTTTTCCTCCCTCCTGAACTCTCTCCGCATTTCCCGCCCTCCCCAACTCTCTCCACATTTCTCTCCCTCCCCAACTCTGTCCGCATGTCTCTTCCTCTGCAACTGTCGTTGCATATCCCTCCCTCACCAAGTCTCGCTGCATTTCCCTCCCTCCTCAACACTCGCCGAACTTCTCTCCCTCCCCAACTCTCGCAGCATTTCCCTCCCTCCCCAACGCTCGCTGCATTTCCCTCACTCCCAAAGTCTCTACGCATTTCCCTCCCACCACAACTCTTGCCGGATTTCCCTCCCTTGCCAACGCTGGCCACATTTCCCTCCCTCCACAACTCTCGCAGCATTTCCCTCTCTACACAACTATCATCGGATTTCCCACCCTCCCCAACTCTTGCTGCATTTCCCTCCCTCCAGAAATCTGGCCGCATTTCCCCCTCCTCCCGGACTCTCACCGCATTTCCCTCCCTCCACAAAACTCGCCGCATTTCCCTCTCCTACCGAACTCTCGCCGCATTTCCCTCCATCCCCAACTCTCGCCGCATATCCCTCGCTCACAAAGTCTCTACGCATTTCCCTCCCACCACAACTCTTGACGGATTTCCCTCCCTTGCCAACGCTGGCCACATTTCCCTCCCTCCACAACTCACGCCGCATTTTCCTCTCCTCCCGAACTCCTGCTGCATTTTCCTCCCTCCCCAACTCTCTCCGCATTTCCCTCCCTCCCCAACTCTGGCCGCATTTCTCTTCCTCCGCAACTGTCGCCGCATTTCCCTCCCTCCCCATCTCTCGTTGCATTTCCCTCCCTCCCCAACTCTCACTGCATTTTCCTCCCTCCCCAAATCTCGAGTCATTTCCCACCCACCCCAACTCTCGTGGCGTTATTCCTCGCTCCGCAACTTTCGCCGCATGTCCCTCCCTCCCAAAGTCTCCCGCATTTCTCTCCTTCCACAACTCGCCAGGCATTTCCCTCCCTCCAAAACTCTCGTCGCATTTCCCTCCCTTCCCAACACTCGCCTCATTTGCCCCCCTCCCCATCTCTCGCTGCATTTCCCTCCCTCCCCAACTCTCACCGCATGTCCCTCCATCCCGAAGTCTCGCCCCATTTCCCACCCTCCACATCTCTCGCCGGTTTTCCCTCCCTCCCCAACTGTCGAGGCATTTCCCTCCCTCCCCAACTCTCACTGCATTTCCCTTCCTTCCCATGTCTCACCGCAGTTCCCTCCCTCCCGAACCCTCACTGTTTTTCCCTCCATCCCCAACTCTCGCTGCAGTTCCCTCCCTCCACAACTCTCGTCGCATGTCCATCCCTCCCGAAGTCTCACCGCATTTCCCTCCCCGCACAACTCTTGCCGCATTTCCCTCCTTCCACAACTCTCGCTGCATTTCCCTCCCTCCCCAACTCTCGAGACATTTCCCTCACTCCCCAACTCTCGCTGCATTTCCATCCCACCCCAACTCGCAATGAATTTCCCTCTCACCCCAAATCTCGAGTCATTTCCCTCCCTCCCCAACTCTCACTGCATTTCCCTCCATCCCCAACTCTCGCCGCATGTCCCTCACTCCCAAAGTCTCTACGCATTTCCCTCCCAACACAACTCTTGCCGGATTTCCCTCCCTTGCCAACGCTGGCCACATTTCCATCCCTCCACAACCCTCGTCGCATTTTCCTCCCTCCCCAACTCTCACTGCAATTTCCTCCCTCCCCAAATCTCGAGGCATTTCCCACCCACCCCAACTCTCGTGGCATTATTCCTTGCTCCGCAACTCATGCCGCAAAACCCTCCCTTCCGAAGTCTCCCGCATTTCCCTCCTTCCACAACTCTCGAGGCATTTCCCTCCCTCGCCAACTCTCGCTGCATATCCCTCGCTCCGCATCTTTCGCCGCATTTCCCTCCCTCCCCAGCTCTCGCCACATTTCCCTCCCTTCCCAACACTCGCCTCATTTGCCTCCCTCCCCATCTCTCGCTGCATTTCCCTCCCTCCAAAACTCTCGCCGCATGTCCCTCCCTCCCCAACTCTCGCCGCATTTCCCTCCCTCCCCAACTCTCGCTGCAATTTCCTCCCTCCCCAACACTCGAGGCATTTCTCTACCTCCCCAACTCTGGCTGCATTTCCCTCCCTCCCCAACTCTCGAGGCATTTCCCTCCCTCCCCAACTCTCACTGCATTTCCCTCCCTCCCCAACTCTCGAGACATTTCCCTCACTCCCCAACTCTCGCTGCATTTCCATCCCACCCCAACTCTCGATGGATTTTCCTCTCTCCCCAAATCTCGAGGCATTTCCATCCCTCCCCAACTCTCACTGCATTTCCCACCATCCCCAACTCTCGCCGCATGTGCCTCACTCCCAAAGTCTCTACACATTTCCCTCCCACCACAAGTCTAGCCGGATTTCCCTCCCTTGCCAACGCTGGCCACATTTCCCACCCTCCACAACACTCGCCGCATTTCCCTCCCTCCCCAACTCTCGATGCAATTTCCTCCCTCCCCAACTCTCGAGGCATTTCCCTCCCTCCCCAACTCTGGCTGCATTTCCCTCCCTCCCCAACTCGCAAGGCAATTCCCTCCCTCCCCAACTCTCACTGCATTTCCCTCCCTCCCCAACTCTCGCCGCATTTCCCTTCCTTCCCATGTCTCACCGCAGTTCCCTCCCTCCCGAACCCTCACTGTTTTTCCCTCCATCCCCAACTCTCGCTGCAGTTCCCTCCCTCCACAACTCTCGCCGCATGTCCATCCCTCCCGAAGTCTCACCGCATTTCCCTCCCTGCACAACTCTTGCCGCATTTCCCTCCTTCCACAACTCTCGCTGCATTTCCCTCCCTCCCCAACTCTCGAGACATTTCCCTCACTCCCCAACTCTCGCTGCATTTCCATCCCACCCCAACTCTCGATGCGTTTCCCTCTCTCCCCAAATCT
Source organism: Carcharodon carcharias (assembly GCF_017639515.1). NCBI lineage: Eukaryota > Metazoa > Chordata > Chondrichthyes > Lamniformes > Lamnidae > Carcharodon > Carcharodon carcharias. Next base: position 43,738,285 of record NC_054483.1, on the reverse strand, counting down.
CGAGGCATTTCCCTCCCTCCCCAACTCTCACTGCATTTCCCTCCATCCCCAACTCTCGCCGCATGTCCCTCACTCCCAAAGTCTCTACGCATTTCCCTCCCAACACAACTCTTGCCGGATTTCCCTCCCTTGCCAACGCTGGCCACATTTCCATCCCTCCACAACACTCGTCACATTTTCCTCCCTCCCCAACTCTCACTGCAATTTCCTCCCTCCCCAAATCTCGAGGCATTTCCCACCCACACCAACTCTCGTGGCATTATTCCTTGCTCCGCAACTCATGCCGCATGTCCCTCCCTTCCGAAGTCTCCCGCATTTCCCTCCTTCCACAACTCTCGAGGCATTTCCCTCCCTCGCCAACTCTCGCTGCATGTCCATCCCTCCCGAGGTCATACCGCATTTCCCTCCCTCCCCATCTCTCGCCGCATATCCCTCGCTCCGCATCTTTCGCCGCATTTCCCTCCCTCCCCAGCTCTCGCCACATTTCCCTCCCTTCCCAACACTCGCCTCATTTGCCTACCTCCCCATCTCTCGCTGCATTTCCCTCCCTCCAAAACTCTCGCCGCATGTCCCTCCCTCCCCAACTCTCGCCGCATTTCCCTCCCTCCCCAACTCTCGCTGCAATTTCCTCCCTCCCCAACACTCGAGGCATTTCTCTACCTCCCCAACTCTGGCTGCATTTCCCTCCCTCCCCAACTCTCGAGGCATTTCCCTCCCTCCCCAACTCTCACTGCATTTCCCTCCCTCCCCAACTCTCGAGACATTTCCCTCACTCCCCAACTCTCGCTGCATTTCCATCCCACCCCAACTCTCGATGGATTTTCCTCCCTCCCCAACTCTCGAGGCATTTCCCTCCCTCCCCAACTCTGGCTGCATTTCCCTCCCTCCCCAACTCGCAAGGCAATTCCCTCCCTCCCCAACTCTCACTGCATTTCCCTCCCTCCCCAACTCTCGCCGCATTTCCCTTCCTTCCCATGTCTCACCGCAGTTCCCTCCCTCCCGAACCCTCACTGTTTTTCCCTCCATCCCCAACTCTCGCTGCAGTTCCCTCCCTCCACAACTCTCGCCGCATGTCCATCCCTCCCGAAGTCTCACCGCATTTCCCTCCCCGCACAACTCTTGCTGCATTTCCCTCCTTCCACAACTCTCGCTGCATTTCCCTCCCTCCCCAACTCTCGAGACATTTCCCTCACTCCCCAACTCTCGCTGCATTTCCATCCCACCCCAACTCTCGATGCGTTTCCCTCTCTCCCCAAATCTCGAGGCATTTCCCTCCCTCCCCAACTCTCACTGCATTTCCCTCCATCCCCAACTCTCGCCGCATGTCCCTCACTCCCAAAGTCTCTACGCATTTCCCTCCCAACACAAGTCTTGCCGGATTTCCCTCCCTTGCCAACGCTGGCCACATATCCCTCCCTCCACAACTTTCGTCGCATTTCCCTCTCCTCCCGATCTCCTGCCGCATATTACTCCCTCCCCAACTCTCTCCGCATTTTTTACCTCCCAAACTCTGGCCGCATTTCTCTTCCACCGCAACTGTCACCACATTTCCCTCCCTCCCCAACTCTCGCTGCTGTTCCCACCCTCCCCAAAACTCACTGCATTTGCCTCCATCCCTAACTCTCTCCGCATTTCCCTTCCTCCTCAACTCTCGCTGCTTTTCGCTCCCCCACGATCTCTTGCCGAATTTCCATCACTCCCCAACTCTCGCTGCATTTCCCTCCCTCCTGATATCTCGACCCATTTCCCTCCATCCCCAACTTCACCGCATTTCCCTCCTTCCACAACTCTCGAGGCACTTCTCTCCCTCCCCAACTCTCGCTGCATTTCCGCCCTCCCCAACTCTGGCCGCATTTCTCTCCCTACACAACTATCGCCAGATTTCCCTCCCTCCACAACTCTCGCTGCAATTCCCTCGCTCCCCAACTCTCACTAAAATTTCCTCCCTCCACAACTCTTGAGGCATTCACTCCCTCCCAAACTCTCGCTGCATATCCCTTCCTCCCTAACTATCGAGGCTTTTCCCTCCCTCCCCAACTCTCACTGCATTTCCCTCCCCCCAACTCTCGCCGCATTTCCCTTCCTTCCCATGTCTCACCGCCGTTCCCTCCCTCCCGAACCCTCACTGTTTTTCCCTCCATCCACAACTCTCGCTGCAGTTCCCTCCCTTCACAACTCTCGCCGCATGTCCATCCCTCCTGAAGTCTCACCGCATTTCCCTCCCCCCACAACTTTGCCGCATTACCCTCCCTCCACAACTCTCGCAGCATTTCCCTCCTTCCACAACTCTCGCTGCATTTCGCTCCCTCCCCAACTCTCGAGACATTTCCCTCACTCCCCAACTCTCGCTGCATTTCCATCCCTCCCCAACTCTCGATGCATTTCCCTCTCTCCCCAACTCTCGAGGCATTTCCCTCCTGCCCCAACTCTCACTGCATTTCCCTCCATCCCCAACTCTCGCCGCATGTCCCTCGCTCCCAAAGTCTCTACGCATTTCCCTCCCACCACAACTCTTGCCTGATTTCCCTCCCTTGCCAACACTAGCCTCATGTCCCTCCCTCCTCAACTCTCTCCGCATTTCCCTCCCTCCCCAAATCTGGCCGCATTTCTCTTCCTCCGCAACTGTCACCGCATTTCCCTCCCTCCCCAACTCTCGTTGCAGTTCCCTCCCTCCACAACTCTCACTGCATTTCCCTCGTTCCCCAAATCTCGAGGCATTTCACACCCACCCCAACTCTCGTGGCATTATTCCTCGCTCGGCAACTCTCGCCACATGTCCCTCCCTCCCGAAGTCTCCCGCATTTCCCTCCTTCCACAACTCTCGAGGCATTTCCCTCCCTCCACAACTCTCGCTGCATGTCCATCCCTCCCGAAGTCTCACAGCATTTCCCTCCCTCCCCATCTCTCGCCACATTTCCCTCCCTCCGCATCTTTCACTGCATTTCCCTTCCTCCACAACTCTCGCCACATTTATTTCTCCTCCAGAACTCTCGCCGCATTTCACTTCCTCCGCAACTGTCGCCGCATTTCCCTCCCTCCCCAACTCTCGCCGCATTTCCCTCCCTTCCCAACACTCGACTCATTTGCCTCCCTCCCCATCTCTCGCTGCATTTCCCTCCCTCCCCAACTCTCGCCGCATTTCCCTCCCTCCCCAACTCTCGCTACAATTTCCTCCCTCCCCAACTCTCGCCGCATTTCCCTCCCTCCCCAACTCTCACTGCATTTCCCTCCATCCCCAACTCTCGCTGCATTTCCCTTCCTTCCCATGTCTCACCGCAGTTCCCTCCCTCCCGAACCCTCACTGTTTTTACCTCCATCCCCAACTCTTGCTGCAGTTCCCTCCCTCCACAATTCTCGCCGCATGTCCATCCCTCCCGAAGTCTCACCGCATTTGCCTCCCCGCACAACTCTTGCCGCATTTCCCTCCTTCCACAACTCTCGCTGCATTTCCCTCCCTCCCCAATTCTCTAGACATTTCCCTCACTCCCCAACTCTCGCTGCATTTCCATCCCTCCCCAACTCTCGATGCATTTCCCTTTCTCCCCAACTCTCGAGGCATTTCCCTCCCTCCCCAACTCTCACTGCATTTCCCTCCATCCCCAACTCTCGCCGCATGTCCCTCGCTCCCAAAGTCTCTAGGCATTTTCCTCCCACCACAACTCTTGCCGGATTTCCCTCCCTTGCCAACGCTGGCCACATTTCCCTCCCTCCACAACTCTCGCCGCATTTCCCTCCCTCCGCATCTTTCGCCGCATTTCCCTTCCTCCACAACTCTCGCCACATTTCCTTCTCCTCCAGAACTCTCGCCGCATTTCACTTCCTCTGCAACTGTCGCCGCATTTGCCTCCCTCCCCAACTCTCGCCACATTTCCCTCCCTCCCCATCTCTCACCACATGTCCCTCCATCCCGAAGTCTCGCCGCATTTCCCACCCTCCACAACTCTCGCCGGATTTCCCTGTCCTCCTGAACTCTGGCCGCATTTGCCTCCCTCCACAACTCTCGCCGCATTTCCCTCACTCCCCAACTCTCGCCGCATTTCCCTCCCTCCCAAACACTCGCCGCATTTGCCTCCCTCCCCAACTCTCGCCGCATTTGACTCCCTCCCCAATTCTTGCCGCATTTCCCTCCCTCCCCAAACTCAGCGCATTTCCCTCCCTCCCCAACTCTCGCTGCATTTCCCTCCCTCCCCAACGCTCGCTGCATTTCCCTCACTCCCAAAGTCTCTACGCATTTCCCTCCCACCACAACTCTTGCCGGATTTCCCTCCCTTGCCAACGCTGGCCACATTTCCCTCCCTCCACAACTCTCGCCGCATTTCCCTCCCTCCCCAACTCTCGCTGCAATTTCCTCCCTCCCCAACTCTTGAGGCATTTCTCTCCCTCCCCAACTCTGGCTGCATTTCCCTCCCTCCCCAACTATCGAGGCATTTCCCTCCCTCCCCAACTCTTGCTGCATGTCCATCTTTCCCGAAGTCTCGCCGCATTTCCCTCCCTCCCCATCTCTCGCCGCATTTCCCTCCCTCCGCATCTTTCGCCGCATTTCCCTTCCTCCACAACTCTCGCCACATTTCCTTCTCCTCCAGAACTCTCGCCGCATTTCACTTCCTCTGCAACTCTCGCTGCATTTCCCTCCCTCCCCATCTCTCGCCACATGTCCCTCCATCCCGAAGTCTCGCCGCATTTCCCACCCTCCACAAGTCTCGCCAGATTTCCCTGTCCTCCTGAACTCTGGCCGCATTTGCCTCCCTCCACAACTCTCGCCGCATTTCCCTCACTCCCCAACTCTCGCCGCATTTCCCTCCCTCCCAAACACTCGCCGCATTTGCCTCCCTCCCCAACTCTCGCCGCATTTGCCTCCCTCCCCAATTCTTGCCGCATTTCCCTCCCTCCCCAAACTCACCGCATTTCCCTCCCTCCCCAACTCTCGCTGCATTTCCCTCCCTCCCCAACGCTCGCTGCATTTCCCTCACTCCCAAAGTCTCTACGCATTTCCCTCCCACCACAACTCTTGCCGGATTTCCCTCCCTTGCCAACGCTGGCCACATTTCCCTCCCTCCACAACTCTCGCCGCATTTCCCTCCCTCCCCAACTCTCGCTGCAATTTCCTCCCTCCCCAACTCTTGAGGCATTTCTCTCCCTCCCCAACTCTGGCTGCATTTCCCTCCCTCCCCAACTCTCGAGACATTTCCCTCCCTCCCCAACTCTCACTGCATTTCCCTCCCTCCCCAACTCTCGCCGCATTTCCCTTCCTTCCCATGTCTCACCGCAGTTCCCTCCCTCCCGAACCCTCACTGTTTTTCCCTCCATCCCCAACTCTCGCTGCAGTTCCCTCCCTCCACACAACGCTCGCCGCATGTCCATCCCTCCCGAAGTCTCACCGCATTTCCCTCCCCGCACAACTCTTGCCGCATTTCACTCCTTCCCCAACTCTCGCCGCATTTCCCTTCCTTCCCATGTCTCACCGCAGTTCCCTCCCTCCCGAACCCTCACTGTTTTTCCCTCCATCCCCAACTCTTGCTGCAGTTCCCTCCCTCCACATCTCTCGCCGCATGTCCATCCCTCCCGAAGTCTCACCGCATTTGCCTCCCCGCACAACACTTGCCGCATTTCCCTCCTTCCACAACTCTCGCTGCATTTCCCTCCCTCCCCAATTCTCTAGACATTTCCCTCACTCCCCAACTCTCGCTGCATTTCCATCCCTCCCCAACTCTCGATGCATTTCCCTTTCTCCCCAACTCTCGAGGCATTTCCCTCCCTCCCCAACTCTCACTGCATTTCCCTCCATCCCCAACTCTCGCCGCATGTCCCTCGCTCCCAAAGTCTCTAGGCATTTTCCTCCCACCACAACTCTTGCCGGATTTCCCTCCCTTGCCAACGCTGGCCACATTTCCCTCCCTCCCCAACTCTCTCCGCATTTCCCTCCCTACCCAACTCTCGTTGCATTTCCCTCCCTCCCCAACTCTCACTGCATTTCCCTCCCTCCCCAAATCTCGACGCATTTCCCTCCCACCCCAACTCTCGTGGCATTATTCCTCGCTCCGCAACTCTCGCCGCATGTCCCTCCCTTCGAAGTCCCCCTCATTTCCCTCCTTCCACAACTCTCGAGGCATTTCCCTCCCTCCCCCAACTCTTGCTGCATGTCCATCTTGCCCGAAATCTCGCCGCATTTCCCTCCCTCCCCATCTCTCGCCGCATTTCCCTCCCTCCGCATCTTTCGCCGCATTTCCCTTCCTCCACAACTCTCGCCACATTTCCTTCTCCTCCAGAACTCTCGCCGCATTTCACTTCCTCTGCAACTGTCGCCGCATTTGCCTCCCTCCCCAACTCTCGCCGCATTTCCCTCCCTCCCCATCTCTCACCACAGGTCCCTCCATCCCGAAGACTCGCCGCATTTCCCACCCTCCACAACTCTCGCCGGATTTCCCTGTCCTCCTGAACTCTGGCCGCATTTGCCACCCTCCACAACTCTCGCCGCATTTGCCTCCCTCCCCAACTCTCGCCGCATTTGCCTCCCTCCCCAATTCTTGCCGCATTTCCCTCCCTCCCCAAACTCACCGCATTTCCCTCCCTCCCCAACTCTCGCTGCATTTCCCTCCCTCCCCAACGCTCGTTGCATTTCCCTCACTCCCAAAGTCTCTACGCATTTCCCTCCCACCACAACTCTTGCCGGATTTCCCACCCTTGCCAACGCTGGCCACATTTCCCTCCCTCCACAACTCTCGCCGCATTTCCCTCCCTCCGCATCTTTCGCCGCATTTCCCTTCCTCCACAACTCTCGCCACATTTCCTTCTCCTCCAGAACTCTCGCCGCATTTCACTTCCTCTGCAACTTTCGCCGCATTTCCCTCCCTCCCCATCTCTCGCCACATGTCCCTCCATCCTGAAGTCTCGCCGCATTTCCCACCCTCCACAACTCTCGCCGGATTTCCCTGTCCTCCTGAACTCTCGCCGCATTTGCCTCGCTCCACAACTCTCGCCGCATTTCCCTCACTCCCCAACTCTCGCTGCATTTCTCTCCCTCCCCAACTCTCGAGGCATTTCCCTCCCTCCCCAACTCTTGCTGCATGTCCATCTTTCCCGAAGTCTCGCCGCAGTTCCCTCCCTCCCCATCTCTCGCCGCATTTCCCTCCCTCCCCATCTCTCGCCGCATTTCCCTCCCTCCGCATCTTTCGCCGCATTTCCCTTCCTCCACAACTCTCGCCACATTTCCTTCTCCTCCAGAACTCTCGCCGCATTTCACTTCCTCTGCAACTGTCGCCGCATTTGCCTCCCTCCCCAACTCTCGCCGCATTTCCCTCCCTCCCCATCTCTCGCCACACGTCCCTCCATCCCGAAGTCTCGCCGCATTTCCCACCCTCCACAACTCTCGCCGGATTTCCCTGTCCTCCTGAACTCTGGCCGCATTTGCCTCCCTCCACAACTCTCGCCGCATTTGCCTCCCTCCCCAACTCTCGCTGCAATTTCCTCCCTCCCCAACTCTTGAGGCATTTCTCTCCCTCCCCAACTCTGGCTGCATTTCCCTCCCTCCCCAACTCTCGAGGCATTTCCCTCCCTCCCCAACTCTTGCTGCATCTCCATCTTTCCCGCAGTCTCGCCGCATTTCCCTCCCTCCCCATCTCTCGCTGCATTTCCCTCCCTCCGCATCTTTCGCGCATTTCCCTTCCTCCACAACTCTCGCCACATTTCCTTCTCCTCCAGAACTCTCGCCGCATTTCACTTCCTCTGCAACTGTCGCCGCATTTGCCTCCCTCCCCAACTCTCGCCGCATTTCCCTCCCTCCCCATCTCTCGCCACATGTCCCTCCATCCCGAAGTCTCGCCGCATTTCCCACCCTCCACAACTCTCGCCGGATTTCCCTGTCCTCCTGAACTCTGGCCGCATTTGCCTCCCTCCACAACTCTCGCCGCATTTCCCTCCCTCCCCAACTCTTGCTGCATGTCCATCTTTCCCGCAGTCTCGCCGCATTTCCCTCCCTCCCCATCTCTCGCCGCATTTCCCTCCCTCCGCATCTTTTGCGCATTTCCCTTCCTCCACAACTCTCGCCACATTTCCTTCTCCTCCAGAACTCTCGCCGCATTTCACTTCCTCTGCAACTGTCGCCGCATTTGCCTCCCTCCCCAACTCTCGCCGCATTTCCCTCCCTCCCCATCTCTCGCCACATGTCCCTCCATCCCGAAGTCTCGCCGCATTTTCCACCCTCCACAACTCTCGCCGGATTTCACTGTCCTCCTGAACTCTGGCCGCATTTGCCTCCCTCCACAACTCTCGCCGCATTTCCCTCACTCCCCAACTCTCGCCGCATTTCCCTCCCTCCCCAATTCTTGCCGCATTTCCCTCCCTCCCCAAACTCACCGCATTTCCCTCCCTCCCCAACTCTCGCTGCATTTCCCTCCCTCCCCAACGCTCGTTGCATTTCCCTCACTCCCAAAGTCTCCAAGCATTTCCCTCCCACCACAACTCTTGCCGGATTTCCCACCCTTGCCAACGCTGGCCACATTTCCCTCCCTCCACAACTCTCGCCGCATTTCCCTCCCTCCGCATCTTTCGCCGCATTTCCCTTCCTCCACAACTCTCGCCACATTTCTTTCTCCTCCAGAACTCTCGCCGCATTTCACTTCCTCTGCAACTCTCGCCGCATTTCCCTCCCTCCCCATCTCTCGCCACATGTCCCTCCATCCTGAAGTCTCGCCGCATTTCCCACCCTCCACAACTCTCGCCGGATTTCCCTGTCCTCCTGAACTCTCGCCGCATTTGCCTCCCTCCACAACTCTCGCTGCATTTCCCTCACTCCCCAACTCTCGCTGCATTTCCCTCCCTCCCCAACGCTCGTTGCATTTCCCTCACTCCCAAAGTCTCTACGCATTTCCCTCCCACCACAACTCTTGCCGGATTTCCCACCCTTGCCAACGCTGGCCACATTTCCCTCCCTCCACAACTCTCGCCGCATTTCACTCCCTCCGCATCTTTCGCCGCATTTCCCTCCCTTCGAAGTCCCCCTCATTTCCCTCCTTCCACAAATCTCGAGGCATTTCCCTCCCTCCCCAACTCTTGCTGCATGTCCATCTTTCCCGAAGTCTCGCCGCATTTCCCTCCCTCCCCATCTCTCGCCGCATTTCCCTCCCTCCGCATCTTTCGCCGCATTTCCCTTCCTCCACAACTCTCGCCACATTTCCTTCTCCTCCAGAACTCTCGCCGCATTTCACTTCCTCTGCAACTGTCGCCGCATTTGCCTCCCTCCCCAACTCTCGCCACATTTCCCTCCCTCCCCATCTCTCACCACATGTCCCTCCATCCCGAAGTCTCGCCGCATTTCCCACCCTCCACAACTCTCGCCGGATTTCCCTGTCCTCCTGAACTCTGGCCGCATTTGCCTCCCTCCACAACTCTCGCCGCATTTCCCTCACTCCCCAACTCTCGCCGCATTTCCCTCCCTCCCAAACACTCGCCGCATTTGCCTCCCTCCCCAACTCTCGCCGCATTTGCCTCCCTCCCCAATTCTTGCCGCATTTCCCTCCCTCCCCAAACTCACCGCATTTCCCTCCCTCCCCAACTCTCGCTGCATTTCCCTCCCTCCCCAACGCTCGCTGCATTTCCCTCACTCCCAAAGTCTCTACGCATTTCCCTCCCACCACAACTCTTGCCGGATTTCCCTCCCTTGCCAACGCTGGCCACATTTCCCTCCCTCCACAACTCTCGCCGCATTTCCCTCCCTCCCCAACTCTCGCTGCAATTTCCTCCCTCCCCAACTCTTGAGGCATTTCTCTCCCTCCCCAACTCTGGCTGCATTTCCCTCCCTCCCCAACTCTCGAGGCATTTCCCTCCCTCCCCAACTCTTGCTGCATGTCCATCTTTCCCGAAGTCTCGCCGCATTTCCCTCCCTCCCCATCTCTCGCCGCATTTCCCTCCCTCCGCATCTTTCGCCGCATTTCCCTTCCTCCACAACTCTCGCCACATTTCCTTCTCCTCCAGAACTCTCGCCGCATTTCACTTCCTCTGCAACTCTCGCTGCATTTCCCTCCCTCCCCATCTCTCGCCACATGTCCCTCCATCCCGAAGTCTCGCCGCATTTCCCACCCTCCACAAGTCTCGCCAGATTTCCCTGTCCTCCTGAACTCTGGCCGCATTTGCCTCCCTCCACAACTCTCGCCGCATTTCCCTCACTCCCCAACTCTCGCCGCATTTCCCTCCCTCCCAAACACTCGCCGCATTTGCCTCCCTCCCCAACTCTCGCCGCATTTGCCTCCCTCCCCAATTCTTGCCGCATTTCCCTCCCTCCCCAAACTCACCGCATTTCCCTCCCTCCCCAACTCTCGCTGCATTTCCCTCCCTCCCCAACGCTCGCTGCATTTCCCTCACTCCCAAAGTCTCTACGCATTTCCCTCCCACCACAACTCTTGCCGGATTTCCCTCCCTTGCCAACGCTGGCCACATTTCCCTCCCTCCACAACTCTCGCCGCATTTCCCTCCCTCCTCAACTCTCGCTGCAATTTCCTCCCTCCCCAACTCTTGAGGCATTTCTCTCCCTCCCCAACTCTGGCTGCATTTCCCTCCCTCCCCAACTCTCGAGACATTTCCCTCCCTCCCCAACTCTCACTGCATTTCCCTCCCTCCCCAACTCTCGCCGCATTTCCCTTCCTTCCCATGTCTCACCGCAGTTCCCTCCCTCCCGAACCCTCACTGTTTTTCCCTCCATCCCCAACTCTCGCTGCAGTTCCCTCCCTCCACACAACGCTCGCCGCATGTCCATCCCTCCCGAAGTCTCACCGCATTTCCCTCCCCGCACAACTCTTGCCGCATTTCACTCCTTCCCCAACTCTCGCCGCATTTCCCTTCCTTCCCATGTCTCACCGCAGTTCCCTCCCTCCCGAACCCTCACTGTTTTTCCCTCCATCCCCAACTCTTGCTGCAGTTCCCTCCCTCCACAACTCTCGCCGCATGTCCATCCCTCCCGAAGTCTCACCGCATTTGCCTCCCCGCACAACACTTGCCGCATTTCCCTCCTTCCACAACTCTCGCTGCATTTCCCTCCCTCTTCAATTCTCTAGACATTTCCCTCACTCCCCAACTCTCGCTGCATTTCCATCCCTCCCCAACTCTCGATGCATTTCCCTTTCTCCCCAACTCTCGAGGCATTTCCCTCCCTCCCCAACTCTCACTGCATTTCCCTCCATCCCCAACTCTCGCCGCATGTCCCTCGCTCCCAAAGTCTCTAGGAATTTTCCTCCCACCACAACTCTTGCCGGATTTCCCTCCCTTGCCAACGCTGGCCACATTTCCCTCCCTCCCCAACTCTCTCCGCATTTCCCTCCCTACCCAACTCTCGTTGCATTTCCCTCCCTCCCCAACTCTCACTGCATTTCCCTCCCTCCCCAAATCTCGACGCATTTCCCTCCCACCCCAACTCTCGTGGCATTATTCCTCGCTCCGCAACTCTCGCCGCATGTCCCTCCCTTCGAAGTCCCCCTCATTTCCCTCCTTCCACAACTCTCGAGGCATTTCCCTCCCTCCCCAACTCTTGCTGCATGTCCATCTTGCCCGAAATCTCGCCGCATTTCCCTCCCTCCCCATCTCTCGCCGCATTTCCCTCCCTCCGCATCTTTCGCCGCATTTCCCTTCCTCCACAACTCTCGCCACATTTCCTTCTCCTCCAGAACTCTCGCCGCATTTCACTTCCTCTGCAACTGTCGCCGCATTTGCCTCCCTCCCCAACTCTCGCCGCATTTCCCTCCCTCCCCATCTCTCACCACAGGTCCCTCCATCCCGAAGTCTCGCCGCATTTCCCACCCTCCACAACTCTCGCCGGATTTCCCTGTCCTCCTGAACTCTGGCCGCATTTGCCACCCTCCACAACTCTCGCCGCATTTGCCTCCCTCCCCAACTCTCGCCGCATTTGCCTCCCTCCCCAATTCTTGCCGCATTTCCCTCCCTCCCCAAACTCACCGCATTTCCCTCCCTCCCCAACTCTCGCTGCATTTCCCTCCCTCCCCAATGCTCGTTGCATTTCCCTCACTCCCAAAGTCTCTACGCATTTCCCTCCCACCACAACTCTTGCCGGATTTCCCACCCTTGCCAACGCTGGCCACATTTCCCTCCCTCCACAACTCTCGCCGCATTTCCCTCCCTCCGCATCTTTCGCCGCATTTCCCTTCCTCCACAACTCTCGCCACATTTCCTTCTCCTCCAGAACTCTCGCCGCATTTCACTTCCTCTGCAACTTTCGCCGCATTTCCCTCCCTCCCCATCTCTCGCCACATGTCCCTCCATCCTGAAGTCTCGCCGCATTTCCCACCCTCCACAACTCTCGCTGGATTTCCCTGTCCTCCTGAACTCTCACCGCATTTGCCTCGCTCCACAACTCTCGCCGCATTTCCCTCACTCCCCAACTCTCGCTGCATTTCTCTCCCTCCCCAACTCTCGAGGCATTTCCCTCCCTCCCCAACTCTTGCTGCATGTCCATCTTTCCCGAAGTCTCGCCGCAGTTCCCTCCCTCCCCATCTCTCGCCGCATTTCCCTCCCTCCCCATCTCTCGCCGCATTTCCCTCCCTCCGCATCTTTCGCCGCATTTCCCTTCCTCCACAACTCTCGCCACATTTCCTTCTCCTCCAGAACTCTCGCCGCATTTCACTTCCTCTGCAACTGTCGCCGCATTTGCCTCCCTCCCCAACTCTCGCCGCATTTCCCTCCCTCCCCATCTCTCGCCACACGTCCCTCCATCCCGAAGTCTCGCCGCATTTCCCACCCTCCACAACTCTCGCCGGATTTCCCTGTCCTCCTGAACTCTGGCCGCATTTGCCTCCCTCCACAACTCTCGCCGCATTTGCCTCCCTCCCCAATTCTTGCCGCATTTCCCTCCCTCCCCAAACTCACCGCATTTCCCTCCCTCCCCAACTCTCGCTGCATTTCCCTCCCTTCCCAACGCTCGCTGCATTTCCCTCACTCCCAAAGTCTCTACGCATTTCCCTCCCACCACAACTCTTGCCGGATTTCCCTCCCTTGCCAACGCTGGCCACATTTCCCTCCCTCCACAACTCTCGCCGCATTTCCCTCCCTCCCCAACTCTCGCTGCAATTTCCTCCCTCCCCAACTCTTGAGGCATTTCTCTCCCTCCCCAACTCTGGCTGCATTTCCCTCCCTCCCCAACTCTCGAGGCATTTCCCTCCCTCCCCAACTCTTGCTGCATCTCCATCTTTCCCGCAGTCTCGCCGCATTTCCCTCCCTCCCCATCTCTCGCTGCATTTCCCTCCCTCCGCATCTTTCGCGCATTTCCCTTCCTCCACAACTCTCGCCACATTTCCTTCTCCTCCAGAACTCTCGCCGCATTTCACTTCCTCTGCAACTGTCGCCGCATTTGCCTCCCTCCCCAACTCTCGCCGCATTTCCCTCCCTCCCCATCTCTCGCCACATGTCCCTCCATCCCGAAGTCTCGCCGCATTTCCCACCCTCCACAACTCTCGCCGGATTTCCCTGTCCTCCTGAACTCTGGCCGCATTTGCCTCCCTCCACAACTCTCGCCGCATTTCCCTCCCTCCCCAACTCTTGCTGCATGTCCATCTTTCCCGCAGTCTCGCCGCATTTCCCTCCCTCCCCATCTGTCGCCGCATTTCCCTCCCTCCGCATCTTTTGCGCATTTCCCTTCCTCCACAACTCTCGCCACATTTCCTTCTCCTCCAGAACTCTCGCCGCATTTCACTTCCTCTGCAACTGTCGCCGCATTTGCCTCCCTCCCCAACTCTCGCCGCATTTCCCTCCCTCCCCATCTCTCGCCACATGTCCCTCCATCCCGAAGTCTCGCCGCATTTTCCACCCTCCACAACTCTCGCCGGATTTCCCTGTCCTCCTGAACTCTGGCCGCATTTGCCTCCCTCCACAACTCTCGCCGCATTTCCCTCACTCCCCAACTCTCGCCGCATTTCCCTCCCTCCCCAATTCTTGCCGCATTTCCCTCCCTCCCCAAACTCACCGCATTTCCCTCCCTCCCCAACTCTCGCTGCATTTCACTCCCTCCCCAACGCTCGTTGCATTTCCCTCACTCCCAAAGTCTCCAAGCATTTCCCTCCCACCACAACTCTTGCCGGATTTCCCACCCTTGCCAACGCTGGCCACATTTCCCTCCCTCCACAACTCTCGCCGCATTTCCCTCCCTCCGCATCTTTCGCCGCATTTCCCTTCCTCCACAACTCTCGCCACATTTCTTTCTCCTCCAGAACTCTCGCCGCATTTCACTTCCTCTGCAACTCTCGCCGCATTTCCCTCCCTCCCCATCTCTCGCCACATGTCCCTCCATCCTGAAGTCTCGCCGCATTTCCCACCCTCCACAACTCTCGCCGGTTTTCCCTGTCCTCCTGAACTCTCGCCGCATTTGCCTCCCTCCACAACTCTCGCTGCATTTCCCTCACTCACCAACTCTCGCTGCATTTCCCTCCCTCCCCAACGCTCGTTGCATTTCCCTCTCTCCCAAAGTCTCTACGCATTTCCCTCCCACCACAACTCTTGCCGGATTTCCCACCCTTGCCAACGCTGGCCACATTTCCCTCCCTCCACAACTCTCGCCGCATTTCCCTCCCTCCGCATCTTTCGCCGCATTTCCCTTCCTCCACAACTCTCGCCACATTTCCTTCTCCTCCAGAACTCTCGCCGCATTTCACTTCCTCTGCAACTCTCGCCGCATTTCCCTCCCTCCCCATCTCTCGCCACATGTCCCTCCATCCCGAAGTCTCGCCGCATTTCCCACCCTCCACAACTCTCGCCGGATTTCCCTGTCCTCCTGAACTCTCGCCGCATTTGCCTCCCTCCACAACTCTCGCCGCATTTCCCTCACTCCCCAACTCTCGCCGCATTTCCCTCTCTCCCCAACTCTCGCTGCATTTCCCTCCCTCCCCAACGCTCGCTGCATTTCCCTCACTCCCAAAGTCTCTACGCATTTCCCTCCCACCACAACTCTTGCCGGATTTCCCTCCCTTTCCAACGCTGGCCACATTTCCCTCCCTCCGCAACTCTCGTTGCATTTCCCTCCCTCCCCAACTCTCGCTGCAATTTCCTCCCTCCCCAACTCTTGAGGCATTTCTCTCCCTCCCCAACTCTGGCTGCATTTCCCTCCCTCCCCAACTCTCGAGGCATTTCCCTCCCTCCCCAACTCTTGCTGCATGTCCATCTTTCCCGAAGTCTCGCCGCATTTCCCTCCCTCCCCATCTCTCGCCGCATTTCCCTCCCTCCCCATCTCTCGCCGCATTTCCCTCCCTCCGCATCTTTCGCCGCATTTCCCTTCCTCCACAAATCTCGCCACATTTCCTTCTCCTCCAGAACTCTCGCCGCATTTCACTTCCTCTGCAACTGTCGCCACATTTGCCTCCCTCCCCAACTCTCGCCGCATTTCCCTCCCTCCCCATCTCTCGCCACATGTCCCTCCATCCCGAAGTCTCGCCGCATTTCCCACCCTCCACAACTCTCGCCGGATTTCCCTGTCCTCCTGAACTCTGGCCGCATTTGCCTCCCTCCACAACTCTCGCCGCATTTCCCTCACTCCCCAACTCTCGCCGCATTTCCCTCCCTCCCAAACACTCGCCGCATTTGCCTCCCTCCCCAACTCTCGCCGCATTTGCCTCCCTCCCCAATTCTTGCCGCATTTCCCTCCCTCCCCAAACTCACCGCATTTCCCTCCCTCCCCAACTCTCGCTGCATTTCCCTCCCTCCCCAACGCTCGCTGCATTTCCCTCACTCAAAAAGTCTCTACGCATTTCCCTCCCACCACAACTCTTGCCGGATTTCCATCCCTTGCCAACGCTGGCCACATTTCCCTCCCTCCACAACTCTCGCCGCATTTCCCTCCCTCCCCAACTCTCGCTGCAATTTCCTCCCTCCCCAACTCTTGAGGCATTTCTCTCCCTCCCCAACTCTGGCTGCATTTCCCTCCCTCCCCAACTCTCGAGGCATTTCCCTCCCTCCCCAACTCTTGCTGCATGTCCATCTTTCCCGCAGTCTCGCCGCATTTCCCTCCCTCCCCATCTCTCGCCGCATTTCCCTCCCTCCGCATCTTTCGCGCATTTCCCTTCCTCCACAACTCTCGCCACATTTCCTTCTCCTCCAGAACTCTCGCCGCATTTCACTTCCTCTGCAACTGTCGCCGCATTTGCCTCCCTCCCCAACTCTCGCCGCATTTCCCTCCCTCCCCATCTCTCGCCACATGTCCCTCCATCCCGAAGTCTCGCCGCATTTCCCACCCTCCACAACTCTCGCCGGATTTCCCTGTCCTCCTGAACTCTGGCCGCATTTGCCTCCCTCCACAACTCTCGCCGCATTTCCCTCCCTCCCCAACTCTTGCTGCATGTCCATCTTTCCCGCAGTCTCGCCGCATTTCCCTCCCTCCCCATCTCTCGCCGCATTTCCCTCCCTCCGCATCTTTTGCGCATTTCCCTTCCTCCACAACTCTCGCCACATTTCCTTCTCCTCCAGAACTCTCGCCGCATTTCACTTCCTCTGCAACTGTCGCCGCATTTGCCTCCCTCCCCAACTCTCGCCGCATTTCCCTCCCTCCCCATCTCTCGCCACATGTCCCTCCATCCCGAAGTCTCGCCGCATTTCCCACCCTCCACAACTCTCGCCGGATTTCCCTGTCCTCCTGAACTCTGGCCGCATTTGCCTCCCTCCACAACTCTCGCCGCATTTCCCTCACTCCCCAACTCTCGCCAAATTTCCCTCCCTCCCCAATTCTTGCCGCATTTCCCTCCCTCCCCAAACTCACCGCATTTCCCTCCCTCCCCAACTTTCGCTGCATTTCCCTCCCTCCCCAACGCTCGCTGCATTTCCCTCCCTCCCAAAGTCTCTACGCATTTCCCTCCCACCACAACTCTTGCCGGATTTCCCTCCCTTCCCAACTCTCGCTGCAATTTCCTCCCTCCCCAACTCTTGAGGCATTTCTCTCCCTCCCCAACTCTGGCTGCATTTCCCTCCCTCCCCAACTCTCGAGGCATTTCCCTCCCTCCCCAACTCTCACTGCATTTCCCTCCCTCCCCAACTCTCGCCGCATTTCCCTTCCTTCCCATGTCTCACCGCAGTTCCCTCCCTCCCGAACCCTCACTGTTTTTCCCTCCATCCCCAACTCTCGCTGCAGTTCCCTCCCTCCACAGCGCTCGCCGCATGTCCATCCCTCCCGAAGTCTCACCGCATTTCCCTCCCCGCACAACTCTAGCCGCATTTCCCTCCTTCCACAACTCTCGCTGCATTTCCCTCCCTCCCCAACTCTCGAGACATTTCCCTCACTCCCCAACTCTCGCTGCATTTCCATCCCACCCCAACTCTCGATGCATTTCCCTCTCTCCCCAAATCTCGAGGCATTTCCCTCCCTCCCCAACACTCACTGCATTTCCCTCCATCCCCAACTCTCGCCGCATGTCCCTCACTCCCAAAGTCTCTACGCATTTCCCTCCCACCACAAGTCTTGCCGGATTTCCCTCCCTTGCCAACGCTGGCCACATTTCCCTCCCTCCACAACTCTCGCCGCATTTCCCTCTCCTCCCAATCTCCTGCCGCATATTACTCCCGCCCCAACTCTCTCCGCATTTTTTACCTCCCAAACTCTGGCCGCATTTCTCTTCCACCGCAACTGTCACCGCATTTCCCTCCCTCCCCAACTCTCGCTGCTGTTCCCACCGTCCCCAAAACTCACTGCATTTGCCTCCCTCCCTAACTCTCTCCGCATTTCCCTACCTCCTCAACTCTCTCTGCCTTTCGCTCCCTCACGATCTCTTGCCGAATTTCCATCACTCCCCAACTCTCGCTGCATTTCCCTCCCTCCTGATATCTCGACCCATTTCCCTCCATCCCCAACATCACCGCATTTCCCTCCCTCCACAACTCTCGAGGCACTTCTCTCCCTCCCCAACTCTCGCTGCATTTCCCTCCCTCCACAACACTCGTCGCATTTTCCTCCCTCCCCAACTCTCGCTGCAATTTCCTCCCTCCCCAAATCTCGAGGCATTTCCCACCCACCCCAACTCTCGTGGCATTATTCCTTGCTCCGCAACTCACGCCGCATGTCCCTCCCTTCCGAAGTCTCCCGCATTTCCCTCCTTCCACAACTCTCGAGGCATTTCCCTCCCTCGCCAACTCTCGCTGCATGTCCATCCCTCCCGAGGTCTCACCACATTTCCCTCCCTCCCCATCTCTCGCCGCATATCCCTCCCTCCGCATCTTTCGCCGCATTTCCCTCCCTCCCCAACTCTCGCCACATTTCACTCCCTTCCCAACACTCGCCTCATTTGCCTCCCTCCCCATCTCTCGCTGCATTTCCCTCCCTCCAAAACTCTCGCCGCATGTCCCTCCCTCCCCAACTCTCGCCGCATTTCCCTCCCTCCCCAACTCTCGCTGCAATTTCCTCCCTCCCCAACACTCGAGGCATTTCTCTACCTCCCCAACTCTGGCTGCATTTCCCTCCCTCCCCAACTCTCGAGGCATTTCCCTCCCTCCCCAACTCTCACTGCATTTCCCTCCCTCCCCAACTCTCGAGACATTTCCCTCACTCCCCAACTCTCGCTGCATTTCCATCCCACCCCAACTCTCGATGGATTTCCCTCACTCCCCAAATCTCGAGGCATTTCCCTCCCTCCCCAACTCTCACTGCATTTCCCTCCATCCCCAACTCTCGCCTCATGTCCCTCACTCCCAAAGTCTCTACACATTTCCCTCCCACCACAAGTCTTGCCGGATTTCCCTCCCTTGCCAACGCTGGCCACATTTCCCAACCTCCACAACACTCGCCGCATTTCCCTCCCTCCCCAACTCTCGCTGCAATTTCCTCCCTCCCCAACTCTCGAGGCATTTCCCTCCCTCCCCAACTCTCGCTGCATTTCCCTCCCTCCCCAACTCGCAAGGCAATTCCCTCCCTCCCCAACTCTCACTGCATTTCCCTCGTTCCCCAACTCTCGCCGCATTTCCCTTCCTTCCCATGTCTCACCGCAGTTCCCTCCCTCCCGAACCCTCACTGTTTTTCCCTCCATCCCCAACTCTCGCTGCAGTTCCCTCCCTCCACAACTCTCGCCGCATGTCCATCCCTCCCGAAGTCTCACCGCATTTCCCTCCCCGCACAACTCTTGCCGCATTTCCCTCCTTCCACAACTCTCGCTGCATTTCCCTCCCTCCCCAACTCTCGAGACATTTCCCTCACTCCCCAACTCTCGCTGCATTTCCATCCCACCCCAACTCTCGATGCGTTTCCCTCTCTCACCAAATCTCGAGGCATTTCCCTCCCTCCCCAACTCTCACTGCATTTCCCTCCATCCCCAACTCTCGCCGCATGTCCCTCACTCCCAAAGTCTCTACGCATTTCCCTCCCAACACAAGTCTTGCCGGATTTCCCTCCCTTGCCAACGCTGGCCACATATCCCTCCCTCCACAACTTTCGCCGCATTTCCCTCTCCTCCCGATCTCCTGCCGCATATTACTCCCTCCCCAACTCTCTCCGCATTTTTTACCTCCCAAACTCTGGCCGCATTTCTCTTCCACCGCAACTGTCACCACATTTCCATCCCTCCCCAACTCTCGCTGCTGTTCCCACCCTCCCCAAAATTCACTGCATTTGCCTCGATCCCTAACTCTCTCCGCATTTCCCTTCCTCCTCAACTCTCTCTGCTTTTCGCTCCCTCACGATCTCTTGCCGAATTTCCATCACACCCAACTCTCGCTGCATTTCCCTCCCTCCTGATATCTCGACCCATTTCCCTCCATCCCCAACTTCACCGCATTTCCCTCCTTCCACAACTCTCAAGGCACTTCTCTCCCTCCCCAACTCTCGCTGCATTTCCGCCCTCCCCAACTCTGGCCGCATTTCTCTCCCTACACATCTATCGCCAGATTTCCCTCCCTCCACAACTCTCGCCGCAATTCCCTCGCTCCCCAACTCTCACTGCAATTTCCTCCCTCCACAACTCTTGAGGCATTCACTCCCTCCCAAACTCTCGCTGCATATCCCTCCCTCCATAACTCTCGAGGCATTTCCCTCCCTCCCCAACTCTCACTGCATTTCCCTCCCCCCAACTCTCGCCTCATTACCCTTCCTTCCCATGTCTCACCGCCGTTCCCTCCCTCCCGAACCCTCACTGTTTTTCCCTCCATCCACAACTCTCGCTGCAGTTCCCTCCCTTCACAACTCTCGCCGCATGTCCATCCCTCCTGAAGACTCACCGCATTTCCCTCCCCCCACAACTTTGCCGCATTTCCCTCCCTCCACAACTCTCGCAGCATTTCCCTCCTTCCACAACTCTCGCTGCATTTCGCTCCCTCCCCAACTCTCGAGACATTTCCCTCACTCCCCAACTCTCGCTGCATTTCCCTCCCCCCACAACTTTGCCGCCTTTCCCTCCCTCCACAACTCTCGCAGCATTTCCCTCCTTCCACAACTCTCGCTGCATTTTGCTCCCTCCCCAACTCTCGAGACATTTCCCTCACTCCCCAACTCTCGCTGCATTTCCATCCCTCCCCAACTCTCGATGCATTTCCCTCTCTCCCCAACTCTCGAGGCATTTCCCTCCTGCCCCAACTCTCACTGCATTTCCCTCCATCCCCAACTCTCGCCGCATGTCCCTCGCTCCCAAAGTCTCTACGCATTTCCCTCCCTCCACAACTCTCTCCGCATTTCCCTCCCTCCCCAAATCTGGCCGCATTTCTCTTCCTCCGCAACTGTCACCGCATTTCCCTCCCACCCCAGCTCTCGTTGCAGTTCCCTCCCTCCACAACTCTCACTGCATTTCCCTCGTACCCAAATCTCGAGGCATTTCACACCCACCCCAACTCTCGTGGCATTATTCCTCGCTCGGCAACTCTCGCCACATGTCCCTCCCTCCCGAAGTCTCTCGCATTTCCCTCCTTCCACAACTCTCGAGGCATTTCCCTCCCTCCACAACTCTCGCTGCATGTCCATCCCTCCCGAAGTCTCACAGCATTTCCCTCCCTCCCCATCTCTCGTCACATTTCCCTCCCTCCGCATCTTTCACTGCATTTCCCTTCCTCCACAACTCTCGCCACATTTTTTTCTCCTCCAGAACTCTCGCCGCATTTCACTTCCTCCGCAACTGTCGCCGCATTTCCCTCCCTCCCCAACTCTCGCCGCATTTCCCTCCCTTCCCAACACTCGACTCATTTGCCTCCCTCCCCATCTCTCGCTGCATTTCCTCCCTCCCCAACTCTCGCCGCATTTCCCTCCCTCCCCAACTCTCGCTACAATTTCCTCCCTCCCCAACTCTCGCCGCATTTCCCTCCCTCCCCAACTCTCACTGCATTTCCCTCCATCCCCAACTCTCGCTGCATTTCCCTTCCTTCCCATGTCTCACCGCAGTTCCCTCCCTCCCGAACCCTCACTGTTTTTACCTCCATCCCCAACTCTTGCTGCAGTTCCCTCCCTCCACAACTCTCGCCGCATGTCCATCCCTCCCGAAGTCTCACCGCATTTGCCTCCCCGCACAACTCTTGCCGCATTTCCCTCCTTCCACAACTCTCGCTGCATTTCCCTCCCTCCCCAATTCTCTAGACATTTCCCTCACTCCCCAACTCTCGCTGCATTTCCATCCCTCCCCAACTCTCGATGCATTTCCCTTTCTCCCCAACTCTCGAGGCATTTCCCTCCCTCCCCAACTCTCACTGCATTTCCCTCCATCCCCAACTCTCGCCGCATGTCCCTCGCTCCCAAAGTCTCTAGGCATTTTCCTCCCACCACAACTCTTGCCGGATTTCCCTCCCTTGCCATCGCTGGCCACATTTCCCTCCCTCCACAACTCTCGCCGCATTTCCCTCTCCTCCCGATCTCCTGCCGCTTATTTCTCCCTCCCCAACTCTCTCCGCATTTCCCTCCCTCCCCAACTCTCGTTGCATTTCCCTCCCTCCCCAACTCTCACTGCATTTCCCTCCCTCCCCAAATCTCGACGCATTTCCCTCCCACCCCAACTCTCGTGGCATTATTCCTCGCTCCGCAACTCTCGCCGCATGTCCCTCCCTTCGAAGTCCCCCTCATTTCCCTCCTTCCACAACTCTCGAGGCATTTCCCTCCCTCCCCAACTCTTGCTGCATGTCCATCTTTCCCGAAGTCTCGCCGCATTTCCCTCCCTCCCCATCTCTCGCCACATTTCCCTCCCTCCGCATCTTTCGCCGCATTTCCCTTCCTCCACAACTCTCGCCACATTTACTTCTCCTCCAGAACTCTCGCCGCATTTCACTTCCTCTGCAACTGTCGCCGCATTTGCCTCCCTCCCCAACTCTCGCCGCATTTCCCTCCCTCCCCATCTCTCCCCACATGTCCCTCCATCCCGAAGTCTCGCCGCATTTCCCACCCTCCACAACTCTCGTCGGATTTCCCTGTCCTCCTGAACTCTGGCCGCATTTGCCTCCCTCCACAACTCTCGCCGCATTTCCCTCACTCCCCAACTCTCGCCGCATTTCCCTCCCTCCCAAACACTCGCCGCATTTGCCTCCCTCCCCAACTCTCGCCGCATTTGCCTCCCTCCCCCATTCTTGCCGCATTTCCCTCCCTCCCCAAACTCACCGCATTTCCCTCCCTCCCCAACTCTCGCCGCATTTCCCTCCCTTCCCAACACTCGACTCATTTGCCTCCCTCCCCATCTCTCGCTGCATTTCCCTCCCTCCCCAACTCTCGCCGCATTTCCCTCCCTCCCCAACTCTCGCTACAATTTCCTCCCTCCCCAACTCTCGCCGCATTTCCCTCCCTCCCCAACTCTCACTGCATTTCCCTCCATCCCCAACTCTCGCTGCATTTCCCTTCCTTCCCATGTCTCACCGCAGTTCCCTCCCTCCCGAACCCTCACTGTTTTTACCTCCATCCCCAACTCTTGCTGCAGTTCCCTCCCTCCACAACTCTCGCCGCTTGTCCATCCCTCCCGAAGTCTCACCGCATTTGCCTCCCCGCACAACTCTTGCCGCATTTCCCTCCTTCCACAACTCTCGCTGCATTTCCCTCCCTCCCCAATTCTCTAGACATTTCCCTCACTCCCCAACTCTCGCTGCATTTCCATCCCTCCCCAACTCTCGATGCATTTCCCTTTCTCCCCAACTCTCGAGGCATTTCCCTCCCTCCCCAAATCTCACTGCATTTCCCTCCAACCCCAACTCTCGCCGCATGTCCCTCGCTCCCAAAGTCTCTAGGCATTTTCCTCCCACCACAACTCTTGCCGGATTTCCCTCCCTTGCCATCGCTGGCCACATTTCCCTCCCTCCACAACTCTCGCCGCATTTCCCTCTCCTCCCGATCTCCTGCCGCTTATTTCTCCCTCCCAAACTCTCTCCGCATTTCCCTCCCTCCCCAACTCTCGTTGCATTTCCCTCCCTCCCCAACTCTCACTGCATTTCCCTCCCTCCCCAAATCTCGACGCATTTCCCTCCCACCCCAACTCTCGTGGCATTATTCCTCGCTCCGCAACTCTCGCCGCATGTCCCTCCCTTCGAAGTCCCCCTCATTTCCCTCCTTCCACAACTCTCGAGGCATTTCCCTCCCTCCCCAACTCTTGCTGCATGTCCATCTTTCCCGAAGTCTCGCCGCATTTCCCTCCCTCCCCATCTCTCGCCACATTTCCCTCCCTCCGCATCTTTCGCCGCATTTCCCTTCCTCCACAACTCTCGCCACATTTCCTTCTCCTCCAGAACTCTCGCCGCATTTCACTTCCTCTGCAACTGTCGCCGCATTTGCCTCCCTCCCCAACTCTCGCCGCATTTCCCTCCCTCCCCATCTCTCACCACATGTCCCTCCATCCCGAAGTCTCGCCGCATTTCCCACCCTCCACAACTCTCGTCGGATTTCCCTGTCCTCCTGAACTCTGGCCGCATTTGCCTCCCTCCACAACTCTCGCCGCATTTCCCTCACTCCCCAACTCTCGCCGCATTTCCCTCCCTCCCAAACACTCGCCGCATTTGCCTCCCTCCCCAACTCTCGCCGCATTTGCCTCCCTCCCCCATTCTTGCCGCATTTCCCTCCCTCCCCAAACTCACCGCATTTCCCTCCCTCCCCAACTCTCGCCGCATTTCCCTCCCTTCCCAACACTCGACTCATTTGCCTCCCTCCCCATCTCTCGCTGCATTTCCCTCCCTCCCCAACTCTCGCCGCATTTCCCTCCCTCCCCAACTCTGGCTACAATTTCCTCCCTCCCCAACTCTCGCCGCATTTCCCTCCCTCCCCAACTCTCACTGCATTTCCCTCCATCCCCAACTCTCGCTGCATTTCCCTTCCTTCCCATGTCTCACCGCAGTTCCCTCCCTCCCGAACCCTCACTGTTTTTACCTCCATCCCCAACTCTTGCTGCAGTTCCCTCCCTCCACAACTCTCGCCGCATGTCCATCCCTCCCGAAGTCTCACCGCATTTGCCTCCCCGCACAACTCTTGCCGCATTTCCCTCCTTCCACAACTCTCACTGCATTTCCCTCCCTCCCCAATTCTCTAGAAATTTCCCTCACTCCCCAACTTTCGCTGCATTTCCATCCCTCCCCAACTCTCGATGCATTTCCCTTTCTCCCCAACTCTCGAGGCATTTCCCTCCCTCCCCAACTCTCAGTGCATTTCCCTCCCTCCCCATCTCTCACCACATGTCCCTCCATCCCGAAGTCTCGCCGCATTTCCCACCCTCCACAACTCTCGCCGGATTTCCCTGTCCTCCTGAACTCTGGCCACATTTGCCTCCCTCCACAACTCTCGCCGCATTTCCCTCACTCCCCAACTCTCGCCGCATTTCCCTCCCTCCCAAACACTCGCCGCATTTGCCTCCCTCCCCAACTCTCGCCGCATTTGCAGCCCTCCCCAATTCTTGCCGCATTTCCCTCCCTCCCCAAACTCACCGCATTTCCCTCCCTCCCCAACTCTCGCTGCATTTCCCTCCCTCCCCAACGCTCGCTGCATTTCCCTCACTCCCAAAGTCTCTACGCATTTCCATCCCTCCACAACTCTCGCCGCATTTCCCTCCCTCCCCAACTCTCGCTGCAATTTCCTCCCTCCCCAACTCTTGAGGCATTTCTCTCCCTCCCCAACTCTGGCTGCATTTCCCTCCCTCCCCAACTCTCGAGGCATTTCCCTCCCTCCCCAACTCTTGCTGCATGTCCATCTTTCCCGAAGTCTCGCCGCATTTCCCTCCCTCCCCATCTCTCGCCGCATTTCCCTCCCTCCGCATCTTTCGCCGCATTTCCCTTCCTCCACAACTCTCGCCACATTTCCTTCTCCTCCAGAACTCTCGCCGCATTTCACTTCCTCTGCAACTCTCGCCGCATTTCCCTCCCTCCCCATCTCTCGCCACATGTCCCTCCATCCCGAAGTCTCGCCGCATTTCCCACCCTACACAACTCTCGCCGGATTTCCCTGTCCTCCTGAACTCTGGCCGCATTTTCCTCCCTCCACAACTCTCGCTGCATTTCCCTCACTCCCCAACTCTCGCCGCATTTCCCTCCCTCCCAAACACTCGCCGCATTTGCCTCCCTCCCCAACTCTCGCCGCATTTGCCTCCCTCCCCAATTCTTGCCGCATTTCCCTCCCTCCCCAAACTCACCGCATTTCCCTCCCTCCCCAACTCTCGCTGCATTTCCCTCCCTCCCCAACGCTCGCTGCATTTCCCTCACTCCCAAAGTCTCTACGCATTTCCCTCCCACCACAACTCTTGCCGGATTTCCCTCCCTTGCCAACGCTGGCCACATTTCCCTCCCTCCACAACTCTCGCCGCATTTCCCTCCCTCCCCAACTCTCGCTGCAATTTCCTCCCTCCCCAACTCTTGAAGCATTTCTCTCCCTCCCCAAATCTGGCTGCATTTCCCTCCCTCCCCAACTCTCGAGGCATTTCCCTCCCTCCCCAACTCTCACTGCATTTCCCTCCCTCCCCAACTCTCGCCGCATTTCCCTTCCTTCCCATGTCTCACCGCAGTTCCCTCCCTCCCGAACCCTCACTGTTTTTCCCTCCATCCCCAACTCTCGCTGCAGTTCCCTCCCTCCACAACTCTCGCCGCATGTCCATCCCTCCCGAAGTCTCACCGCATTTCCCTCCCTGCACAACTCTTGCCGCATTTCCCTCCTTCACAACTCTCGCTGCATTTCCCTCCCTCCCCAACTCTTGAGACATTTCCCTCACTCCCCAACTCTCGCTGCATTTCCATCCCACCCCAACTCTCGATGCGTTTCCCTCTCTCCCCAAATCTCGAGGCATTTCCCTCCCTCCCCAACTGTCACTGCATTTCCCTTCATCCCCAACTCTCGCCGCATGTCCCTCACTCCCAAAGTCTCTACGCATTTCCCTCCCAACACAAGTCTTGCCGGATTTCCCTCCCTTGCCAACGCTGGCCACATATCCCTCCCTCCACAACTTTCGCCGCATTTCCCTCTCCTCCCGATCTCCTGCCGCATATTACTCCCTCCCTAACTCTCTCCGCATTTTTTACCTCCCAAACTCTGGCCGCATTTCTCTTCCACCGCAACTGTCACCACATTTCCATCCCTCCCCAACTCTCGCTGCTGTTCCCACCCTCCCCAAAATTCACTGCATTTGCCTCGATCCCTAACTCTCTCCGCATTTCCCTTCCTCCTCAACTCTCTCTGCTTTTCGCTCCCTCACGATCTCTTGCCGAATTTCCATCACACCCAACTCTCGCTGCATTTCCCTCCCTCCTGATATCTCGACCCATTTCCCTCCATCCCCAACTTCACCGCATTTCCCTCCTTCCACAACTCTCAAGGCACTTCTCTCCCTCTCCAACTCTCGCTGCATTTCCGCCCTCCCCAACTCTGGCCGCATTTCTCTCCCTACACATCTATCGCCAGATTTCCCTCCCTCCACAACTCTCGCCGCAATTCCCTCGCTCCCCAACTCTCACTGCAATTTCCTCCCTCCACAACTCTTGAGGCATTCACTCCCTCCCAAACTCTCGCTGCATATCCCTCCCTCCATAACTCTCGAGGCATTTCCCTCCCTCCCCAACTCTCACTGCATTTCCCTCCCCCCAACTCTCGCCGCATTTCCCTTCCTTCCCATGTCTCACCGCCGTTCCTTCCCTCCCGAACCCTCACTGTTTTTCCCTCCATCCACAACTCTCGCTGCAGTTCCCTCCCTTCACAACTCTCGCCGCATGTCCATCCCTCCTAAAGACTCACCGCATTTCCCTCCCCCCACAACTTTGCCGCATTTCCCTCCCTCCACAACTCTCGCAGCATTTCCCTCCTTCCACAACTCTCGCTGCATTTCGCTCCCTCCCCAACTCTCGAGACATTTCCCTCACTCCCCAACTCTCGCTGCATTTCCCTCCCCCCACAACTTTGCCGCCTTTCCCTCCCTCCACAACTCTCGCAGCATTTCCCTCCTTCCACAACTCTCGCTGCATTTCGCTCCCTCCCCAACTCTCGAGACATTTCCCTCACTCCCCAACTCTCGCTGCATTTCCATCCCTCCCCAACTCTCGACGCATTTCCCTCTCTCCCCAACTCTCGAGGCATTTCCCTCCTGCCCCAACTCTCACTGCATTTCCCTCCATCCCCAACTCTCGCCGCATGTCCCTCGCTCCCAAAGTCTCTACGCATTTCCCTCCCTCCACAACTCTCTCCGCATTTCCCTCCCTCCCCAAATCTGGCCGCATTTCTCTTCCTCCGCAACTGTCACCGCATTTCCCTCCCACCCCAGCTCTCGTTGCAGTTCCCTCCCTCCACAACTCTCACTGCATTTCCCTCCATCCCCAACTCTCGCTGCATTTCCCTTCCTTCCCATGTCTCACCGCAGTTCCCTCCCTCCCGAACCCTCACTGTTTTTCCCTCCATCCCCAACTCTCGCTGCAGTTCCCTCCCTCCACAACTCTCGCCGCATGTCCATCCCTCCCGAAGTCTCACCGCATTTGCCTCCCCGCACAACTCTTGCCGCATTTCCCTCCTTCCACAACTCTCGCTGCATTTCCCTCCCTCCCCAATTCTCTAGACATTTCCCTCACTCCCCAACTCTCGCTGCATTTCCATCCCTCCCCAACTCTCGATGCATTTCCCTTTCTCCCCAACTCTCGAGGCATTTCCCTCCCTCCCCAACTCTCACTGCATTTCCCTCCATCCCCAACTCTCGCCGCATGTCCCTCGCTCCCAAAGTCTCTAGGCATTTTCCTCCCACCACAACTCTTGCCGGATTTCCCTCCCTTGCCATCGCTGGCCACATTTCCCTCCCTCCACAACTCTCGCCGCATTTCCCTCTCCTCCCGATCTCCTGCCGCTTATTTCTCCCTCCCAAACTCTCTCCGCATTTCCCTCCCTCCCCAACTCTCGTTGCATTTCCCTCCCTCCCCAACTCTCACTGCATTTCCCTCCCTCCCCAAATCTCGACGCATTTCCCTCCCACCCCAACTCTCGTGGCATTATTCCTCGCTCCGCAACTCTCGCCGCATGTCCCTCCCTTCGAAGTCCCCCTCATTTCCCTCCTTCCACAACTCTCGAGGCATTTCCCTCCCTCCCCAACTCTTGCTGCATGTCCATCTTTCCCGAAGTCTCGCCGCATTTCCCTCCCTCCCCATCTCTCGCCACATTTCCCTCCCTCCGCATCTTTCGCCGCATTTCCCTTCCTCCACAACTCTCGCCACATTTCCTTCTCCTCCAGAACTCTCGCCGCATTTCACTTCCTCTGCAACTGTCGCCGCATTTGCCTCCCTCCCCAACTCTCGCCGCATTTCCCTCCCTCCCCATCTCTCACCACATGTCCCTCCATCCCGAAGTCTCGCCGCATTTCCCACCCTCCACAACTCTCGTCGGATTTCCCTGTCCTCCTGAACTCTGGCCGCATTTGCCTCCCTCCACAACTCTCGCCGCATTTCCCTCGCTCCCCAACTCTCGCCGCATTTCCCTCCCTCCCAAACACTCGCCGCATTTGCCTCCCTCCCCAACTCTCGCCGCATTTGCCTCCCTCCCCCATTTCTTGCCGCATTTCCCTCCCTCCCCAAACTCACCGCATTTCCCTCCCTCCCCAACTCTCGCCGCATTTCCCTCCCTTCCCAACACTCGACTCATTTGCCTCCCTCCCCATCTCTCGCTGCATTTCCCTCCCTCCCCAACTCTCGCCGCATTTCCCTCCCTCCCCAACTCTCGCTACAATTTCCTCCCTCCCCAACTCTCGCCGCATTTCCCTCCCTCCCCAACTCTCACTGCATTTCCCTCCATCCCCAACTCTCGCTGCATTTCCCTTCCTTCCCATGTCTCACCGCAGTTCCCTCCCTCCCGAACCCTCACTGTTTTTACCTCCATCCCCAACTCTTGCTGCAGTTCCCTCCCTCCACAACTCTCGCCGCATGTCCATCCCTCCCGAAGTCTCACCGCATTTGCCTCCCCGCATAACTCTTGCCGCATTTCCCTCCTTCCACAACTCTCACTGCATTTCCCTCCCTCCCCAATTCTCTAGAAATTTCCCTCACTCCCCACCTTTCGCTGCATTTCCATCCCTCCCCAACTCTCGATGCATTTCCCTTTCTCCCCAACTCTCGAGGCATTTCCCTCCCTCCCCAACTCTCAGTGCATTTCCCTCCCTCCCCATCTCTCACCACATGTCCCTCCATCCCGAAGTCTCGCCGCATTTCCCACCCTCCACAACTCTCGCCGGATTTCCCTGTCCTCCTGAACTCTGGCCACATTTGCCTCCCTCCACAACTCTCGCCGCATTTCCCTCACTCCCCAACTCTCGCCGCATTTCCCTCCCTCCCAAACACTCGCCGCATTTGCCTCCCTCCCCAACTCTCGCCGCATTTGCAGCCCTCCCCAATTCTTGCCGCATTTCCCTCCCTCCCCAAACTCACCGCATTTCCCTCCCTCCCCAACTCTCGCTGCATTTCCCTCCCTCCCCAACGCTCGCTGCATTTCCCTCACTTCCAAAGTCTCTACGCATTTCCATCCCTCCACAACTCTCGCCGCATTTCCCTCCCTCCCCAACTCTCGCTGCAATTTCCTCCCTCCCCAACTCTTGAGGCATTTCTCTCCCTCCCCAACTCTGGCTGCATTTCCCTCCCTCCCCAACTCTCGAGGCATTTCCCTCCCTCCCCAACTCTTGCTGCATGTCCATCTTTCCCGAAGTCTCGCCGCATTTCCCTCCCTCCCCATCTCTCGCCGCATTTCCCTCCCTCCGCATCTTTCGCCGCATTTCCCTTCCTCCACAACTCTCGCCACATTTCCTTCTCCTCCAGAACTCTCGCCGCATTTCACTTCCTCTGCAACTCTCGCCGCATTTCCCTCCCTCCCCATCTCTCGCCACATGTCCCTCCATCCCGAAGTCTCGCCGCATTTCCCACCCTACACAACTCTCGCCGGATTTCCCTGTCCTCCTGAACTCTGGCCGCATTTTCCTCCCTCCACAACTCTCGCTGCATTTCCCTCACTCCCCAACTCTCGCCGCATTTCCCTCCCTCCCAAACACTCGCCGCATTTGCCTCCCTCCCCAACTCTCGCCGCATTTGCCTCCCTCCCCAATTCTTGCCGCATTTCCCTCCCTCCCCAAACTCACCGCATTTCCCTCCCTCCCCAACTCTCGCTGCATTTCCCTCCCTCCCCAACGCTCGCTGCATTTCCCTCACTCCCAAAGTCTCTACGCATTTCCCTCCCACCACAACTCTTGCCGGATTTCCCTCCCTTGCCAACGCTGGCCACATTTCCCTCCCTCCACAACTCTCGCCGCATTTCCCTCCCTCCCCAACTCTCGCTGCAATTTCCTCCCTCCCCAACTCTTGAGGCATTTCTCTCCCTCCCCAAATCTGGCTGCATTTCCCTCCCTCCCCAACTCTCGAGGCATTTCCCTCCCTCCCCAACTCTCACTGCATTTCCCTCCCTCCCCAACTCTCGCCGCATTTCCCTTCCTTCCCATGTCTCACCGCAGTTCCCTCCCTCCCGAACCCTCACTGTTTTTCCCTCCATCCCCAACTCTCGCTGCAGTTCCCTCCCTCCACAACTCTCGCCGCATGTCCATCCCTCCCGAAGTCTCACCGCATTTCCCTCCCTGCACAACTCTTGCCGCATTTCCCTCCTTCACAACTCTCGCTGCATTTCCCTCCCTCCCCAACTCTTGAGACATTTCCCTCACTCCCCAACTCTCGCTGCATTTCCATCCCACCCCAACTCTCGATGCGTTTCCCTCTCTCCCCAAATCTCGAGGCATTTCCCTCCCTCCCCAACTGTCACTGCATTTCCCTTCATCCCCAACTCTCGCCGCATGTCCCTCACTCCCAAAGTCTCTACGCATTTCCCTCCCAACACAAGTCTTGCCGGATTTCCCTCCCTTGCCAACGCTGGCCACATATCCCTCCCTCCACAACTTTCGCCGCATTTCCCTCTCCTCCCGATCTCCTGCCGCATATTACTCCCTCCCCAACTCTCTCCGCATTTTTTACCTCCCAAACTCTGGCCGCATTTCTCTTCCACCGCAACTGTCACCACATTTCCATCCCTCCCCAACTCTCGCTGCTGTTCCCACCCTCCCCAAAATTCACTGCATTTGCCTCGATCCCTAACTCTCTCCGCATTTCCCTTCCTCCTCAACTCTCTCTGCTTTTCGCTCCCTCACGATCTCTTGCCGAATTTCCATCACACCCAACTCTCGCTGCATTTCCCTCCCTCCTGATATCTCGACCCATTTCCCTCCATCCCCAACTTCACCGCATTTCCCTCCTTCCACAACTCTCAAGGCACTTCTCTCCCTCCCCAACTCTCGCTGCATTTCCGCCCTCCCCAACTCTGGCCGCATTTCTCTCCCTACACATCTATCGCCAGATTTCCCTCCCTCCACAACTCTCGCCGCAATTCCCTCGCTCCCCAACTCTCACTGCAATTTCCTCCCTCCACAACTCTTGAGGCATTCACTCCCTCCCAAACTCTCGCTGCATATCCCTCCCTCCATAACTCTCGAGGCATTTCCCTCCCTCCCCAACTCTCACTGCATTTCCCTCCCCCCAACTCTCGCCGCATTTCCCTTCCTTCCCATGTCTCACCGCCGTTCCTTCCCTCCCGAACCCTCACTGTTTTTCCCTCCATCCACAACTCTCGCTGCAGTTCCCTCCCTTCACAACTCTCGCCGCATGTCCATCCCTCCTGAAGACTCACCGCATTTCCCTCCCCCCACAACTTTGCCGCATTTCCCTCCCTCCACAACTCTCGCAGCATTTCCCTCCTTCCACAACTCTCGCTGCATTTCGCTCCCTCCCCAACTCTCGAGACATTTCCCTCACTCCCCAACTCTCGCTGCATTTCCCTCCCCCCACAACTTTGCCGCCTTTCCCTCCCTCCACAACTCTCGCAGCATTTCCCTCCTTCCACAACTCTCGCTGCATTTCGCTCCCTCCCCAACTCTCGAGACATTTCCCTCACTCCCCAACTCTCGCTGCATTTCCATCCCTCCCCAACTCTCGATGCATTTCCCTCTCTCCCCAACTCTCGAGGCATTTCCCTCCTGCCCCAACTCTCACTGCATTTCCCTCCATCCCCAACTCTCGCCGCATGTCCCTCGCTCCCAAAGTCTCTACGCATTTCCCTCCCTCCACAACTCTCTCCGCATTTCCCTCCCTCCCCAAATCTGGCCGCATTTCTCTTCCTCCGCAACTGTCACCGCATTTCCCTCCCACCCCAGCTCTCGTTGCAGTTCCCTCCCTCCACAACTCTCACTGCATTTCCCTCGTTCCCCAAATCTCGAGGCATTTCACACCCACCCCAACTCTCGTGGCATTATTCCTCGCTCGGCAACTCTCGCCACATGTCCCTCCCTCCCGAAGTCTCTCGCATTTCCCTCCTTCCACAACTCTCGAGGCATTTCCCTCCCTCCACAACTCTCGCTGCATGTCCATCCCTCCCGAAGTCTCACAGCATTTCCCTCCCTCCCCATCTCTCGCCACATTTCCCTTCCTCCGCATCTTTCACTGCATTTCCCTTCCTCCACAACTCTCGCCACATTTTTTTCTCCTCCAGAACTCTCGCCGCATTTCACTTCCTCCGCAACTGTCGCCGCATTTCCCTCCCTCCCCAACTCTCGCCGCATTTCCCTCCATTCCCAACACTCGACTCATTTGCCTCCCTCCCCATCTCTCGCTGCATTTCCTCCCTCCCCAACTCTCGCCGCATTTCCCTCCCTCCCCAACTCTCGCTACAATTTCCTCCCTCCCCAACTCTCGCCGCATTTCCCTCCCTCCCCAACTCTCACTGCATTTCCCTCCATCCCCAACTCTCGCTGCATTTCCCTTCCTTCCCATGTCTCACCGCAGTTCCCTCCCTCCCGAACCCTCACTGTTTTTACCTCCATCCCCAACTCTTGCTGCAGTTCCCTCCCTCCACAACTCTCGCCGCATGTCCATCCCTCCCGAAGTCTCACCGCATTTGCCTCCCCGCACAATTCTTGCCGCATTTCCCTCCTTCCACAACTCTCGCTGCATTTCCCTCCCTCCCCAATTCTCTAGACATTTCCCTCACTCCCCAACTCTCGCTGCATTTCCATCCCTCCCCAACTCTCGATGCATTTCCCTTTCTCCCCAACTCTCGAGGCATTTCCCTCCCTCCCCAACTCTCACTGCATTTCCCTCCATCCCCAACTCTCGCCGCATGTCCCTCGCTCCCAAAGTCTCTAGGCATTTTCCTCCCACCACAACTCTTGCCGGATTTCCCTCCCTTGCCATCGCTGGCCACATTTCCCTCCCTCCACAACTCTCGCCGCATTTCCCTCTCCTCCCGATCTCCTGCCGCTTATTTCTCCCTCCCCAACTCTCTCCGCATTTCCCTCCCTCCCCAACTCTCGTTGCATTTCCCTCCCTCCCCAACTCTCACTGCATTTCCCTCCCTCCCCAAATCTCCACGCATTTCCCTCCCACCCCAACTCTCGTGGCATTATTCCTCGCTCCGCAACTCTCGCCGCATGTCCCTCCCTTCGAAGTCCCCCTCATTTCCCTCCTTCCACAACTCTCGATGCATTTCCCTCCCTCCCCAACTCTTGCTGCATGTCCATCTTTCCCGAAGTCTCGCCGCATTTCCCTCCCTCCCCATCTCTCGCCTCATTTCCCTCCCTCCGCATCTTTCGCCGCATTTCCCTTCCTCCACAACTCTCGCCACATTTCCTTCTCCTCCAGAACTCTCGCCGCATTTCACTTCCTCTGCAACTGTTGCCGCATTTGCCTCCCTCCCAAACTCTCGCCGCATTTCCCTCCCTCCCCATCTCTCGCCACATGTCCCTCCATCCCGAAGTCTCGCCGCATTTCTCACCCTCCACAACTCTCGCCGGATTTCCCTGTCCTCCTGAACTCTGGCCACATTTGCCTCCCTCCACAACTCTCGCCGTATTTCCCTCACTCCCCAACTCTCGCCGCATTTCCCTCCCTCCCAAACACTCGCCGCATTTGCCTCCCTCCCCAACTCTCGCCGCATTTGCCTCCCTCCCCAATTCTTGCCGCATTTCCCTCCCTCCCCAAACTCACCGCATTTCCCTCCCTCCCCAACTCTCGCCGCATTTCCCTCCCTTCCCAACACTCGACTCATTTGCCTCCCTCCCCATCTCTCGCTGCATTTCCCTCCCTCCCCAACTCTCGCCGCATTTCCCTCCCTCCCCAACTCTCGCTACAATTTCCTCTCTCCCCAACTCTCGCCGCATTTCCCTCCCTCCCCAACTCTCACTGCATTTCCCTCCATCCCCAACTCTCGCTGCATTTCCCTTCCTTCCCATGTCTCACCGCAGTTCCCTCCCTCCCGAACACTCACTGTTTTTACCTCCATCCCCAACTCTTGCTGCAGTTCCCTCCCTCCACAACTCTCGCCGCATGTCCATCCCTCCCGAAGTCTCACCGCATTTGCCTCCCCGCACAACTCTTGCCGCATTTCCCTCCTTCCACAACTCTCGCTGCATTTCCCTCCCTCCCCAATTCTCTAGAAATTTCCCTCACTCCCCAACTCTCGCTGCATTTCCATCCCTCCCCAACTCTCGATGCATTTCCCTTTCTCCCCAACTCTCGAGGCATTTCCCTCCCTCCCCAACTCTCAGTGCATTTCCCTCCCTCCCCATCTCTCACCACATGTCCCTCCATCCCGAAGTCTCGCCGCATTTCCCACCCTCCACAACTCTCGCCGGATTTCCCTGTCCTCCTGAACTCTGGCCGCATTTGCCTCCCTCCACAACTCTCGCCGCATTTCCCTCACTCCCCAACTCTCGCCGCATTTCCCTCCCTCCCAAACACTCGCCGCATTTGTCTCCCTCCCCAACTCTCGCCGCATTTGCAGCCCTCCCCAATTCTTGCCGCATTTCCCTCCCTCCCCAAACTCACCGCATTTCCCTCCCTCCCCAACTCTCGCTGCATTTCCCTCCCTCCCCAAAGCTCGCTGCATTTCCCTCACTCCCAAAGTCTCTACGCATTTCCCTCCCACCACAACTCTTGCCGGATTTCCCTCCCTTGCCAACGCTGGCCACATTTCCCTCCCTCCTCAACTCTCGCCGCATTTCCCTCCCTCCCCAACTCTCGCTGCAATTTCCTCCCTCCCCAACTCTTGAGGCATTTCTCTCCCTCCCCAACTCTGGCTGCATTTCCCTCCCTCCCCAACTCTCGAGGCATTTCCCTCCCTCCCCAACTCTTGCTGCATGTCCATCTTTCCCGAAGTCTCGCCGCATTTCCCTCCCTCCCCATCTCTCGCCGCATTTCCCTCCCTCCGCATCTTTCGCCGCATTTCCCTTCCTCCACAACTCTCGCCACATTTACTTCTCCTCCAGAACTCTCGCCGCATTTCACTTCCTCTGCAACTCTCGCCGCATTTCCCTCCCTCCCCATCTCTCGCCACATGTCCCTCCATCCCGAAGTCTCGCCGCATTTCCCACCCTCCACAAGTCTCGCCGGATTTCCCTGTCCTCCTGAACTCTGGCCGCATTTGCCTCCCTCCACAACTCTCGCCGCATTTCCCTCACTCCCCAACTCTCGCCGCATTTCCCTCCCTCCCAAACACTCGCCGCATTTGCCTCCCTCCCCAACTCTCGCCGCATTTGCCTCCCTCCCCAATTCTTGCCGCATTTCCCTCCCTCCCCAAACTCACCGCATTTCCCTCCCTCCCCAACTCTCGCTGCATTTCCCTCCCTCCCCAACGCTCGCTGCATTTCCCTCACTCCCAAAGTCTCTACGCATTTCCCTCCCACCACAACTCTTGCCGGATTTCCCTCCCTTGCCAACGCTGGCCACATTTCCCTCCCTCCACAACTCTCGCCGCATTTCCCTCCCTCCCCAACTCTCGCTGCAATTTCCTCCCTCCCCAACTCTTGAGGCATTTCTCTCCCTCCCCAAATCTGGCTGCATTTCCCTCCCTCCCCAACTCTCGAGGCATTTCCCTCCCTCCCCAACTCTCACTGCATTTCCCACCCTCCCCAACTCTCGCCGCATTTCCCTTCCTTCCCATGTCTCACCGCAGTTCCCTCCCTCCCGAAACCTCACTGTTTTTCCCTCCATCCCCAACTCTCGCTGCAGTTCCCTCCCTCCACACAACGCTCGCCGCATGTCATCCCTCCCGAAGTCTCACCGCATTTCCCTCCCCGCACAACTCTTGCCGCATTTCCCTCCTTCCACAACTCTCGCCGCATGTCCCTCTCCTCCCGATCTCCTGCCGCTTATTTCTCCCTCCCCAACTCTCTCCGCATTTCCCTCCCTCCCCAACTCTCGTTGCATTTCCCTCCCTCCCCAACTCTCACTGCATTTCCCTCCCTCCCCAAATCTCGACGCATTTCCCTCCCACCCCAACTCTCGTGGCATTATTCCTCGCTCCGCAACTCTCGCCGCATGTAACTCCCTTCGAAGTCCCCCACATTTCCCTCCTTCCACAACTCTCGAGGCATTTCCCTCCCTCCCCAACTCTTGCTGCATGTCCATCTTTCCCGAAGTCTCGCCGCATTTCCCTCCCTCCCCATCTCTCGCCACATTTCCCTCCCTCCGCATCTTTCGCAGCATTTCCCTTCCTCCACAACTCTCGCCACATTTCCTTCTCCTCCAGAACTCTCACCACATTTCACTTCCTCTGCAACTGTCGCCGCATTTGCCTCCCTCCCCAACTCTCGCCGCATTTCCCTCCCTCCCCATCTCTCGCCAGATGTCCCTCCATCCCGAAGTCTCGCCGCATTTCCCACCCTCCACAACTCTCGCCGGATTTCCCTGTCCTCCTGAACTCTCGGCGCATTTGCCTCCCTCCACAACTCTCGCCGCGTTTCCCTCACTCCCCAACTCTCGCCGCATTTCCCTCCCTCCCAAACACTCGCCGCATTTGCCTCCCTCCCCATCTCTCGCCGCATTTGCCTCCCTCCCCAATTCTTGCCGCATTTCCCTCCCTCCCCAAACTCACCGCATTTCCCTCCCTCCCCAACTCTCGCTGCATTTCCCTCCCTCCCCAACGCTCGCTGCATTTCCCTCACTCCCAAAGTCTCTACGCATTTCCCTCCCACCACAACTCTTGCCGGATTTCCCTCTCTTGCCAACGCTGGCCACATTTCCCTCCCTCCACAACTCTCGCCGCATTTCCCTCCCTCCCCAACTCTCGCTGCAATTTCCTCCCTCCCCAACTCTTGAGGCATTTCTCTCCCTCCCCAACTCTGGCTGCATTTCCCTCCCTCCCCAACTCTCGAGGCATTTCCCTCCCTCCCCAACTCTCACTGCATTTCCCTCCCTCCCCAACTCTCGCCGCATTTCCCTTCCTTCCCATGTCTCACCGCAGTTCCCTCCCTCCCGAACCCTCACTGTTTTTCCCTCCATCCCCAACTCTCGCTGCAGTTCCCTCCCTCCACAACGCTCGCCGCATGTCCATCCCTCCCGAAGTCTCACCGCATTTCCCTCCCCGCACAACTCTTGCCGCATTTCCCTCCTTCCACAACTCTCGAGACATTTCCCTCACTCCCCAACTCTCGCTGCATTTCCATCCCGCCCCAACTCTCGATGCATTTCCCTCTCTCCCCAAATCTCGAGGCATTTCCCTCCCTCCCCAACACTCACTGCATTTCCCTCCATCCCCAACTCTCGCCGCATGTCCCTCACTCCCAAAGTCTCTACGCATTTCCCTCCCACCACAAGTCTTGCCGGATTTCCCTCCCTTGCCAACGCTGGCCACATTTCCCTCCCTCCACAACTCTCGCCGCATTTCCCTCTCCTCCCGATCTCCTGCCGCATATTACTCCCGCCCCAACTCTCTCCGCATTTTTTACCTCCCAAACTCTGGCCGCATTTCTCTTCCACCGCAACTGTCACCGCATTTCCCTCCCTCCCCAACTCTCGCTGCTGTTCCCACCGTCCCCAAAACTCACTGCATTTGCCTCCCTCCCTAACTCTCTCCGCATTTCCCTTCCTCCTCAACTCTCTCTGCTTTTCGCTCCCTCACGATCTCTTGCCGAATTTCCATCACTCCCCAACTCTCGCTGCATTTCCCTCCCTCCTGATATCTCGACCCATTTCCCTCCATCCCCAACATCACCGCATTTCCCTCCCTCCACAACTCTCGAGGCACTTCTCTCCCTCCCCAACTCTCGCTGCATTTCCGCCCTCCCCAACTCTGGCCGCATTTCTCTCCCTACACAACTATCGCCAGATTTCCCTCCCTCCACAACTCTCGCCGCATTCCCCTCGCTCCCCAACTCTCACTGCAATTTCCTCCCTCCACAACTCTCGAGGCATTCACTCCCTCCCAAACTCTCGCTGCATATCCCTCCCTCCCTAACTCTCGAGGCATTTCCCTCCCTCCCCAACTCTCACTGCATTTCCCTCCCCCCAACTCTCGCCGCATTTCCCTTCCTTCCCATGTCTCACCGCCGTTCCCTCCCTCCCGAACCCTCACTGTTTTTCCCTCCATATACAACTCTCACAGCAGTTCCCTCCATTCACAACTCTCGCCGCATGTCCATCCCTCCCGAAGTCTCACCACATTTCCCTCCCCCCACA
Organism: Carcharodon carcharias; assembly: GCF_017639515.1. Lineage (NCBI taxonomy): Eukaryota > Metazoa > Chordata > Chondrichthyes > Lamniformes > Lamnidae > Carcharodon > Carcharodon carcharias. The sequence continues at coordinate 43,699,402 of NC_054483.1, read as the reverse complement.
TCTTTCGCTGCATTTCCCTCCCTCCCCAACTCTCGAGACATTTCCCTCACTCCCCAACTCTCGCTGCATTTCCATCCCTCTCCTACTCTCGATGCATTTCCCTCTCTCCCCAACTCTCGAGGCATTTCCCTCCCTCCCCAACTCTCGCTACAATTTCCTCCCTCCCCAACTCTCGCCGCATTTCCCTCCCTCCCCAACTCTCACTGCATTTCCCACCATCCCCAACTCTCGCTGCATTTCCCTTCCTTCCCATGTCTCACCGCAGTTCCCTGCCTCCCGAACCCTCACTGTTTTTCCCTCCATCCCCAACTCTTGCTGCAGTTCCCTCCCTCCACAACTCTCGCCGCATGTCCATCCCTCCCGAAGTCTCACCGCATTTCCCTCCCCGCACAACTCTTGCCGCATTTCCCTCCTCCCACAACTCTCGCTGCATTTCCCTTCTCCCCAATTCTCTAGACATTTCCCTCACTCCCCAACTCTCGCTGCATTTCCATCCCTCCCCAACTCTCGATGCATTTCCCTTTCTCCCCAACTCTCGAGGCATTTCCCTCCCTCCCCAACTCTCACTGCATTTCCCTCCATCCCCAACTCTCGCCGCATGTCCCTCGCTCCCAAAGTCTCTATGCATTTCCCTCCCTCCCCAACTCTGGCCGCATTTCTCTTCCTCCACAACTGTCACCGCATTTCCCTCCCTCCCCAACTCTCGTTGCAGTTCCCTCCCTCCCCATCTCTCACTGCATTTCCCTTGTTCCACAAATCTCGAGGCATTTCACACCCACCCCAACTCTCGTGGCATTATTCCTCGCTCAGCAACTCTCGCCACATGTCCCTCCCTCCCGAAGTCTCCCGCATTTACCTCCTTCCACAACTCTCGAGGCATTTCCCTCCCTCCACAACTCTCGCTGCATGTCCATCCCTCCCGAAGTCTCACCGCATTTCCCTCCCTCCCTATCTCTCGCCACATTTCCCTCCCTCCGCATCTTTCACCGCATTTCCCTTCCTCCACAACTCTCGCCACATTTAATACTCCTCCAGAACTCTCGCTGCATTTCACTTCCTCCGCAACTGTCGCCGCATTTCCCTCCCTCCCCAACTCTTGCCGCATTTCCCTCCCTTCCCAACACTCGCCTCATTTGCCTCCCTCCCCATCTCTCGCTGCATTTCCCTCCCTCCCTAACTCTCGCCGCATTTCCCTCCCTCCCCAACTCTTGCTGCAATTTCCTCCCTCCCCAACTCTCGCCGCATTTCCCTCCCCCCCCAACTCTCACTGCATTTCCCTCCCTCCCCAACTCTCGCTGCATTTCCCTTCCTTCCCATGTCTCACCGCAGTTCCCTCCTTCCCGAACCCTCACTGTTTTTCCCTCCATCCCCAAATCTCGCTGCAGTTCCCTCCCTCCACAACTCTCGCCGCATGTCCATCCCTCCCGAAGTCTCACCGCATTTGCCTCCCCGCACAACTCTTGCCGCATTTCCCTCCTCCCACAACTCTCGCTGCTTTTCCCTCCCTCCCCAACTCTCTAGACATTTCCCTCACTCCGCAACTCTCGCTGCATTTCCATCCCTCCCCAACTCTCGATGCATTTCCCTTTCTCCCCAACTCTCGAGGCATTTCCCTCCCTCCCCAACTCTCACTGCATTTCCCTCCCTCCCCAACTCTCACCGCATGTCCCTCGCTCCCAAAGTCTCTACGCATTTTCCTCCCACCACAACTCTTGCCGGATTTCCCTCCCTTGCCAACGCTGGCCACATTTCCCTCCCTCCACAACTCTCGCCGCATTTCCCTCTCCTCCCGATCTCCTGCCTCTTATTTCTCCCTCCCCAACTCTCTCCGCATTTCCCTCCCTCCCCAACTCACGTTGCATTTCCCTCCCTCCCCAACTCTCACTGCATTTCCCTCCCTCCCCAAATCTCGACGCATTTCCCACCCAGCCCAACTCTCGTGGCATTATTCCTTGCTCCTCAAATCTCGCCGCATGTCCCTCCCTTTGAAGTCCCCCGCATTTCCCTCCTTCCACAACTCTCGAGGCATTTCCCTCCCGCCCCAACTCTTGCTGCATGTCCATCTTTCCCGAAGTCTCGCCGCATTTCCCTCCCTCCCCATCTCTCGCCGCATTTCCCTCCCTCCGCATCTTTTGCTGCATTTCCCTTCCTCCACAACTCTCGCCACATTTCCTTCTCCTCCAGAACTCTCGCCGCATTTCACTTCCTCCGCAACTGTCGCCGCATTTCCCTCCCTCCCCAACTCTCACCGCATTTCCCTCCCTTCCCAACACTCGCCTCATTTGCCTCCCTCCCCATCTCTCACTGCATTTCCCTCCCTCCCCAACTCTTGCCACATGTCCCTCCATCCCGAAGTCTCGCCGCATTTCCGACCCTCCACAACTCTCGCCGGATTTCCCTCTCCTCCTGAACTCTCGCCGCATTTGCCTCCCTCAACAACTCTCGCCGCATTTCCCTCCCTCCCCAACTATCACTGCATTTCCCTCCCTCCCAAACACTCGCCGCATTTGCCTCCCTCCCCAACTCTCGCCGCATTTGCCTCCCTCCCCAACTCTTGCCGCATTTCCCTCCCTCCCCAACGCTCACTGCATTTCCCTCACTCCAAAACTCTCGCTGCATTTCCCTCCCTCCCCAATTCTCGCTGCATTTCCCTCCCTCCACAACTGGCGCTGCATTTCCCTCCCTCCCCAACACTCGCCGCATTACACGCCCTCCCCAACTCTTGCTGCATTTCCCACCCTCCCCAACTCTCGCTGCATTTCCCTCCCTCCCCATCTCTCACTGCATTTCCCACCCTAACACTCAAGGCATTTCCCTCCCCCCCCAACTCACGCTGCATTTCCCTTTCTCCCCAAATCTCAAGGCATTTTCCTCCCTCCCCAAATCTCGCTGCATATCCTTCCCTTCCTAAGTCTAGCCACATTTCCCTCCCTACACAACTCTCGCCGCATTTCCCTTCCTCCCGAACACTCACTGAGTTTCCCTCCCTCCCGATCTCACACCACATTTCCCTCCCTCCCCAACTCTTGCTGCATTTAACTCCCTCCCCAACTCTCGCCCCATTTCCCTCCCTCCCCAACTCTTGCTGCATTTAACTCCCTCCCCAACTCTCGCCGCATATCCCTCCTTCCCCAACTCTCACGGCAGTTCCCACCATCCACAGCTCTCACCACATTTGCCTCCCTCCCTAACTCTCTCTGCATTTCCCTTCCTCCTCAACTCTCGCTGCTTTTCCCTCCCTCATGATCTCTCGTCGAATTTCAATCACTCCCCAACTCTCGCTGCATTTCCCTCCCTCCTGAAATCTCGACACATTTCCCTCCCTCCTGAAATCTCGCCGCATTTCCCTTCCTCCCAAACTCTCGCCACATTTCCCTCCATCCTGAAATCTCGCCGCATTTCCCACCTCCCCGAACTCTCACCGCATTTCCCTCCCTCCCCAACTCTTGCCACATCTCCTTCCCTCCCCAACTCTTGCCACATTTCCCTCCCTCCCCAACTCTCGAGGCATTTCCCACCAACCCCAACTCTCGCTGCATTTCCCTCCCTCCACAAATCTGGCCGCATTTCCCTCCCTCCCAACGTCTTGCTGCATTTCCCTCCCTCCCCAACTCTAGCCACGTTTCTCTTCCTCCGCAACTCTCGCCGCATATCCTTCCCTCCCCAAGTCTCACCGCATTTCCCTCCCTCCCCAGCACTCGCCGCATTTCACGCCCTCCCCAACTCTTGCTGTATTTCCCTCCCTCCCCAACACTCGCTGCATTTCCCTCCCTCCCCAACTCTCGCTGCATTTCCCTTCCTTCCCATGTCTCACCGCAGTTCCCTCCCTCCCGAACCCTCACTGTTTTTCCCTCCATCCCCAAATCTCGCTGCAGTTCCCTCCCTCCACAACTCTCGCCGCATGTCCATCCCTCCCGAAGTCTCACCGCATTTGCCTCCCCGCACAACTCTTGCCGCATTTCCCTCCTCCCACAACTCTCGCTGCTTTTCCCTCCCTCCCCAACTCTCTAGACATTTCCCTCACTCCGCAACTCTCGCTGCATTTCCATCCCTCCCCAACTCTCGATGCATTTCCCTTTCTCCCCAACTCTCGAGGCATTTCCCTCCCTCCCCAACTCTCACTGCATTTCCCTCCCTCCCCAACTCTCACCGCATGTCCCTCGCTCCCAAAGTCTCTACGCATTTTCCTCCCACCACAACTCTTGCCGGATTTCCCTCCCTTGCCAACGCTGGCCACATTTCCCTCCCTCCACAACTCTCGCCGCATTTCCCTCTCCTCCCGATCTCCTGCCTCTTATTTCTCCCTCCCCAACTCTCTCCGCATTTCCCTCCCTCCCCAACTCACGTTGCATTTCCCTCCCTCCCCAACTCTCACTGCATTTCCCTCCCTCCCCAAATCTCGACGCATTTCCCACCCAGCCCAACTCTCGTGGCATTATTCCTTGCTCCTCAACTCTCGCCGCATGTCCCTCCCTTTGAAGTCCCCCGCATTTCCCTCCTTCCACAACTCTCGAGGCATTTCCCTCCCGCCCCAACTCTTGCTGCATGTCCATCTTTCCCGAAGTCTCGCTGCATTTCCCTCCCTCCCCATCTCTCGCCGCATTTCCCTCCCTCCGCATCTTTTGCTGCATTTCCCTTCCTCCACAACTCTCGCCACATTTCCTTCTCCTCCAGAACTCTCGCCGCATTTCACTTCCTCCGCAACTGTCGCCGCATTTCCCTCCCTCCCCAACTCTCACCGCATTTCCCTCCCTTCCCAACACTCGCCTCATTTGCCTCCCTCCCCATCTCTCACTGCATTTCCCTCCCTCCCCAACTCTTGCCACATGTCCCTCCATCCCGAAGTCTCGCCGCATTTCCGACCCTCCACAACTCTCGCCGGATTTCCCTCTCCTCCTGAACTCTCGCCGCATTTGCCTCCCTCAACAACTCTCGCCGCATTTCCCTCCCTCCCCAACTATCACTGCATTTCCCTCCCTCCCAAACACTCGCCGCATTTGCCTCCCTCCCCAACTCTCGCCGCATTTGCCTCCCTCCCCAACTCTTGCCGCATTTCCCTCCCTCCCCAACGCTCACTGCATTTCCCTCACTCCAAAACTCTCGCTGCATTTCCCTCCCTCCCCAATTCTCGCTGCATTTCCCTCCCTCCACAACTGGCGCTGCATTTCCCTCCCTCCCCAACACTCGCCGCATTACACGCCCTCCCCAACTCTTGCTGCATTTCCCACCCTCCCCAACTCTCGCTGCATTTCCCTCCCTCCCCATCTCTCACTGCATTTCCCACCCTAACACTCAAGGCATTTCCCTCCCCCCCCAACTCACGCTGCATTTCCCTTTCTCCCCAAATCTCAAGGCATTTTCCTCCCTCCCCAAATCTCGCTGCATATCCTTCCCTTCCTAAGTCTAGCCACATTTCCCTCCCTACACAACTCTCGCCGCATTTCCCTTCCTCCCGAACACTCACTGAGTTTCCCTCCCTCCCGATCTCACACCACATTTCCCTCCCTCCCCAACTCTTGCTGCATTTAACTCCCTCCCCAACTCTCGCCCCATTTCCCTCCCTCCCCAACTCTTGCTGCATTTAACTCCCTCCCCAACTCTCGCCGCATATCCCTCCTTCCCCAACTCTCACGGCAGTTCCCACCATCCACAGCTCTCACCACATTTGCCTCCCTCCCTAACTCTCTCTGCATTTCCCTTCCTCCTCAACTCTCGCTGCTTTTCCCTCCCTCATGATCTCTCGTCGAATTTCAATCACTCCCCAACTCTCGCTGCATTTCCCTCCCTCCTGAAATCTCGACACATTTCCCTCCCTCCTGAAATCTCGCCACATTTCCCTCCCTCCCAAACTCTCGCCACATTTCCCTCCATCCTGAAATCTCGCCGCATTTCCCACCTCCCCGAACTCTCACCGCATTTCCCTCCCTCCCCAACTCTTGCCACATCTCCTTCCCTCCCCAACTCTTGCCACATTTCCCTCCCTCCCCAACTCTCGAGGCATTTCCCACCAACCCCAACTCTCGCTGCATTTCCCTCCCTCCACAAATCTGGCCGCATTTCCCTCCCTCCCAACGTCTTGCTGCATTTCCCTCCCTCCCCAACTCTAGCCACGTTTCTCTTCCTCCGCAACTCTTGCCGCATATCCTTCCCTCCCCAAGTCTCACCGCATTTCCCTCCCTCCCCAGCACTCGCCGCATTTCACGCCCTCCCCAACTCTTGCTGTATTTCCCTCCCTCCCCAACACTCGCTGCATTTCCCTCCCTCCCCAAATCTCGCTGCATTTCCCTCCCTCCACAACTGGCGCTGCATTTCCCTCCCTCCCCAACACTCGCCGCATTACACGCCTTCCCCAACTCTCGCTGCATTTCCCACCCTCCCCAACTCTCGCTGCATTTCCCTCCCTCCCCATCTCTCACTGCATTTCCCACACTAACACTCGAGGCATTTCCCTCCCCCCCCAACTCACGCTGCATTTCCCTTTCTCCCCAAATCTCAAGGCATTTTCCTCCCTCCCCAAATCTCACTGCATATCCTTCCCTTCCTAAGTCTAGCTGCATTTCCCTCCCTACACAACTCTCGCCGCATTTCCCTTCCTCCCGAACACTCACTGAGTTTCCCTCCCTCCCGATCTCACACCACATTTCCCTCCCTCCCCAACTCTTGCTGCATTTAACTCCCTCCCCAACTCTCGCCCCATTTCCCTCCCTCCCCAACTCTTGCTGCATTTAACTCCCTCCCCAACTCTCGCCGCATATCCCTCCCTCCCCAACTCTCACGGCAGTTCCCACCATCCACAGCTCTCACCACATTTGCGTCCCTCCCTAACTCTCTCTGCATTTCCCTTCCTCCTCAACTCTCGCTGCTTTTCCCTCCCTCATGATCTCTCGTCGAATTTCAATCACTCCCCAACTCTCGCTGCATTTCCCTCCCTCCTGAAATCTCGACGCATTTCCCTCCCTCCTGAAATCTCGCCGCATTTCCCTCCCTCCCAAACTCTCGCCACATTTCCCTCCATCCTGAAATCTCGCCGCATTTCCCACCTCCCCGAACTCTCACCGCATTTCCCTCCCTCCCCAACTCTTGCCACATCTCCTTCCCTCCCCAACTCTTGCCACATTTCCCTCCCTCCCCAACTCTCAAGGCATTTCCCACCAACCCCAACTCTCGCTGCATTTCCCTCCCTCCACAAATCTGGCCGCATTTCCCTCCCTCCCAACGTCTTGCTGCATTTCCCTCCCTCCCCAACTCTAGCCACATTTCTCTTCCTCCGCAACTCTCGTCGCATATCCTTCCCTCCCCAAGTCTCACCGCATTTCCCTCCCACCCCAGCACTCGCCGCATTTCACGCCCTCCCCAACTCTTGCTGTATTTCCCTCACTCCCCAACACTCGCTGCATTTCCCTCCCTCCCCAAATCTCGCTGCATTTCCCTCCAAAACTCTCGAGGCATTTTCCTTCCTCCCCAACTCTCGCTGCATGTCCTTCCCTCCCTAAGTCTCGTCACATTTCCCTCCCTACACAACTAGCGACGCATTTCCCTCCCTCCCCAACTCTCGCCGCATTTCCCTCCCTCCACAAATCTGGCCGCATTTCCCTCTCCTCCCGAACTCTTGCCGCATTTCAATCCCTCCCCAAATCTCGAGGCACTTCTCTCCCTCCCCAACTCTCGATGCATTTCCCTCCCTTTCCAACTGTCGCCACATATCCCTCCCTCCCCAAGTCTCGCTGCATTTCCCTCCGTCCTCAACACTCACCACACTTCCCTCCCTCCCAATCTCGCAGCATTTCCCTGCCGCCCCAACTCTCGAGGCACTTCTCTCCCTCCCCAACTCTCGCTGCATTCCCCTCCCTCCCCAACTGTCGAGGCATTTCCTTCCATCCCCAACACTCGCCGCATATCCCGCCCTCCCCAAGTCTTGCCGCATTTCCCTCCCTCCCCAACTCTCGCTGCATTTCCCTCCCTCCCCAACTCTCGCCGCATTTCCCTCCCTAACGAACTCTCATCGCATTTCCCTCTCCTCACCAACTCTCGCCGCAATTCTCTCCCTTTCCACTCTCGGCGGATTTCCCTCCCTCCCCAACTCTTGCTGCATTTCCCTCCTTCCCGAACTCTCGCCGCATTTCCATCCCTTCCCAACTCTCTTTGAATTTCCCTCCCTCCCCAACTCTCTCCGCATTTCCCTCCCTCCCGAACTCTCGCCGCATTTCCCTCCCTCCGCAACTTGCGCCGCATTTCCCTCTTTCCCGAACTCTCACCGTATTTCCCTCTCTCCACAACTCTCGCTGCATTTCCGTCCCTCCCCAACTGTCGAGGCATTTCTCTCCCTCCCCAACTGTTGAGGACTTTCCCTCCATCCCCAACTCTCGCTGCATTTCCCACCCTCCAGAAAACTGGCCATATTTCCCTCTCCTCCCGAACTCTCCCAGCATTTCACTCCCTCCCCAAATCTCGCCGCTTTTCCCTCCCTCCCCAACTCACGCTGCAATTTCCTCCCTCAACAACTCTCGAGGCAGTTCCCTCCCTCCCCAACTCTCGCCGCATTTCCCTCCCTCCCCAACTCTCATTGCATTTCCCTCCCTCCCCAACTCTCGCTGCATTTCCCTCCCTCCCCAACGATCGTTGAATTTCCCTTCCTCCCCATGTCTCACCGCAATTCCCTCCCTCCCGAACCCTCACTGCTTTTCCCTCCATCCCCAACTCTCGCTGCATTTCCCTCCCTCCCCAACTCTCGCTGCATTTCCCTCCCTACACAACTATCGCCGGATTTCCCTCCCTCTCCAACTCTCGCCGCATTTCCCTCTCTCCAGAAATCTGGCCACATTTCTCTCTCCTCCCGAACTCTTGCCGCATTTCACTCCCTCCCCAACTCTCGCCGCATTTCCCACCATCCCCAACTCTCACCGCATTTCTCTTCCGCTGCAACTGTTGCCGCATATCCCTCCCTCCCCAACTCTTGCCGCATTTCCCTCCCTCCCCAACACTCGCCGCATTTCCCTTGCTTCCCCAACTCTCGCTGCATTTCCCTCCCTCCCCAACTCTCGAGGCACTTCTCTCCCACCCCAACTCTCGATTCATTTCCCACCCTCCCCATCCCTCGAGGCATTTCCCTCCCTCCCCAACTCACGCTGCATTTCCCTCCCTACACAACTATCACCGGATTTCCCTCCCTCCCCAACTCTCGCCGCATTTCCATCCCTTCAGAAATCTGGCCACATTTCCCTCTCCTCCCGAACTCTCACCGCATTTCGCTCCCTCCCCAACTCTCGCCGCTTTTCCCTCCCTCCTAAACTCACGCTGCAATTTCCTCCCTCGCCAACTCTCGAGGCAGTTCCCTCCCTCCCCAACACTCGCCACATTTCCCTCCCTCCCCAACTCTCATTGCATTTCCCTCCCTCCCCAACTCTCGCTGCATTTCCCTCCCTCCCCAACTCTCGTTGAATTTCCCTTCCTCCCCATGTCTCACCGAAATTCCCTCCCTCCCGAACCCTCACTGCTTTTCCCTCCATCCCCAACTCTTGCTGCAGTTCCCTCCCTCCACAACTCTCGCCGCATTTCCCACCATCCCCAACTCTCGCTGCATTTCCCTCCCTCCCCAACTCTCGCTGCATTTCCCTCCCTACACAACTATCGCTGGATTTCCCTCCCTCCCCAACTCTCGCCGCATTTCCCTCTCTCCAGAAATCTGGCCACATTTCTCTCTCCTCCCGAACTCTTGCCGCATTTCACTCCCTCCCCAACTCTCGCCGCATTTCCCACCATCCCCAACTCTCACCGCTTTTCTCTTCCGCTGCAACTGTTGCCGCATATCCCTCCCTCCCCAACTCTTGCTGCATTTCCATCCCTCCCCAACACTCGCCGCATTTCCCTTGCTTCCCCAACTCTCGCTGCATTTCCCTCCCTCCCCAACTCTCGAGGCACTTCTCTCCCTCCCCAACTCTCGATTCATTTCCCTCCCTCCCCATCCCTCGAGGCATTTCCCTCCCTCCCCAACTCACGCTGCATTTCCCTCCCTACACAACTATCACCGGATTTCCCTCCCTCCCCAACTCTCGCCGCATTTCCATCCCTTCAGAAATCTGGCCACATTTCCCTCTCCTCCCGAACACTCACCGCATTTCGCTCCCTCCCCAACTCTCGCCGCTTTTCCCTCCCTCCTAAACTCACGCTGCAATTTCCTCCCTCGCCAACTCTTGAGGCAGTTCCCTCCCTCCCCAACACTCGCCACATTTCCCTCCCTCCCCAACTCTCATTGCATTTCCCTCCCTCGCCAACTCTCGCTTCATTTCCCTCCCTCCAGAAGTCTGGCTGCATTTCCCTCTCCTCCACAACTCTCGCTGCATTTCCCTCCCTCCCCAACTCTTGAGGCACTTCTCTCCCTCCCCAACTCTCTCCACATTTCCCCCCCCTACCCAACTCTCGCCGCTTTTCCCTCCCTCCTAAACTCACGCTGCAATTTCCTCCCTCGCCAACTCTCGAGGCAGTTCCCTCCCTCCCCAACACTCGCCACATTTCCCTCCCTCCCCAACTCTCATTGCATTTCCCTCCCTCGCCAACTCTCGCTGCATTTCCCTCCCTACAGAAGTCTGGCTGCATTTCCCTCTCCTCCACAACGCTCGCTGCATTTCCCTCCCTCCCCAACTCTAGAGGCACATCTCTCCCTCCCCAACTCTTGCCGCATTTCCCCCCCCTACCCAACTCTCGCCGCATTTCCCTCCCTCCCAAACTCTCACTGCATTTCCCTCCCTACACAACTATCGCCGGATTTCCCACCCTCCCCATCTCTCGCTGCATTTCCCTCCCTCCCCAACTATCGTCGCATTTCCCTTCCTCCCCATGTCTCACGGCAATTCCCTCCATCCCGAAACCTCACTGCTTTTCCCTCCATCCCCAACTCTTGCTGCAGTTCCCTCCCTCCACAACTCTCGTCGCATTTCCCTCCCTCCCCAACTCTCGCCGCATTTCCCTCCCTCCCCAAATCTCGCCGCATTTCCCTCCCTACCGAACTTTCGTCGCAATTCCCTCTCCTCACCAACTCTCGCCGCAATTCACTCCCTTTCCAACTCTCAGCGGATTTTCCTCCCTCCCCAACTCTTGCAGCATTTCCCTACCTCACTAACTCTGGCCGCATTTACATCCCTTCCCAACTCTCTTTGAATTTCCATCCCTCCCCAACTCTCTCCGCATTTCCCACCCTCCCGAACTCTCACCGTATTTCCCTCCCTCCACAACTATCGCTGCATTTCCGTCCCTCCCCAACTCTCGAGGCATTTCCCTCACTCCCCAACTCTTGCTGCATTTCCCACCCTCGCCAAGTCTCACCGCCTTTCCCTCCCTCCCCAACACTCACCACATTTCCCTCCCTCCAGAAATCTGGCCACATTTCCCTCTCCTCCCGAACTCTCGCCGCATTTTGCTCCCTCCCCAAATCTTGCCACTTTTCCCTCCCTCCCCAACTCACGCTGCAATTTCCTCCCGCACCAACTCTCGAGGCAGTTCCCTCCCTCCCCAACTCTCGCCGCATTTCCCTCCCTCCCCAACTCTCGCTGTATTTCCCTCCCTCCCCAACTCTCGCTGCATTTCCCTCCCTCCCCAAATCTGGCTGCATTTCCCTCCATAACTCTCGAGGCATTTTCCTCCCTCCCCAACTCTCGCTGCATGTCCTTCCCTCCCTAAGTCTCGTCACATTTCCCTCCTTACACAACTATCACCGCATTTCCCTCCCTTCCCAACTCTCGCCGCATTTCCCTCCCTCCACAAATCTGGCTACATTTCCCTCTCCTCCCGAACTCTCGCCGCATTTCAATCCCTCCCCAAATCTCGAGGCACTTCTATCCCTCCCCAAGTCTCGCTGCATTTCCCTCTGTCCTCAACACTCACCGCATTTCCCTCCCTCCCAACTCTCGCAGTATTTCCCTGCCGCCCCAACTCTCGAGGCACTTCTCTCCCTCCCCAACTCTCGCTGCATTTCCCTCCCTCCGCAACTGTCGAGGCATTTCCTTCCCACCCCAACGCTCGCCGCATATCCCGCCCTCCCCAACTCTCGCCGCTTTTCCCTCCATCCCCAACTCTCGCTGCATTTCCCACCATCCCCAACTCTCACCGCATTTCTCTTCCGCTGCAACTGTTGCCGCATATCCCTCCCTCCCCAACTCTTGCTGCATTTCCCTCCCTCCCCAACACTCGCCGCATTTCCCTTGCTTCCCCAACTCTCGCTGCATTTCCCTCCCTCCCCAACTCTCGAGGCACTTCTCTCCCTCCCCAACTCTCGATTCATTTCCCTCCCTCCCCATCCCTCGAGGCATTTCCCTCCCTCCCCAACTCACGCTGCATTTCCCTCCCTACACAACTATCACCGGATTTCCCTCCCTCCCCAACTCTCGCCGCATTTCCATCCCTTCAGAAATCTGGCCACATTTCCCTCTCCTCCCGAACACTCACCGCATTTCGCTCCCTCCCCAACTCTCGCCGCTTTTCCCTCCCTCCTAAACTCACGCTGCAATTTCCTCCCACGCCAACGCTCGAGGCAGTTCCCTCCCTCCCCAACACTCGCCACATTTCCCTCCCTCCCCAACTCTCATTGCATTTCCCTCCCTCCCCAACACTTGAGGCACTTCTCTCCCTCCCCAACTCTCGCCGCATTTCCCCCCCCTACCCAACTCTCGCCGCTTTTCCCTCCCTCCTAAACTCACGCTGCAATTTCCTCCCTCGCCAACTCTCGAGGCAGTTCCCTCCCTCCCCAACACTCGCCACATTTCCCTCCCTCCCCAACTCTCATTTCATTTCCCTCCCTCGCCAACTCTCGCTGCATTTCCCTCCCTCCAGAAGTCTGGCTGCATTTCCCTCTCCTCCACAACTCTCGCTGCATTTCCCTCCCTCCCCAACTCTTGAGGCACATCTCTCCCTCCCCAACTCTTGCCGCATTTCCCCCCCCTACCCAACTCTCGCCGCATTTCCCTCCCTACACAACTATCGCCGGATTTCCCACCCTCCCCATCTCTCGCTGCATTTCCCTCCCTCCCCAACTATCGTCGCATTTCCCTTCCTCCCCATGTCTCACGGCAATTCCATCCATCCCGAAACCTCACTGCTTTTCCCTCCATCCCCAACTCTTGCTGCAGTTCCCTCCCTCCACAACTCTCGTCGCATTTCCCTCCCTCCCCAACTCTCGCCGCATTTCCCTCCCTCCCCAAATCTCGCCGCATTTCCCTCCCTACCGAACTTTCGTCGCAATTCCCTCTCCTCACCAACTCTCGCCGCAATTCACTCCCTTTCCAACTCTCAGCGGATTTTCCTCCCTCCCCAACTCTTGCAGCATTTCCCTCCCTCACTAACTCTGGCCGCATTTACATCCCTTCCCAACTCTCTTTGAATTTCCATCCCTCCCCAACTCTCTCCGCATTTCCCACCCTCCCGAACTCTCACCGTATTTCCCTCCCTCCACAACTATCGCTGCATTTCCGTCCCTCCCCAACTCTCGAGGCATTTCCCTCACTCCCCAACTCTTGCTGCATTTCCCACCCTCGCCAAGTCTCACCGCCTTTCCCTCCCTCCCCAACACTCACCGCATTTCCCTCCCTCCAGAAATCTGGCCACATTTCCCTCTCCTCCCGAACTCTCGCCGCATTTTGCTCCCTCCCCAAATCTTGCCACTTTTCCCTCCCTCCCCAACTCAAGCTGCAATTTCCTCCCGCACCAACTCACGAGGCAGTTCCCTCCCTCCCCAACACTCGCCGCATTTCCCTCCCTCCCCAACTCTCGCTGTATTTCCCTCCCTCCCCAACTCTCGCTGCATTTCCCTCCCTCCCCAAATCTGGCTGCATTTCCCTCCATAACTCTCGAGGCATTTTCCTCCCTCCCCAAATCTCGCTGCATGTCCTTCCCTCCCTAAGTCTCGTCACATTTCCCTCCCTACACAACTATCACCGCATTTCCCTCCCTTCCCAACTCTCGCCGCATTTCCCTCCCTCCACAAATCTGGCCGCATTTCCCTCTCCTCCCGAACTCTCGCCGCATTTCAATCCCTCCCCAAATCTCGAGGCACTTCTCTCCCTCCCCAAGTCTCGCTGCATTTCCCTCTGTCCTCAACACTCACCGCATTTCCCTCCCTCCCAACTCTCGCAGCATTTCCCTGCCGCCCCAACTCTCGAGGCACTTCTCTCCCTCCCCAACTCTCGCTGCATTTCCCTCCCTCCGCAACTGTCGAGGCATTTCCTTCCCACCCCAACGCTCGCCGCATATCCCGCCCTCCCCAACTCTCGCCGCTTTTCCCTCCCTCCCCAACTCTCGCCGCATTTCCCTCCATAACGAACTCTCGTCGCATTTCCCTCTCCTCACCAACTCTCACCGCAATTCACTCCCTTTCCAACTCTCGGCGGATTTCCCTCCCTCCCCAACTCTTGCTGCATTTCACTCCCTCCCGAACTCTCGCCGCATTTCCATCCCTTCCCAACTCTCTTTGAATTTCCCTCCCTCCCCAACTCTCGCTGCATTTCCCTCCCTCCCCAACTTGAGCCGCATTTCCCTCTTTCCCGATCTCTCACCGTATTTCCCTCTCTCCACAACTCTCGCTGCATTTCCGTCCCTCCCCAACTGTCGAGGCATTTCCCTCCCTCCCCAACTGTCGAGGCATTTCCCTCCCTCCCCAACTGTCGAGGCATTTCCCTCCCTCCCCAACACTCGCTGCATTTCCCACCCTCCAGAAATCTGGCCGCATTACCCTCTCCTCCAGAACTCTCGCCGCATTTCCCTCCCTCAACAAAACTCGCCGCATTTCCCTCTGCTACCGAACTCTCGCCGCATTTCCCTCCCTCCCCAAATCTCGCTGCATTTCTCTCCTTTTCCAACTCTGGCCGCATTTCTCTTCCTCTGCAACTTTCGCCGCATATCCCTCCCTCCCCAAGTCTCACTGCATTTCCCTCCCTCCCCAACACTCACCGCATTTTCCTCCCTCCAGAAATCTGGCCACATTTCCCTCTCCTCCCGAACTCTCCCAGCATTTCACTCCCTCCCTAAATCTCGCCGCTTTTCCCTCCCTCCCCAACTCACGCTGCAATTTCCTCCCTCACCAACTCTCGAGGCAGTTCCCTCCCTCCCCAACTCTCGCCGCATTTCCCTCCCTCCCCAACTCTCATTGCATTTCCCTCCCTCCCCAACTCTCGCCGCATTTCCCTCCCTCCCCAACTTTCATTGCATTTCCCTCCCTCCCCAACTCTCGCTGCATTTCCCTCCCTCCCCAACTCTCGTCGAATTTCCCTTCCTCCCCATGTCTCACCGCAATTCCCTCCCTCCTGAACCCTCATTGCTATTCCCTAAGTCCCCAACTCTTGCTGCAGTTCCCTCCCTCCACAACTCTCGCCGCATTTCCCACCATCCCCAAATCTCGCCGCATTTCCATCCCTTCCCAACTCTCTTTGAATTTCCCTTCCTCCCCAACTCTCGCTGCATTTCCCTCCCTCCCCAACTTGAGCCGCATTTCCCTCTTTCCCGAACTCTAACCGTATTTCCCTCTCTCCACAAGTCTCGCTGCATTTCCGTCCCTCCCCAACTGTCGAGGCATTTCCCTCCCTCCCCAACTGTCGAGGCATTTCCCTCCCTCCCCAACTGTCGAGGCATTTCCCTCCCTCCCCAACTCTCGCTGCATTTCCCTCCCTCCCCAAATCTGGCTGCATTTCCCTCCATAACTCTCGAGGCATTTTCCTCCCTCCCCAACTCTCGCGGCATTTCAATCCCTCCCCAAATCTCGAGGCACTTCTCTCCCTCCCCAAGTCTCGCTGCACTTCCCTCTGTCCTCAACACTCACCGCATTTCCCTCCCTCCCAACTCTCGCAGCATTTCCCTGCCGCCCCAACTCTCGAGGCACTTCTCTCCCTCCCCAACTCTCGCTGCATTTCCCTCCCTCCGCAACTGTCGAGGCATTTCCTTCCCACCCCAATGCTCGCCGCATATCCCGCCCTCCCCAACTCTCGCCGCTTTTCCCTCCCTCCCCAACCTTCGCTGCATTTCCCTCCCTCCCCAACTCTCGCCGCATTTCCCTCCATAACGAACTCTCGTCGCATTTCCCTCTCCTCACCAACTCTCGCCGCAATTCACTCCCTTTCCAACTCTCGGTGGATTTCCCTCCCTCCCCAACTCTTGCTGAATTGCCCTCCCTCCCGAAGTCTCGCCGCATTTCCATCCCTTCCCAACTCTCTTTGAATTTCCCTCCCTCCCCAACTCTCTCCGCATTTCCCTCCCTCCCGAACTCTCACCAGTTTTCCCTCCCTCCCCATCTTGCGCCACATTTCCCGCTTTCCTGAACTCTCACCGTATTTCCCTCTCTCCACAACTCTCGCTGCATTTCCGTCCCTCCCCAACTGTCGAGGCATTTCCCTCCCTACCCAACTGTTGAGGCATTTCCCTCCCTCCCCAACTCTCGCTGCATTTCCCACCCTACAGAAGTCTGGCCGCATTTCTCTCTCCTCCCAAACTCTCGCCGCATTTCCCTCCCTCAACAAAACTCGCTGCATTTCCCTCCCCCCCCAACTCACGCTGCAATTTCCTCGCTAACCAACTCTCGAGGCAGTTCCCTACCTCCCCAACTCTCGCCGCATTTCCCTCCCCCCCAACTCACGCTGCAATTTCCTCCCTAACCAACTCTCGAGGCAGTTCCCTACCTCACCAACTCTCGCCGCATTTCCCTCCCACCCCAACTCTCATTGCATTTCCCTCCCTCCGCAACTCTCGCCGCATTTCTCTCCCTTTCCAACTCTGGCCGCATTTCTCTTCCTCTGCAACTTTCGCCGCATATCCCTCCCTCCCCAAGTCTCGCTGCATTTCCCTCCCTCCCCAACACTCACCGCATTTCTCTCCCTCCAGAAATCTGGCCACATTTCCCACTCCTCCCGAACTCTCCCAGCATTTCGCTCCCTCACTAAATCTCGCCGCTTTTCCCTCCCTCCCCAACTCACGCTGCAATTTCCTCACTCACCAACTCTCGAGGCAGTTCCCTCCCTCCCCAACTCTCGCCGGATTTCCCTCCCTCCCCAACTCTCATTGTATTTCCCTCCCTCCCCAACTCTCGCTGCATTTCCCTCCCTCCCCAACTCTCGTCGAATTTCCCTTCCTCCCCATGTCTCACCGCAATTCCCTCCCTCCCGAAACCTCACTGCTTTTCCCTCCATCCCCAACTCTTGCTGAAGTTCCCTCCCTCCACAACTCTCGCCGCATTTCCCACCATCCCCAACTCTAGCCGCATTTCGCTCCCTCCCCAACTCTTGCTGCATTTCCCTCCCTACACAACTATCGCCGGATTTCCCTCCCTCCCCAACTCTCGCCGCATTTCCCTCTCTCCAGAAATCTGGCCACATTCCTCTCTCCTCCCGAACTCTTGCAGCATTTCACTCCCTCCCCAACTCTCGCCGCATTTCCCACCATCCCCAACTCTCGCTGCATTTCTCTTCCTCTTCAACTCTCGCCGCATTTCCCTCCCTCCCCAACACTCGCTGCATTTCCCTTGCTTCCCCAACTCTCGCTGCATTTCCCTCCCTCCCCAACTCTCGAGGCACTTCTCTCCCTCCCCAACTCTCGATTCATTTCCCTCCCTCCCCATCTCTCGCCGCATTTCCCTCCCTCCCCAACTCTCGCTGCATTTCCCTTCCTACACAACTATCACTGGATTTCCCTCCTTCCCCAACTCTCGCCGCATTTCCCACCATCCCCAACTCTCGCCGCATTTCTCTTCCTCTGCAACTGTCGGCGCATATCCCTCCCTCCCCAACTCTTGCCGCATTTCCCTCCCTCCCCAACACTCGCTGCATTTCCCTTGCTTCCCCAACTCTCGCTGCATTTCCCTCCCTCCCCAACTCTCGAGGCACTTCTCTCCCTCCCCAACTCTCGATTCATTTCCCTCCCTCCCCATCTCTCGAGGCATTTACCTCTCTCCCCAACTCACGCTGCATTTCCCTCCCTACACATCTATCACCGGATTTCCCTCCCTCCCCAACTCTCGCCGCATTTCCCTCCCTTCAGAAATCTGGCCACATTTCCCTCTCCTCCCGGACTCTCACCGCATTTTGCTCCCTCCCCAACTCTCGCCGCTTTTCCCTCCCTCCTAAACTCACGCTGCAATTAACTCCCTCGCCAACTCTCGAGGCAGTTCAATCCCTCCCCAACACTCGCCGCATTTCCCTCCCTCCCCAACTCTCATTGCATTTCCCTCCCTCCCCAACTCTCGCTGCATTTCCCTCCCTCCAGAAGTCTGGCTGCATTTCCATCTCCTCCCCAACTCTCGCTGCATTTCCCTCCCTCCCCAACTCTCGAAGCACTTCTCTCCCTCCCCAACTCTCGCCGCATTTCCCTCAATCCCCAACTCTCGCCGCATTTCCCTCCCTCCCAAACTCTCATTGCATTTCACTCCCTACACCACTATCGCCGGATTTCCCTCCCTCCCCAACTTTCGCCGCTTTTCCCTCCCTCCAGAAATCTGGCCACATTTCCCTCTCCTACAGAACTCTCGCCACATTTCCCTCCCTCCCTAACTCTCGCCGCATTTCACTCCCTTCCCAACTCTGGCCGCATTTCGCTTCCTCTGCAACTGTCGCCGCATATCCCTCCCTCCCCAAGTCTTGCCGCATTTCCCTCCCTCCCCAACACTCACCGCATTTCCCTTGCTTCCCCAACTGTCGAGGCATTTCCATCCCTCCCCTACTGTCGAGGCATTTCCCTCCGTCCCCAACTCTCGCTGCATTTCCCTCCCTCCAGAAGTCTGGCTGCATTTCCCTCTCCTCCCAAACTCTCGCTGCATTTCCCTCCCTCCCCAACTCTCGTCGCATTTCCCTTCCTCCCCTTGTCTCACCGCAGTTCCCTCCCTCCCAAAACCTCACTGCTTTTCCCTCCATCCCCAACTCTCGCCGCATTTCCCTTGCTTCCCCAACTCTCGCAGCATTTCCCTCCCTCCCCAACTCTCCCCGCATTTCCCTCCCTAATGAACTCTTGTCGCCTTTCCCTCTCCTCACCAACTCTCGCCGCAATTCACTCCCTTTCCAAGTCTCGGCGGATTTCCCTCCAACCCCAACTTTTGCTGCATTTCCCGCCCTCCCGAACTCTGGCCGCATTTCCATCCCTTCCCAACTCTCTTTGAATTTCCCTCCCTCCCCAACTTGCGCTGCATTTCCCTGTTTCCCGAACTCTCACCGTATTTCCCTCTCTACACAACTCTCGCTGCATTTCCGTCCCTCCCAAACTGTCGAGGCATTTCCCTCCCTACCCAACTGTCGAGGCATTTCCCTCCCTCCCCAACTCTCGCTGCATTTCCCTCCCTCCAGAAGTCTGGCCGCATTTCCCTCTCCTCCCAAACGCTCGCCGCATTTCCCTCCCTCAACAAAACTCGCCGCATTTCCCTCTCCTACCGAACTCTCGCTGCATTTCCCTCCCTCCCCAACTCTCACCGCATTTCTCTCCCTTTCCAACTCTGGCCGCATTTCTCTTCCTCTGCAACTGTTGCCGCAAATCCATCCCTCCCCAAGTCTCGTCGCATTTCCCTCCCACCCCAACACTCACCGCATTTCCCTCCCTCCAGAAATCTGGCCACATTTCCCTCTCCTCCCGAACTCTCGCCGCATTTCGCTCCCTCCCCAAATCTCACCTCTTTTCCCTCCCCCCCAACTCACGCTGCAATTTCCTCCCTAACCAACTCTCGAGGCAGTTCCCTACCTCCCCAACTCTCGCCGCATTTCCCTCCCACCCCAACTCTCATTGCATTTCCCTCCCTCCCCAACTCTCGCCGCATTTCTCTCCCTTTCCAACTCTGGCCGCATTTCTCTTCCTCTGCAACTTTCGCCGCATATCCCTCCCTCCCCAAGTCTCGCTGCATTTCCCTCCCTCCCCAACACTCACCGCATTTCTCTCCCTCCAGAAATCTGGCCACATTTCCCTCTCCTCCCGAACTCAACCAGCATTTCGCTCCCTCACTAAATCTCGCCGCTTTTCCCTCCCTCCCCAACTCACGCTGCAATTTCCTCCCTCACCAACTCTCGAGGCAGTTCCCTCCCTCCCCAACTCTCGCCGCATTTCCCTCCCTCCCCAACTCTCATTGTATTTCCCTCCCTCCCCAACTCTCGCTGCATTTCCCTCCCTCCCCAACTCTCGTCGAATTTCCCTTCCTCCCCATGTCTCACCGCAATTCCCTCCCTCCCGAAACCTCACTGCTTTTCCCTCCATCCCCAACTCTTGCTGAAGTTCCCTCCCTCCACAACTCTCGCCGCATTTCCCACCATCCCCAACTCTCGCCGCATTTCCCTCCCTCCCCAACTCAAGCTGCATTTCCCTCCCTACACAACTATCGCCGGATTTCCCTCCCTCCCCAACTCTCGCCTCATTTCCCTCTCTCCAGAAATCTGGCCACATTCCTCTCTCCTCCCGAACTCTTGCAGCATTTCACTCCCTCCCCAACTCTCGCCGCATTTCCCACCATCCCCAACTCTCGCTGCATTTCTCTTCCTCTTCAACTCTCGCCGCATTTCCCTCCCTCCCCAACACTCGCTGCATTTCCCTTGCTTCCCCAACTCTCGCTGCATTTCCCTCCCTCCCCAACTCTCGAGGCACTTCTCTCCCTCCCCAACTCTCGATTCATTTCCCTCCCTCCCCATCTCTCACCGCATTTCCCTCCCTCCCCAACTCTCGCTGCATTTCCCTTCCTACACAACTATCGCTGGATTTCCCTCCTTCCCCAACTCTCGCCGCATTTCCCACCATCCCCAACTCTCGCCGCATTTCTCTTCCTCTGCAACTGTCGGCGCATATCCCTCCCTCCCCAACTCTTGCCGCATTTCCCTCCCTCCCCAACACTCGCTGCATTTCCCTTGCTTCCCCAACTCTCGCTGCATTTCCCTCCCTCCCCAACTCTCGAGGCACTTCTCTCCCTCCCTACTCTCGATTCATTTCCCTCCCTCCCCATCTCTCGAGGCATTTCCCTCTCTCCCCAACTCACGCTGCATTTCCCTCCCTACACAACTATCACCGGATTTCCCTCCCTCCCCAACTCTCGCCGCATTTCCCTCCCTTCAGAAATCTGGCCACATTTCCCTCTCCTCCCGGACTCTCACCGCATTTTGCTCCCTCCCCAACTCTCGCCGCTTTTCCCTCCCTCCTAAACTCACGCTGCAATTAACTCCCTCGCCAACTCTCGAGGCAGTTCAATCCCTCCCCAACACTCGCCGCATTTCCCTCCCTCCCCAACTCTCATTGCATTTCCCTCCCTCCCCAACTCTCGCTGCATTTCCCTCCCTCCAGAAGTCTGGCTGCATTTCCCTCTCCTCCCCAACTCTCGCTGCATTTCCCTCCCTCCCCAACTCTCGAGGCACTTCTCTCCCTTCCCAACTCTCGCCGCATTTCCCTCAATCCCCAACTCTCGCCGCATTTCCCTCCCTCCCAAACTCTCATTGCATTTCACTCCCTACACCACTATCGCCGGATTTCCCTCCCTCCCCAACTCTCGCCGCTTTTCCCTCCCTCCAGAAATCTGGCCACATTTCCCTCTCCTACAGAACTCTCGCCACATTTCCCTCCCTCCCTAACTCTCGCCGCATTTCACTCCCTTCCCAACTCTGGCCGCATTTCGCTTCTTCTGCAACTGTCGCCGCATATCCCTCCCTCCCCAGGTCTTGCCGCATTTCCCTCCCTCCCCAACAATCACCGCATTTCCCTTGCTTCCCCAACTGTCGAGGCATTTCCATCCCTCCCCTACTGTCGAGGCATTTCCCTCTCCTCCCAAACTCTCGCTGCATTTCCCTCCCTCCCCAACTCTCGTCGTATTTCCCTTCCTCCCCATGTCTCACCGCAGTTCCCTCCCTCCCAAAACCTCACTGCTTTTCCCTCCATCCCCAACTCTCGCCGCATTTCCCTTGCTTCCCCAACTCTCGCTGCATTTCCCTCCCTCCCCAACTCTCCCCGCATTTCCCTCCCTAATGAACTCTTGTCGCCTTTCCCTCTCCTCACCAACTATCGCCGCAATTCACTCCCTTTCCAAGTCTCGGCGGATTTCCCTCCAACCCCAACTTTTGCTGCATTTCCCGCCCTCCCGAACTCTGGCCGCATTTCCATCCCTTCCCAACTCTCTTTGAATTTCCCTCCCTCCCCAACTTGCGCTGCATTTCCCTGTTTCCCGAACTCTCACCGTATTTCCCTCTCTACACAACTCTCGCTGCATTTCCGTCCCTCCCAAACTGTCGAGGCATTTCCCTCCCTACCCAACTGTCGAGGCATTTCCCTCCCTCCCCAACTCTCGCTGCATTTCCCTCCCTCCAGAAGTCTGGCCGCATTTCCCTCTCCTCCCAAACACTCGCCGCATTTCCCTCCCTCAACAAAACTCGCCGCATTTCCCTCTCCTACCGAACTCTCGCCGCATTTCCCTCCCTCCCCAACTCTCACCGCATTTCTCTCCCTTTCCAACTCTGGCCGCATTTCTCTTCCTCTGCAACTGTTGCCGCAAATCCATCCCTCCCCAAGTCTCGCCGCATTTCCCTCCCACCCCAACACTCACCGCATTTCCCTCCCTCCAGAAATCTGGCCACATTTCCCTCTCCTCCCGAACTCTCGCCGCATTTCGCTCCCTCCCCAAATCTCACCACTTTTCCCTCCCCCCCCAACTCACGCTGCAATTTCCTCCCTAACCAACTCTCGAGGAAGTTCCCTACCTCCCCAACTCTCGCCGCATTTCCCTCCCACCCCAACTCTCATTGCATTTCCCTCCCTCCCCAACTCTCGCCGCATTTCTCTCCCTTTCCAACTCTGGCCGCATTTCTCTTCCTCTGCAACTTTCGCCGCATATCCCTCCCTCCCCAAGTCTCGCTGCATTTCCCTCCCTCCCCAACTCTCGAGGCACTTCTCTCCCTCCCCAACTCTCGATTCATTTCCCTCCCTCCCCATCTCTCGAGGCATTTCCCTCTCTCCCCAACTCACGCTGCATTTCCCTCCCTACACAACTATCACCGGATTTCCCTCCCTCCCCAACTCTCGCCGCATTTCCCTCCCTTCAGAAATCTGGCCACATTTCCCTCTCCTCCCGGACTCTCACCGCATTTTGCTCCCTCCCCAACTCTCGCCGCTTTTCCCTCCCTCCTAAACTCACGCTGCAATTAACTCCCTCGCCAACTCTCAAGGCAGTTCAATCCCTCCCCAACACTCGCCGCATTTCCCTCCCTCCCCAACTCTCATTGCATTTCCCTCCCTCCCCAACTCTCGCTGCATTTCCCTCCCACCAGAAGTCTGGCTGCATTTCCCTCTCCTCCCCAACTCTCGCTGCATTTCCCTCCCTCCCCAACTCTCGAAGCACTTCTCTCCCTTCCCAACTCTCGCCGCATTTCCCTCAATCCCCAACTCTCGCCGCATTTCCCTCCCTCCCAAACTCTCATTGCATTTCACTCCCTACACCACTATCGCCGGATTTCCCTCCCTCCCCAACTTTCGCCGCTTTTCCCTCCCTCCAGAAATCTGGCCACATTTCCCTCTCCTACAGAACTCTCGCCACATTTCCCTCCCTCCCTAACTCTCGCCGCATTTCACTCCCTTCCCAACTCTGGCCGCATTTCGCTTCCTCTGCAACTGTCGCCGCATATCCCTCCCTCCCCAAGTCTTGCCGCATTTCCCTCCCTCCCCAACACTCACCGCATTTCCCTTGCTTCCCCAACTGTCGAGGCATTTCCATCCCTCCCCTACTGTCGAGGCATTTCCCTCCGTCCCCAACTCTCGCTGCATTTCCCTCCCTCCAGAAGTCTGGCTGCATTTCCCTCTCCTCCCAAACTCTCACTGCATTTCCCTCCCTCCCCAACTTTCGTCGCATTTCCCTTCCTCCCCTTGTCTCACAGCAGTTCCCTCCCTCCCAAAAGCTCACTGCTTTTCCCTCCATCCCCAACTCTCGCCGCATTTCCCTTGCTTCCCCAACTCTCGCTGCATTTCCCTCCCTCCCCAACTCTCCCCGCATTTCCCTCCCTAATGAACTCTTGTCGCCTTTCCCTCTCCTCACCAACTCTCGCCGCAATTCACTCCCTTTCCAAGTCTCGGCGAATTTCCCTCCAACACCAACTTTTGCTGCATTTCCCGCCCTCCCGAACTCTGGCCGCATTTCCATCCCTTCCCAACTCTCTTTGAATTTCCCTCCCTCCCCAACTTGCGCTGCATTTCCCTGTTTCCCGAACTCTCACCGTATTTCCCTCTCTACACAACTCTCGCTGCATTTCCGTCCCTCCCAAACTGTCGAGGCATTTCCCTCCCTACCCAACTGTCGAGGCATTTCCCTCCCTCCCCAACTCTCGCTGCATTTCCCTCCCTCCAGAAGTCTGGCCGCATTTCCCTCTCCTCCCAAACGCTCGCCGCATTTCCCTCCCTCAACAAAACTCGCCGCATTTCCCTCTCCTACCGAACTCTCGCTGCATTTCCCTCCCTCCCCAACTCTCCCCGCATTTCCCTCCCTAATGAACTCTTGTCGCCTTTCCCTCTCCTCACCAACTCTCGCCGCAATTCACTCCCTTTCCAAGTCTCGGCGGATTTCCCTCCAACCCCAACTTTTGCTGCATTTCCCGCCCTCCCGAACTCTGGCCGCATTTCCATCCCTTCCCAACTCTCTTTGAATTTCCCTCCCTCCCCAACTTGCGCTGCATTTCCCTGTTTCCCGAACTCTCACCGTATTTCCCTCTCTACACAACTCTCGCTGCATTTCCGTCCCTCCCAAACTGTCGAGGCATTTCCCTCCCTACCCAACTGTCGAGGCATTTCCCTCCCTCCCCAACTCTCGCTGCATTTCCCTCCCTCCAGAAGTCTGGCCGCATTTCCCTCTCCTCCCAAACGCTCGCCGCATTTCCCTCCCTCAACAAAACTCGCCGCATTTCCCTCTCCTACCGAACTCTCGCCGCATTTCCCTCCCTCCCCAACTCTCACCGCATTTCTCTCCCTTTCCAACTCTGGCCGCATTTCTCTTCCTCTGCAACTGTTGCCGCAAATCCATCCCTCCCCAAGTCTCGTCGCATTTCCCTCCCACCCCAACACTCACCGCATTTCCCTCCCTCCAGAAATCTGGCCACATTTCCCTCTCCTCCCGAACTCTCGCCGCATTTCGCTCCCTCCCCAAATCTCACCACTTTTCCCTCCCCCCCAAATCACGCTGCAATTTCCTCCCTAACCAACTCTCGAGGCAGTTCCCTACCTCCCAAACTCTCGCCGCATTTCCCTCCCACCCCAACTCTCATTGCATTTCCCTCCCTCCCCAACTCTCGCCGCATTTCTCTCCCTTTCCAACTCTGGCCGCATTTCTCTTCCTCTGCAACTTTCGCCGCATATCCCTCCCTCCCCAAGTCTCGCTGCATTTCCCTCCCTCCCCAACACTCACCGCATTTCTCTCCCTCCAGAAATCTGGCCACATTTCCCTCTCCTCCCGAACTCTACCAGCATTTCGCTCCCTCACTAAATCTCGCCGCTTTTCCCTCCCTCCCCAACTCACGCTGCAATTTCCTCCCTCACCAACTCTCGAGGCAGTTCCCTCCCTCCCCAACTCTCGCCGCATTTCCCTCCCTCCCCAACTCTCATTGTATTTCCCTCCCTCCCCAACTCTCGCTGCATTTCCCTCCCTCCCCAACTCTCGTCGAATTTCCCTTCCTCCCCATGTCTCACCGCAATTCCCTCCATCCCGAAACCTCACTGCTTTTCACTCCATCCCCAACTCTTGCTGAAGTTCCCTCCCTCCACAACTCTCGCCGCATTTCCCACCATCCCCAACTCTCGCCGCATTTCCCTCCCTCCCCAACTCAAGCTGCATTTCCCTCCCTACACAACTATTGCCGGATTTCCCTCCCTCCCCAACTCTCGCCTCATTTCCCTCTCTCCAGAAATCTGGCCACATTCCTCTCTCCTCCCGAACTCTTGCAGCATTTCACTCCCTCCCCAACTCTCGCCGCATTTCCCACCATCCCCAACTCTCGCTGCATTTCTCTTCCTCTTCAACTCTCGCCGCATTTCCCTCCCTCCCCAACACTCGCTGCATTTCCCTTGCTTCCCCAACTCTCGCTGCATTTCCCTCCCTCCCCAACTCTCGAGGCACTTCTCTCCCTCCCCAACTCTCGATTCATTTCCCTCCCTCCCCATCTCTCGCCGCATTTCCCTCCCTCCCCAACTCTCGCTGCATTTCCCTTCCTACACAACTATCGCTGGATTTCCCACCTTCCCCAACTCTCGCCACATTTCCCACCATCCCCAACTCTCGCCGCATTTCTTTTCCTCTGCAACTGTCGGCGCATATCCCTCCCTCCCCAACTCTTGCCGCATTTCCCTCCCTCCCCAACACTCGCTGCATTTCCCTTGCTTCCCCAACTCTCGCTGCATTTCCCTCCCTCCCCAACTCTCGAGGCACTTCTCTCCCTCCCTACTCTCGATTCATTTCCCTCCCTCCCCATCTCTCGAGGCATTTCCCTCTCTCCCCAACTCACGCTGCATTTCCCTCCCTACACAACTATCACCGGATTTCCCTCCCTCCCCAACTCTCGCCGCATTTCCCTCCCTTCAGAAATCTGGCCACATTTCCCTCTCCTCCCGGACTCTCACCGCATTTTGCTCCCTCCCCAACTCTCGCCGCTTTTCCCTCCCTCCTAAACTCACGCTGCAATTAACTCCCTCGCCAACTCTCGAGGCAGTTCAATCCCTCCCCAACACTCGCCGCATTTCCCTCCCTCCCCAACTCTCATTGCATTTCCCTCCCTCCCCAACTCTCGCTGCATTTCCCTCCCTCCAGAAGTCTGGCTGCATTTCCCTCTCCTCCCCAACTCTCGCTGCATTTCCCTCCCTCCCCAACTCTCGAGGCACTTCTCTCCCTTCCCAACTCTCGCTGCATTTCCCTCAATCCCCAACTATCGCCGCATTTCCCTCCCTCCCAAACTCTCATTGCATTTCACTCCCTACACCACTATCGCCGGATTTCCCTCCCTCCCCAACTCTCGCCGCTTTTCCCTCCCTCCAGAAATCTGGCCACATTTCCCTCTCCTACAGAACTCTCGCCACATTTCCCTCCCTCCCTAACTCTCGCCGCATTTCACTCCCTTCCCAACTCTGGCCGCATTTCGCTTCTTCTGCAACTGTCGCCGCATATCCCTCCCTCCCCAGGTCTTGCCGCATTTCCCTCCCTCCCCAACAATCACCGCATTTCCCTTGCTTCCCCAACTGTCGAGGCATTTCCATCCCTCCCCTACTGTCGAGGCATTTCCCTCCGTCCCCAACTCTCGCTGCATTTCCCTCCCTCCAGAAGTCTGGCTGCATTTCCCTCTCCTCCCAAACTCTCGCTGCATTTCCCTCCCTCCCCAACTCTCGTCGTATTTCCCTTCCTCCCCATGTCTCACCGCAGTTCCCTCCCTCCCAAAACCTCACTGCTTTTCCCTCCATCCCCAACTCTCGCCGCATTTCCCTTGCTTCCCCAACTCTCGCTGCATTTCCCTCCCTCCCCAACTCTCCCCGCATTTCCCTCCCTAATGAACTCTTGTCGCCTTTCCCTCTCCTCACCAACTATCGCCGCAATTCACTCCCTTTCCAAGTCTCGGCAGATTTCCCTCCAACCCCAACTTTTGCTGCATTTCCCGCCCTCCCGAACTCTGGCCGCATTTCCATCCCTTCCCAACTCTCTTTGAATTTCCCTCCCTCCCCAACTTGCGCTGCATTTCCCTGTTTCCCGAACTCTCACCGTATTTCCCTCTCTACACAACTCTCGCTGCATTTCCGTCCCTCCCAAACTGTCGAGGCATTTCCCTCCCTCCCCAACTCTCGCTGCATTTCCCTCCCTCCAGAAGTCTGGCCGCATTTCCCTCTCCTCCCAAACGCTCGCCGCATTTCCCTCCCTCAACAAAACTCGCCGCATTTCCCTCTCCTACCGAACTCTCGCCGCATTTCCCTCCCTCCCCAACTCTCACCGCATTTCTCTCCCTTTCCAACTCTGGCCGCATTTCTCTTCCTCTGCAACTGTTGCCGCAAATCCATCCCTCCCCAAGTCTCGCCGCATTTCCCTCCCACCCCAACACTCACCGCATTTCCCTCCCTCCAGAAATCTGGCCACATTTCCCTCTCCTCCCGAACTCTCGCCGCATTTCGCTCCCTCCCCAAATCTCACCACTTTTCCCTCCCCCCCCAACTCACGCTGCAATTTCCTCCCTAACCAACTCTCGAGGCAGTTCCCTACCTCCCCAACTCTCGCCGCATTTCCCTACCACCCCAACTCTCATTGCATTTCCCTCCCTCCCCAACTCTCGCCGCATTTCTCTCCCTTTCCAACTCTGGCCGCATTTCTCTTCCTCTGCAACTTTCGCCGCATATCCCTCCCTCCCCAAGTCTCGCTGCATTTCCCTCCCTCCCCAACACTCACCGCATTTCTCTCCCCCCAGAAATCTGGCCACATTTCCCTCTCCTCCCGAACTCTACCAGCATTTCGCTCCCTCACTAAATCTCGCCGCTTTTCCCTCCCTCCCCAACTCACGCTGCAATTTCCTCCCTCACCAACTCTCGAGGCAGTTCCCTCCCTCCCCAACTCTCGCCGCATTTCCCTCCCTCCCCAACTCTCATTGTATTTCCCTCCCTCCCCAACTCTCGCTGCATTTCCCTCCCTCCCCAACTCTCGTCGAATTTCCCTTCCTCCCCATGTCTCACCGCAATTCCCTCCCTCCCGAAACCTCACTGCTTTTCCCTCCATCCCCAACTCTTGCTGAAGTTCCCTCCCTCCACAACTCTCGCCGCATTTCCCACCATCCCCAACTCTAGCCGCATTTCGCTCCCTCCCCAACTCTCGCTGCATTTCCCTCCCTACACAACTATCGCCGGATTTCCCTCCCTCCCCAACTCTCGCCGCATTTCCCTCTCTCCAGAAATCTGGCCACATTACTCTCTCCTCCCGAACTCTTGCAGCATTTCATCCCTCCCCAACTCTCGCCGCATTTCCCACCATCCCCAACTCTCGCTGCATTTCTCTTCCTCTTCAACTCTCGCGCATTTCCCTCCGTACCCAACACTCGCTGCATTTCCCTTGCGTCCCCAACTCTCGCTGCATTTCTCTCCCTCCCCAACTCTCGAGGCACTTCTTTCCCACCCCAACTCTCGATTCATTTCCCTCCCTCCCCATCTCTCGAGGCATTTCCCTCCCTCCCCAACTCACGCTGCATTTCCCTCCCTACACAACTATCACCGGATTTCCCTCCCTCCCCACCTCTCGCCTCATTTCCATACCTTCAGAAATCTGGCCACATTTCCCTCTCCTCCCGAACTCTCACCGCATTTCGCTCCCTCCCCAACTCTCGCCGCTTTTCCCTCCCTCCTAAACTCACGCTGCAATTTCCTCCCTCGCCAACTCTCGAGGCAGTTCCCTCCCTCCCCAACACTCGCCGCATTTCCCTCCCTCCCCAACTCTCATTGCATTTCCCTCCCTCCACAACTCTCGCTGCATTTCCCTCCCTCCAGAAGTCTGGCTGCATTTCCCTCTCCTCCCCAACTCACGCTGCAGTTTCCTCCCTCATCAACTCTCGAGGCAGTTCCCTCCCTCCCCAACTCTCGCCGCATTTCCCTCCCTCCCCAACTCTCATTGTATTTCCCTCCCTCCCCAACTCTCGCTGCATTTCCCTCCCTCCCCAACTCTCGTCGAATTTCCCTTCCTCCCCATGTCTCACAGCAATTCCCTCCCTCCCGAAACCTCACTGCTTTTCCCTCCATCCCCAACTCTTTGTGAAGTTCCCTCCCTCCACAACTCTCGCCGCATTTCCCACCATCCCCAACTCTAGCCGCATTTCGCTCCCTCCCCAACTCTCGCTGCATTTCCCTCCCTACACAACTATCGCCGGATTTCCCTCCCTCCCCAACTCTCGCCGCATTTCCCTCTCTCCAGAAATCTGGCCACATTACTCTCTCCTCCCGAACTCTTGCAGCATTTCATCCCTCCCCAACTCTCGCCGCATTTCCCACCATCCCCAACTCTCGCTGCATTTCTCTTCCTCTTCAACTCTCGCGCATTTCCCTCCCTCCCCAACACTCGCTGCATTTCCCTTGCGTCCCCAACTCTCGCTGCATTTCTCTCCCTCCCCAACTCTCGAGGCACTTCTCTCCCACCCCAACTCTCGATTCATTTCCCTCCCTCCCCATCTCTCGAGGCATTTCCCTCCCTCCCCAACTCACGCTGCATTTCCCTTCCTACACAACTATCACCGGATTTCCCTCCCTCCCCACCTCTCGCCGCATTTCCATCCCTTCAGAAATCTGGCCACATTTCCCTCTCCTCCCGAACTCTCACCGCATTTCGCTCCCTCCCCAACTCTCGCCGCTTTTCCCTCCCTCCTAAACTCACGCTGCAATTTCCTCCCTCGCCAACTCTCGAGGCAGTTCCCTCCCTCCCCAACACTCGCCGCATTTCCCTCCCTCCCCAACTCTCATTGCATTTCCCTCCCGCCACAACTCTCGCTGCATTTCCCTCCCTCCAGAAGTCTGGCTGCATTTCCCTCTCCTCCCCAACTCTCGCTGCATTTCCCTCCCTCCCCAACTCTCAAGAAACTTCTCTCCCTCCCCAACTCTCACCGCATTTCCCTCAATCCCCAACTCTCGCCGCATTTCCATCCCTCCAGAAATCTGGCCACATTTCCCTGTCCTACAGAACTCTCGCCACATTTCCCTCCCTCCCTAACTCTCGCCGCATTTCACTCCCTTCCCAACTCTGGCCGCATTTCACTTCCTCTGCAACTGTCGCCGCATATCCCTCCCTCCCCAAGTCTTGCCGCATTTCCCTCCCTCCCCAACACTCGCCGCATTTCCCTTGCTTCCCCAACTGTCGAGGCATTTCCCTCCCTACCCTACTGTCGAGGCATTTCCCTCCTTCCCCAACTCTCGCTGCATTTCCCTCCCTCCAGAAGTCTGGCTGCATTTCCCTCTCCTCCCAAACTCTTGCTGCATTTCCCTCCCTCCCCAACTCTTGTCGCATCTCCCTTCCTCCCCATGTCTCACCGCAATTCCCTCCATCCCGAAACCTCACTGCTTTTCCCTCCATCCCCAACTCTTGCTGCAGTTCCCTCTCTCCACAACTCTCGTCGCATTTCCCTCCCTCCCCAACTCTCGCTGCATTTCCATCCCTCCCCAAATCTCGCCGCATTTACCACCCTACCGAACTTTTGTCGCATTTCCCTCTCCTCATCAACTCTCGCCGCAATTCACTCCCTGTCCAACTCTCAGCGGATTTCCCTCCCTCCCCAACTCTTGCGGCATTTCCCTCCCTCACTAACTCTGGCCGCATTTACATCCCTTCCCAACTCTCTTTGAATTTCCAACCCTCCCCAACTCTCTCCGCATTTCCCACCCTCCCGAACTCTCACCGCATTTCCCTCCCTCCCCAACTTGCACCGCATTTCCCTCTTTCCTGAACTCTGACCGTATTTCCCTCCCTCCACAACTATCGCTGCATTTCCGTCCCTCCCCAACTCTCGAGGCATTTCCCTCACTCCCCAACTCTTGCTGCATTTCCCACCCTTGCCATGTCTCACCGCATTTCCCTCCCTCCCCAACACTCACCGTATTTCTTTACATCCAGAAATCTGGCCACATTTCCCTCTCCTCCCGAACTCTCGCCGCATTTCGCTCCCTCCACAAATCTCGCCACATTTCCCTCCCTCCCTAACTCTCGCCGCATTTCACTCCCTTCCCAACTCTGGCCGCATTTCACTTCCTCTGCAACTGTCGCCGCATATCCCTCCCTCCCCAAGTCTTGCCGCATTTCCCTCCCTCCCCAACACTCACCGCATTTCCCTTGCTTCCCCAACTGTCGAGGCATTTCCCTCCGTCCCCAACTCTCGCTGCATTTCCCTCCCTCCAGAAGTCTGGCTGCATTTCCCTCTCCTCCCAAACTCTCACTGCATTTCCCTCCCTCCCCAACTCTCGTCGCATTTCCCTTCCTCCCCATGTCTCACCGGAGTTCCCTCCCTCCCAAAACCTCACTGCTTTTCCCACCATCCCCAACTCTCGCTGCATTTCCCTCCCTCCCCAACTCTCACCGCATTTCTCTCCCTTTCCAACTCTGGCCGCATTTCTCTTCCTCTGCAACTGTTGCCGCAAATCCATCCCTCCCCAAGTCTCGCCGCATTTCCCTCCCTCCCCAACACTCACCACATTTCCCTCCCTCCCGAAATCTGGCCACATTTCCCTCTCCTCCCGAACTCTCGCCGCATTTCGCTCCCTCCCCAAATCTCACCACTTTTCCCTCCCCCCCCAACTCACGCTGCAATTTCCTCCCTAACCAACTCTCGAGGCAGTTCCCTACCTCCCCAACTCTCGCCGCATTTCCCTCCCACCCCAACTCTCATTGCATTTCCCTCCCTCCCCAACTCTCACCGCATTTCTCTCCCTTTCCAACTCTGGCCGCATTTCTCTTCCTCTGCAACTTTCGCCGCATATCCCTCCCTCCCCAAGTCTCGCTGCATTTCCCTCCCTCCCCAACACTCACCGCATTTCTCTCCCTCCAGAAATCTGGCCACATTTCCCTCTCCTCCCGAACTCTACCAGCATTTCGCTCCCTCACTAAATCTCGCCGCTTTTCCCTCCCTCCCCAACTCACGCTGCAATTTCCTCCCTCACCAACTCTCGAGGCAGTTCCCTCCCACCCCAACTCTCGCTGCATTTCCCTCCCTCCCCAACTCTCATTGTATTTCCCTCCCTCCCCAACTCTCGCTGCATTTCCCTCCCTCCCCAACTCTCGTCGAATTTCCCTTCCTCCCCATGTCTCACCGCAATTCCCTCCCTCCCGAAACCTCACTGCTTTTCCCTCCATCCCCAACTCTTGCTGAAGTTCCCTCCCTCCACAACTCTCGCCGCATTTCCCACCATCCCCAACTCTCGCCGCATTTCCCTCTCTCCAGAAATCTGGCCACATTCCTCTCTCCTCCCGAACTCTTGCAGCATTTCACTCCCTCCCCAACTCTCGCTGCATTTCCCACCATCCCCAACTCTCGCCGCATTTCTCTTCCTCTTCAACTCTCGCCGCATTTCCCTCCCTCCCCAACACTCGCTGCTTTTCCCTTGCTTCCCCAACTCTCGCTGCATTTCTCTCCCTCCCCAACTCTCGAGGCACTTCTCTCCCTCCCCAACTCTCGATTCATTTCCCTCCCTCCCCATCTCTCGAGGCATTTCCCTCCCTCCCCAACTCACACTGCATTTCCCTCCCTACACAACTATCACCGGATTTCCCTCCCTCCCCAACTCTCGCCGCATTTCCATCCCTTCAGAAATCTGGCCACATTTCCCTCTCCTCCCGAACTCTCACCGCATTTCGCTCCCTCCCCAACTCTCGCCGCTTTTCCCTCCCTCCTAAACTCACGCTGCAATTTCCTCCCTCGCCAACTCTCGAGGCAGTTCCCTCCCTCCCCAACACTCGCCGCATTTCCCTCCCTCCCCAACTCTCATTGCATTTCCATCCCTCCTCAACTCTCGCTGCATTTCCCTCCCTCCAGAAGTCTGGCTGCATTTCCCTCTCCTCCCCAACTCTCGCTGCATTTCCCTCCCTCCCCAACTCTCAAGAAACTTCTCTCTCTCCCCAACTCTCGCCGCATTTCCCTCAATCTCCAACTCTCGCCGCATTTCCCACCCTCCAGAAATCTGGCCACATTTCCCTCTCCTACCGAACTCTCGCCACATTTCCCTCCCTCCCTAACTCTCGCCGCATTTCACTCCCTTCCCAACTCTGGCCGCATTTCACTTCCTCTGCAACTGTCGCCGCATATCCCTCCCTCCCCAAGTCTTGCCGCATATCCCTCCCTCCCCAACACTCGCCGCATTTCCCTTGCTTCCCCAACTGTCGATGCATTTCCCTCCCTACCCTACTGTCGAGGCATTTCCCTCCTTCCCCAACTCTCGCTGCATTTCCCTCCCTCCAGAAGTCTGGCTGCATTTCCCTCTCCTCCCAAACTCTCGCTGCATTTCCCTCCCTCCCCAACTCTTGTCGCATCTCCCTTCCTCCCCATGTCTCACCGCAATTCCCTCCATCCCGAAACCTCACTGCTTTTCCCTCCATCCCCAACTCTTGCTGCAGTTCCCTCTCTCCACAACTCTCGTCGCATTTCCCTCCCTCCCCAACTCTCGCTGCATTTCCATCCCTCCCCAAATCTCGCCGCATTTACCACCCTACCGAACTTTCGTCGCATTTCACTCTCCTCATCAACTCTCGCCGCAATTCACTCCCTGTCCAACTCTCAGCGGATTTCCCTCCCTCCCCAACTCTTGCGGCATTTCCCTCCCTCACTAACACTGGCCGCATTTACATCCCTTCCCAACTCTCTTTGAATTTCCAACCCTCCCCAACTCTCTCCTCATTTCCCACCCTCCCGAACTCTCGCCGCATTTCCCTCCCTCCCCAACTTGCACCGCATTTCCCTCTTTCCTGAACTCTGACCGTATTTCCCTCCCTCTAAAACTATCGCTGCATTTCCGTCCCTCCCAAACTCTCGAGGCATTTCCCTCACTCCCCAACTCTTGCTGCATTTCCCACCCTTGCCATGTCTCACCGCATTTCCCTCCCTCCCCAACACTAACCGTATTTCTTTACGTCGACAAAGCTGGCCACATTTCCCTCTCCTCCCGAACTCTCGCCGCATTTCGCTCCCTCCCCAAATCTCGCCACTTTTCCCTCCCTCCCCAACTCACGCTGCAATTTCCTCCCTCACCAACTCTCGAGGCAGTTCATTCCCTCCCCAACTCTCGCCGCATTTCCCTCCCTCCCCAACTCTCATTGCATTTCCCTCCCTCCCCAACTCTCGCTGCATTTCCCTCCCTCCCTAACTCTCGTCGCATTTCCCTTCATCCCCATTTCTCACTGCAATTCCCTCCCTCCCGAACCCACACTGCTTTTCCCTCCAACCCCAACTCTTGCTGCAGTTCCCTCCCTCCCAAACTCTCACTGCATTTCCCTCCCTACACAACTATCGCCGGATTTCCCTCCCTCCCCAACTCTCGCCGCATTTCCCTCCCTCCAGAAATCTGGCCACATTTCCCTCTCCTTCCGAACTCTCGCCGCATTTCCCTCCCTCCCCAACTCTCGCTGCACTTCACTCCCTTCCCAACTCTGGTCGCATTTCTCTTCCTCTGCAACTGTCGCCGCATATCCCTCCCTCCCCAAGTCATTCCGCATTTCCCTCCCTCCCCAACTCTCGCCGCATTTCCCTCCCTCCCCAACTCTCATTCCATTTCCCTCCCTCCCCAACTCTCGCTGCATTTCCCTCCCTCCCCAACTCTCGTTGAATTTCCCTTCCTCCCCATGTCTCACCGCAATTCCCTCCCTCCCGAACCCTCACTGCTTTTCCCTCCATCCCCAACTCTTGCTGCAGTTCCCTCCCTCCACAACTCTCGCCGCATTTCCCACCATCCCCAACTCTCACTGCATTTCCCTCCCTCCCCAACTCTCGATGCATTTCCCTCCCTACACAACTATCGCCGGATTTCCCTCCCTCCCCAACCATCGCCGCATTTCCCTCTCTCCAGAAATCTGGCCACATTTCTCTCTCCTCCCGAACTCTTGCCGCATTTCACTCCCTCCCCAAATCTCGCCGCATTTCCAACCATCCCCAACACTCACCGCATTTCTCTTCCGCTGCAACTGTTGCCGCTTTTCCCTCCCTCCCCAACTCTTGCCGCATTTCCCTCCCTCCCCAACACTCGCCGCATTTCCCTTGCTTCCCCAACTCTCGCTGCATTTCCCACCCTCCCCAACTCTCGAGGCACTTCTCTCCCTCCCAACTCTCGATTCATTTCCCTCCCTCCCCATCTCTCGAGGCATTTCCCTCCCTCCCCAACTCACGCTGCATTTCCCTCCCTACACAACTATCACCGGATTTCCCTCCCTCCCCAACTCTCGCCGCATTTCCATCCCTTCAGAAATCTGGCCACATTTCCCTCTCCTCCCGAACTCTCACCGCATTTCGCTCCCTCCCCAACTCTCGCCGCTTTTCCCTCCCTCCTAAACTCACGCTGCCAGTTCCTCCCTCGCCAACTCTCGAGGCAGGTCCCTCCCTCCCCAACACTCGCCACATTTCCCTCCCTCCCCAACTCTCATTGCATTTCCCTCCCTCCCCAACTCTCGCTGCATTTCCCTCCCTCCAGAAGTCTGGCTGCATTTCCCTCTCCTCCACAACTCATGCTGCATTTTCCTCCCTCCCCAACTCTTGAGGCACTTCTCTCCCTCTCCAACTCTCGTCGCATTTCCCCCCCCTACCCAACACTCGCCGCATTTCCCTCCCTCCCAAACTCTCACTGCATTTCCCACCCTACACAACTATCGCCGGATTTCCCACCCTCCCCAACTCTCGCCGCATTTCCCTCCCTCCAGAAATCTGGCCACATTTCCCTCTCCTACCGAACTCTCGCTCCATTTCCCTCCCTCCCCAACTCTCGCCGCATTTCACTCCCTTCCCAACTCTGGCCGCATTTCTCTTCCTCTGCAACTGTCGCCGCATATCCCTCCCTCCCCAAGTCTTGCTGCATTTCCCTCCCTCCCCAACACTCGCCGCATTTTCCTTGCTTACCCAACTATCGAGGCACTTCCCTCCCTCCCCTACTGTCGAGGCATTTCAATCCTTCCCAACTCTCGCTGCATTTCCCTCCCTCCCCAACTCTCGTCGCATTTCCCTTCCTCCCCATGTCTCACCACAATTCCCTCCCTCCTGAAACCTCACTGCTTTTCCCTCCATCCCCAACTCTTGCTGCAGTTCCCTCCCTCCACAACTCTCGTCGCATTTCCCTCCCTCCCCAACTCTCGCCGCATTTCCCTCCCTCCCCAAATCTCGCCGCATTTCCCACCCTACCGAACTTTCGTCGCATTTCCCTCTCCTCACCAACTCTCGCCTCAATTCACTCCCTTTCCAACTCTCAGCGGATTTCCCTCCCTCCCCAACTCTTGCAGCATTTCCCTCCCTCACTAACTCTGGCCGCATTTCCATCCCTTCCCAACTCTCTTTGAATTTCCATCCCTCCCCAACTCTCTCCTCATTTCCCACCCTCCCGAACTCTCACCGTATTTCCCTCCCTCCACAACTATCGCTGCATTTCCGTCCCTCCCCAACTCTCGAGGCATTTCCCTCACTCCCCAACTCTTGCTGCATTTCCCACCCTCGCCAAGTCTCACCGCCTTTCCCTCCCTCCCCAACACTCACCGCATTTCCCTCCCTCTAGAAATCTGGCCACATTTCCCTCTCCTCCCGAACTCTCGCCGCATTTCGCTCCCTCCCCAAATCTTGCCACTTTTCCCTCCCTCCCCAACTCACGCTGCAATTTCCTCCCTCACCAACTCTCGAGGCAGTTCCCTCCCTCCCCAACTCTCGCCGCATTTCCCTCCCTCCCCAACTCTCACTGTATTTCCCTCCCTCCCCAACTCTCGCTGCATTTCCCTCCCTCCCCAAATCTGGCTGCATTTCCCTCCATAACTCTCGAGGCATTTTCCTCCCTCCCCAACTCTCGCTGCATGTCCTTCCCTCCCTAAGTCTCGTCACATTTCCCTCCCTACACAACTATCACCGCATTTCCCTCCCTTCCCAACTCTCGCCGCATTTCCCTCCCTCCACAAATCTGGCCGCATTTCCCTCTCCTCCCGAACTCTCGCCGCATTTCAATCCCTCCCCAAATCTCGAGGCACTTCTCTCCCTCCCCA
Organism: Carcharodon carcharias; assembly: GCF_017639515.1. Taxonomy (NCBI): domain Eukaryota; kingdom Metazoa; phylum Chordata; class Chondrichthyes; order Lamniformes; family Lamnidae; genus Carcharodon; species Carcharodon carcharias. The sequence continues at coordinate 43,661,748 of NC_054483.1, read as the reverse complement.
AGTCTCGCTGCATTTCCCTCTGTCCTCAACACTCACCGCATTTCCCTCCCTCCCAACTCTCGCAGAATTTCCCTGCCGCCCCAACTCTCGAGGCACTTCTCTCCCTCCCCAACTCTCGCTGCATTTCCCTCCCTCCGCAACTGTCGAGGCATTTCCTTCCCACCCCAATGCTCACCGCATATCCCGCCCTCCCCAACTCTCGCCGCTTTTCCCTCCCTCCCCAACTCTCGCTACATTTCCCTCCCTGCCCAACTCTCGCCGCATTTCCCTCCATAACGAACTCTCATCGCATTTCCCTCTCCTCACCAACTCTCGCCGCAATTCACTCCCTTTCCAACTCTCGGCGGATTTCCCTCCCTCCAAAACTCTCTTTGAATTTCCCTCCCTCCCCAACTCTCGCTGCATTTCCCTCCCTCCCCAACTTGAGCCCCATTTCCCTCTTTCCCGAACTCTCACCGTATTTCCCTCTCTCCACAACTCTCGCTGCATTTCCGTCCCTCCCCAACTGTCGAGGCATTTCCCTCCCTCCCCAACTGTCGAGGCATTTCCCTCCCTCCCCAACTGTCGAGGCATTTCCCTCCCTCCCCAACTCTAGCTGCATTTCCCACCCTCCAGAAATCTGGCCACATTACCCTCTCCTCCAGAACTCTCGCCGCATTTCCCTCCCTCAACAAAACTCGCCGCATTTCCCTCTCCTACCGAACTCTCGCCACATTTCCCTCCCTCCCCAACTCTCGCTGCATTTCCCTCCCTCCCCAACTCTCGCTGCATTTCCCTCCCTACACAACTATCGCCGGATTTCCCTCCCTCCCCAACTCTCGCCGCATTTCCCTCTCTCCAGAAATCTGGCCACATTTCTCTCTCCTCCCAAACTCTTGCCGCATTTCACTCCCTCCCCAACTCTCGCCGCATTTCCCACCACCCCCAACACTCACCGCATTTCTCTTCCGCTGCAACTGTTGCCGCATTTCCCTCCCTCCCCAACTATTGCCGCATTTCCCTCCCTCCCCAACACTCGCCGCATTTCCCTTGCTTCCCCAACTCTCGCTGCATTTCCCTCCCTCCCCAACTCTCGAGGCACTTCTCTCCCACCCCAACTCTCGATTCATTTCCCTCCCTCCCCATCCCTCGAGGCATTTCCCTCCCTCCCCAACTCACGCTGCATTTCCCTCCCTACACAACTATCACCGGATTTCCCTCCCTCCCCAACTCTCGCCGCATTTCCATCCCTTCAGAAATCTGGCCACATTTCCCTCTCCTCCCGAACTCTCACCGCATTTCGCTCCCTCCCCAACTCTCGCCGCTTTTCCCTCCCTCCTAAACTCACGCTGCAATTTCCTCCCTCGCCAACACTCGAGGCAGGTCCCTCCCTCCCCAACACTCGCCACATTTCCCTCCCTCCCCAACTCTCATTGCATTTCCCTCCCTCCCCAACTCTCGCTGCATTTCCCTCCCTCCAGAAGTCTGGCTGCATTTCCCTCTCCTCCACAACTCTCGCTGCATTTCCCTCCCTCCCCAACTCTTGAGGCACTTCTCTCCCTCTCCAACTCTCGTCGCATTTCCCCCCCCTACCCAACTCTCGCCGCATTTCCCTCCCTCCTAAACTCTCACTGCATTTCCCTCCCTACACAACTATCGCCGGATTTCCCACCCTCCCCAACTCTCGCCGCATTTCCCTCCCACCAGAAATCTGGCCACATTTCCCTCTCCTACCAAACTCTCGCTGCATTTCCCTCCCTCCCCAACTCTCGCCGCATTTCAGTCCCTTCCCAACTCTGGCCGCATTTCTCTTCCTCTGCAACTGTCGCCGCATATCCCTCCCTCCCCAGGTCTTGCTGCATTTCCCTCCCTCCCCAACACTCGCCGCATTTCCCTTGCTTCCCCAACTGTCGAGGCACTTCCCTCCCTCCCCTACTGTCGAGGCATTTCAATCCTTCCCAACTCTCGCTGCTTTTCCCTCCCTCCCCAACTCTCATCGCATTTCCCTTCCTCCCCATGTCTCACCACAATTCCCTTCCTCCTGAAACCTCACTGCTTTTCCCTCCATCCCCAACTCTTGCTGCAGTTCCCTCCCTCCACAACTCTCGTCGTATTTCCCTCCCTCCCCAACTCTCGCCGCATTTCCCTCCCTCCCCAAATCTCGCCGCATTTCCCTCCCTACCGAACTTTCGTCGCATTTCCCTCTCCTCACCAACTCTCGCCTCAATTCACTCCCTTTCCAACTCTCAGCGGATTTCCCTCCCTCCCCAACTCTTGCAGCATTTCCCTCCCTCACTAACTCTTGCCGCATTTACATCCCTTCCCAACTCTCTTTGAATTTCCATCCCTCCCCAACTCTCTCCTCATTTCCCACCCTCCCGAACTCTCACCGTATTTCCCTCCCTCCACAACTATCGCTGCATTTCCGTCCCTCCCCAACTCTCGAGGCATTTCCCTCACTCCCCAACTCTTGCTGCATTTCCCACCCTCGCCAAGTCTCACCGCCTTTCCCTCCCTCCCCAACACTCACCGCATTTCCCTCCCTCTAGAAATCTGGCCACATTTCCCTCTCCTCCCGAACTCTACCAGCATTTCGCTCCCTCCCCAAATCTTGCCACTTTTCCCTCCCTCCCCAACTCACGCTGCAATTTCCTCCCTCACCAACTCTCGAGGCAGTTCCCTCCCTCCCCAATTCTCGCCGCATTTCCCTCCCTCCCCAAATCTGGCTGCATTTCCCTCCATAACTCTCGAGGCATTTTCCTCCCTCCCCAACTCTCGCTGCATGTCCTTCCCTCCCTAAGTCTCGTCACATTTCCCTCCCTACACAACTATCACCGCATTTCCCTCCCTTCCCAACTCTCGCCGCATTTCCCTCCCTCCACAAATCTGGCCGCATTTCCCTCTCCTCGCGAACTCTCGCTGCAAATCAATCCCTCCCCAACTCTCGCTGCATTTCCCTCCCTCCGCAACTGTCGAGGCATTTCCTTCCCACCCCAACGCTCGCCGCATATCCCGCCCTCCCCAACTCTCGCCGCTTTTCCCTCCCTCCCCAACTCTCGCTACATTTCCCTCCCTCCCCAACTCTCCCCGCATTTCCCTCCATAACGAACTCTCATCGCATTTCCCTCTCCTCACCAACTCTCGCCGCAATTCACTCCCTTTCCAACTCTCGGCGGATTTCCATCCCTCCCCAACTCTTGCTGCATTTCCCTCCCTCCCGAACTCTCGCCGCATTTCCATCCCTTCCCAACTCTCTTTGAATTTCCCTCCCTCCCCAACTCTCGCTGCATTTCCCTCCCTCCCCAACTTGAGCCGCATTTCCCTCTTTCCCGAAATCTCACCGTATTTCCCTCTCTCCACAACTCTCGCTGCATTTCCGTCCCTCCCCAACTGTCGAGGCATTTCCCTCCCTCCCCAACTGTCGAGGCATTTCCCTCCCTCCCCAACTGTCGAGGCATTTCCCTCCCTCCCCAACTCTTGCTGCATTTCCCACCCTCCAGAAATCTGGCCGCATTACCCTCTCCTCCAGAACTCTCGCCGCATTTCCCTCCATCAACAAAACTCGCCGCATTTCCCTCTCCTACCGAACTCTCGCCGCATTTCCCTCCCTCCCCAACTCTCGCCGCATTTCTCTCCCTTTCCAACTCTGGCCGCATTTCTCTTCCTCTGCAACTTTCGCCGCAAATCCCTCCCTCCCCAAGTCTCGCTGCATTTCCCTCCCTCCCCATCACTCACCGCATTTCCCTCCCTCCAGAAATCTGGCCACATTTCCCTCTCCTCCCGAACTCTCCCAGCATTTCACACCGTCCCTAAATCTCGCCGCTTTTCCCTCCCTCCCCAACTCACGCTGCAATTTCCTCCCTCACCAACTCTCGAGGCAGTTCCCTCCCTCCCCAACTCTCGCCGCATTTCCCTCCCTCCCCAACTCTCATTGCATTTCCCTCCCTCCCCAACTCTCGCTGCATTTCCCTCCCTCCCCAACTCTCGTCGAATTTCCCTTCCTCCCCATGTCTCACCGCAATTCCCTCCCTCCCGAACCCTCACTGCTATTCCCTCCATCCCCAACTCTTGCTACAGTTCCCTCCCTCCACAACTCTCGTCGCATTTCCCACCATCCCCAACTCTCGCCGCATTTCCCTCCCTCCCCAACTCTCGCTGCATTTCCCTTCCTACACAACTATCGCTGGATTTCCCTCCCTCCCCAACTCTCGCCGCATTTCCCTCTCTCCAGAAATCTAGCCACATTACTCTCTCCTCCCGAAATCTTGCCGCATTTCACTCACTCCCCAACTCTCGCCGCATTTCCCTCCATCCCCAACTCTCGCCGCATTTCCCTCCTTCCCCAACTCTCGCTGCATTTCCCTTCCTACACAACTATCGCTGGATTTCCCTCCCTCCCCAACTCTCGCCGCATTTCCCTCTCTCCATAAATCTGGCCACATTTCTCTCTCCTCCAGAAATCTTGCCGCATTTCACTCCCTCCCCAACTCTCGCCACATTTCCCACCATCCCCAACTCTCGCCGCATTTCTCTTCCTCTGCAACTGTCGGCGCATATCCCTCCCTCCCCAACTCTTGCCGCATTTCCCTCCCTCCCCAACACTCGCTGCATTTCCCTTGCTTCCCCAACTCTCGCTGCATTTCCCTCCCTCCCCAACTCTCGAGGCACTTCTCTCCCTCCCCAACTCTCGATTCATTTCCCTCCCTCCCCATCTCTCGAGGCATTTCCCTCTCTCCCCAACTCACGCTGCATTTCCCTCCCTACACAACTATCACCGGATTTCCCTCCCTCCCCAACTCTCGCCGCATTTCCCTCCCTTCAGAAATCTGGCCACATTTCCCTCTCCTCCCGGACTCTCACCGCATTTTGCTCCCTCCCCAACTCTCGCCGCTTTTCCCTCCCTCCTAAACTCACGCTGCAATTAACACCCTCGCCAACTCTCGAGGCAGTTCAATCCCTCCCCAACACTCGCCGCATTTCCCTCCCTCCCCAACTCTCATTGCATTTCCCTCCCTCCCCAACTCTCGCTGCATTTCCCTCCCTCCAGAAGTCTGGCTGCATTTCCCTCTCCTCCCCAACTCTCGCTGCATTTCCCTCCCTCCCCAACTCTCGAGGCACTTCTCTCCCTCCCCAACTCTCGCCGCATTTCCCTCCCTCCCCAACTCTCATTGTATTTCCCTCCCTCCCCAACTCTCGCTGCATTTCCCTCCCTCCCCAACTCTCGTCGAATTTCCCTTCCTCCCCATGTCTCACCGCAATTCCTTCCCTCCCGAAACCTCACAGCTTTTCCCTCCATCCCCAAATCCTGCTGAAGTTCCCTCCCTCCACAACTCTCGCCGCATTTCCCACCATCCCCAACTCTCGCCGCATTTCCCTCCCTCCCCAACTTTCGCTGCATTTCCCTCCCTACACAACTATTGCCGGATTTCCCTCCCTCCCCAACTCTCGCCGTTTTTCCCTCTCTCCAGAAATCTGGCCACTTTCCTCTCTCCTCCCGAACTCTTGCAGCATTTCACTCCCTCCCCAACTCTCGCCGCATTTCCCACCATCCCCAACTCTCGCCGCATTTCTCTTCCTCTTCAACTCTCGCCGCATTTCCCTCCCTCCCCAACACTCGCTGCATTTCCCTTGCTTCCCCAACTCTCGCTGCATTTCCCTCCCTCCCCAACTCTCAAGGCACTTCTCTCCCTCCCCAACTCTCGATTCATTTCCCTCCCTCCCCATCTCTCGAGGCATTTCCCTCCCTCCCCAACTCTTGCCGCATTTCCATCACTTCAGAAATCTGGCCACATTTCCCTCTCCTCCCGAACTCTCATCGCATTTCGCTCCCTCCCCAACTCTCGCCGCTTTTCCCTCCCTCCTAAACTCACGCTGCAATTTCCTCCCTCGCCAACTCTTGAGGCAGTTCCCTCCCTCCCCAACACTCGCCGCATTTCCCTCCCTCCCCAACTCTCATTGCATTTCCCTCCCTCCACAACTCTCGCTGCATTTCCCTCCCTCCAGAAGTCTGGCTGCATTTCCCTCTCCTCCCCAACTCTCGCTGCATTTCCCTCCCTCCCCAACTCTCAAGAAACTTCTCTCCCTCCCCAACTCTCGCCGCATTTCCCTCAATCCCCAACTCTCGCCGCATTTCCCTCAATCGCCAACTCTCGCCGCATTTCCCTCCCTCCCAAACTCTCACTGCATTTCCCTCCCTACAGAACTATCGCCGGATTTCCCTCCCTACCCAACTCTCGCCGCATTTCCCTCCCTCCAGAAATCTGGCCACATTTCCCTCTCCTACCGAACTCTCGCCGCATTTCCCTCCCTCCCTAACTCTCGCCGCATTTCACTCCCTTCCCAACTCTGGCCGCATTTCGCTTCCTCTGCAACCGTCGCCGCACATCCCTCCCTCCCCAACACTCGCCGCATTTCCCATGCTTCCCCAACTGTCGAGGCATTTCCCTCCCTACGCTACCGTCGAGGAATTTCCCTCCTTCCCCAACTCTTGCTGCATTTCCCTCTCTCCCGAAGTCTGGCTGCATTTCCCTCTCCTCCCAAACTCTCGCTGCATTTCCCTCCCTCCCCAACTCTCGTCGCATCTCCCTTCCTCCCCATGTCTCACCGCAATTCCCTCCATCCCGAAACCTCACTGCTTTTCCCTCCATCCCCAACTCTTGCTGCAGTTCCCTCTCTCCACAACTCTCGTCGCATTTCCCTCCCTCCCCAACTCTCGCCTCATTTCCATCCCTCCCCAAATCTCACTGCATTTACCTCCCTACCGAACTTTCGTCGCATTTCCCTCTCCTCACCAACTCTCGCCGCAATTCACTCCCTGTCCAACTCTCAGCGGATTTCCCTCCCTCCCCAACTCTTGCGGCATTTCCCTCCCTCACTAACTCTGGCCGCATTTACATCCCTTCCCAACTCTCTTTGAATTTCCAACCCTCCCCAACTCTCTCCGCATTTCCCACCCTCCCGAACTCTCGCCGCATTTCCCTCCCTCCCCAACTTGCACCGCATTTCCCTCTTTCCTGAACTCTGACCGTATTTCCCTCCCTCCACAACTATCGCTGCATTTCCGTCCCTCCCCAACTCTCGAGGCATTTCCCTCACTCCCCAACTCTTGCTGCATTTCCCACCCTTGCCAAGTCTCACCGCATTTCCCTCCCTCCCCAACACTCACCACATTTCCCTCCGTCCAGAAATCTGGCCACATTTCCCTCTCCTCCTGAACTCTCGCCGCATTTCGCTCCCTCCCCAAATCTCGCCACTTTTCCCTCCCTCCCCAACTCACGCTGCAATTTCCTCCCTCACCAACTCTCGAGGCAGTTCACTCCCTCCCCAACTCTCGCCGCATTTCCCTCCCTCCCCAACTCTCATTGCATTTCTCTCCCTCCCCAACTCTCGCTGCATTTACCTCCCTCCCTAACTCTCGCCGCATTTCCCTTCCTCCCCATTTCTCACCTCAATTCCCTCCCTCCTGAACCCTCACTGCTTTTCCCTCCAACCCCAACTCTTGCTGCAGTTCCCTCCCTCCACAACTCTCGCCGCATTTCCCTCCCTCCCCAACTCTCACCGCATTTCCCTCCCTCCCAAACTCTCACTGCATTTCCCTCCCTACACAACTATCGCCGGATTTCCCTCCCTCCCCAACTCTCGCCGCATTTCCCTCCCTCCAGAAATCTGGCCACATTTCCCTTTCCTACCGAACTCTCGCCACATTTCCCTCCCTCCCCAACTCTCGCCGCACTTCACTCCCTTCCCAACTCTGGCCGCATTTCTCTTCCTCTGCAACTATCGCCGCATATCCCTCCCTCCCCAAGTCTTGCCGCATTTCCCTCCCTCCCCAACATTCGCCGCATTTCCCTTGCTTCCCCAACTCTCGCTGCATTTCCCTCCCTCCCCAACTCTCCCCGCATTTCCCTCCCTAACGAAATCTCGTCGCATTTCCCTCTCCTCACCAACTCTCGCCGCAATTCACTCCCTTTCCAACTCTCGGTGGATTTCCCTCCAACCCCAACTCTTGCTGCATTTCCCGCCCTCCCGAACTCTGGCCTCATTTCCATCCCTTCCCAACTCTCTTTGAATTACCCTCCTTCCCCAACTTGCGCCGCATTTCCCTGTTTCCCGAACTCTCACCGTATTTCCCTCTCTACACAACTCTCGCTGCACTTCCGTCCCTCCCAAACTGTCGAGGCATTTCCCTCCCTACCCAACTCTTGAGGCATTTCCCTCCCTCCCCATCTCTCGCTGCATTTCCCTCCCTCCAGAAGTCTGGCTGCATTTCCCTCTCCTCCCAAACGCTCGCCGCATTTCCCTCCCTCAACAAAACTCACCGCATTTCCCTCTCCTACCGAACACTCGCCGCATTTCCCTCCCTCCCCAACTCTCGCCGCATTTCTCTCCCTTTCCAAATCTGGCTGTATTTTTCTTCCTCTGCAACTGTTGCCGCATATCCCTTCCTCCCCAAGTCTCACCGCATATCCCTCCCTCCCCAAGTCTCACCGCATTTCCCTCCCTCCCCAACACTCACCGCATTTCACTCCCTCCAGAAATCTGGCCACATTTCCCTCTCCTCCCGAACTCTCGCCGCATTTCGCTCCCTCCCCAAATCTCACCACTTTTCCCTCACTCCCCAACTCACGCTGCAATTTCCTCCCTAACCAACTCTCGAGGCAGTTCCCTACCTCCCCTACTCTCGCCGCATTTCCCTCCCTCCACAACTCTCATTGCATTTCCCTCCCTCCCGAACCCTCACTGCTTTTCCCTCCATCCCCAACTCTTGCTGCAGTTCCCTCCCTCCACAACTCTCGCCGCATTTCACTCCCTCCCCAACTCTCGCCGCATTTCCATCCCTCCACAACTATCGCCGCATTTCCCTCCCTACCGAATTATTGTCGCCTTTCCCTCTCCTCACCAACTCTCGCCGCATTTCACTTCCTATCCAACTCTCGGCGGATTTCCCTCCCTCCCCAACTCTTGCTGCATTTCCCTCCCTCCCGAACACTGGCCGCATTTCCATCCCTTCCCAACTCTCTTTGAATTTCCCTCCCTCCCCAACTCTCTCCGCATTTCCCTCCCTCCCGAACTCTCGCCGCATTTTCCTCCCTCCCCAACTTGCGCCGCATTTCCCTCTTTCCCGAACTCTCACCGTATTTCCCTCTCTCCTCAACTCTCGCTGAAATTCCGTCCCTCCCCAACTCTCGAGGCATTTCCCTCCCACCCCAACTGTCGAGGCATTTCCCTCCCTCCCCAACTCTCGCTGCATTTCCCTCCCTCCAGAAGTCTGGCTGCATTTCCCTCTCCTCCCAAACTCACGCCACATTTCCCTCCTTCCAGAAGTCTGGCTGCATTTCCCGCTCCTACCGAACTCTCGCAGCATTTCCCTCCCTCCCCAACTCTCGCTGCATTTCCCTCCCTCCCCAACTCTCATTGCATTTCCCTCCCTCCCCAACTCTCGCTGCATTTCCCTCCCTCCACAACTCTCGCCACATTTCCCTCCCTCCCAAACTCTCGCTGCATTTCCCTCCCTACTCAACTATCGCCGGATTTCCCTCCCTCCCCAAGTCTAGCCGCATTTCCCTCCCTCCAGAAATCTGGCCACATTTCCCTCTCCTACCGAACTCTCGCCGCATTTCCCTCCCTCCCCAACTCTCGCCACATTTCACACCCTTCCCAACTCTGGCCGCATTTCACTTCCTCTGCAACGGTTGCCGCATATCCCTCCCTCCCCAAGTCTTGCTGCATTTCACTTCCTCCCCAATACTCGCCGCTTTTCTTTCCCTAACGAACTCTCGTCGCATTTCCCTCTCCTCACCAACTCTCACTGCAATTCACTCCCTTTCCAACTCTCGGCGGATTTCCCTCCCTCCCGAACTCTGGCCGCATTTCCAACCCTTCCCAACTCTCTTTGAATATCCCTCCCTCCCCAACTCTCTCCGCATTTCCCTCCCTCCCGAACTCTGGCTGGATTTCCCTCCCTCCCCAACTTGCGACACATTTCCCTCTTTCCCGAATTCTCAGCGTATTTCCCTCTCTCCCCAACTCTCGTTGCATTTCCGTCCCTCCGCAACTGTCGAGGCATTTCCCTCCCTCCCCAACTGTCGAGGCATTTCCCTCCCTCCCCAACTCTCGCTGCATTTCCCTCCCTCCAGAGGTCTGGCTGCATTTCCCTCTCCTCACAAACTCTCATCACATTTCCCTCCCTCAACAAAACTCGTCGCATTTCCATCTCCTACCGAACTCTCGCCGCATTTCTCTCCCTGTCCAACTCTGGCCACATTTCTCTTCCTCTGCAACTGTTGCCGCATATCCTTCCCTCCCCAAGTCTCGCCACATTTCTCTCCCTCCCCAACACTCACCGCATTTCCCTCCCTCCAGAAATCTGGCCACATTTCCCTCTCCTCCCGAACACTCCCAGCATTTCGCTCCCTCCCAAAATCTCGCCGCTTTTCCCTCCCTCCCCATCTCATGCTGCAATTTCCTCCCTCACCAACTCCCGAGGCAGTTCCCTCCCTCCCCAACTCTCGCCGCATTTCCCTCCCTCCCCAACTCTCATTGCATTTCCCTCCCTCCCCAACTCTCACAGCATTTCCCTGCCTCCCCAACTCTCGTCGCATTTCCCTTCCTCCCCATGTCTCACCGCAATTCCCTCCCTCCCGAACCCTCACTGCTTTTCCCTCCATCCCCAACTCTTGCTGCAGTTCCCTCCCTCCACAACTCTTGCCTCATTTCACTCCCTCCCCAACTCTCGCCGCATTTCCATCCCTCCCCAACTATCGCCGCATTTCCCTCCCTACCGAACTCTCATCGCATTTCCCTCTCCTCACCAACTCCCGCCGCAATTCACTCCCATTCGAACTCTTGGCGGTTATCCCTCCCTCCCCAACTCTTGCTGCATTTCCCTCCCTCACTAACTCTGGCCACATTTCCATCCCTTCTCAAGTCTCTTTGAATTTCCCTCCCTCCCCAACTCTCTCCGCATTTCCCACACTCCCGAACTCTCGCCGCATTTCCCTCCCTCCCCAACTTGCGCCGCATTTCCCTCTTTCCCGAACTCTCACTGTATTTCCCTCCCTCCACAACTCTCGCTGCATTTCCGTCCCTCCCCAACTCTCGAGGAATTTCCCTCACTCCCCAACTCTTGCTGCATTTCCCACCCTCCCCAACTCTCGCCGGATTTCCCTCCCTCCCCAACTCTCGCCGCATTTCCCTCCCTCCAGAAATCTGGCCACATTTTCCCCTCCTCCCAAACTCTCGCCACATTTCGCTCCCTCCGCAACTCTCGCCACATTTCCCTCCCTCCCCAACTCTCGCTGCAATTTCCTCCCTCGCCAACTCGAGGCATTTCCCTCCCTCCCCAACTCTCACCGCATTTCCCTCCCTAATGAACTCTCGTCGCATTTCCCTCTCCTCACCAACTCTCGCCGCAATTCACTCCCTTTCCAACTCTTGGCGGATTTCCCTCCCTCCCCAACTCTCGTCACATTTCCCTCCCTCAACAAAACTCGCCGCATTTCCCTCTCCTACCGAACTCTCGCCGCTTTTCTCTCCCTGTCCAACTCTGGCCGCATTTCTCTTCCTCTGCAACTGTCGCCGCATATCCGTCCCTCCCCAAGTCTCGCCACATTTCCCTCCCTCCCCAACACTCACCGCATTTCCCTCCCTCCAGAAATCTGGCCACATTTCCCTCTCCTCCCGAACTCTCCCAGCATTTCGCTCCCTCCCCAAATCTCGCCGCTTTTCCCACCCTCCCCATCTCACGCTACAATTTCCTCCCTCACCAACTCTCGAGGCAGTTCCCTCCCTCCCCAACTCTCACTGCATTTCCCTCCCTCCCCAACTCTCATTGCATTTCCCTCCCTCCCCAACTCTCAGTGCATTTCCCTGCCTCCCCAACTCTCGTCGCATTTCCCTTCCTCCCCATGTCTCACCGCAATTCCCTCCCTCCCGAACCCTCACTGCTTTTCCCTCCATCCCCAACTCTTGCTGCAGTTCCCTCCCTCCACAACTCTTGCCTCATTTCACTCCCTCCCCAACTCTCGCCGCATTTCCATCCCACCCCAACTATCGCCCCATTTCCCTCCCTACCGAACTCTCATCGCATTTCCCTCTCCTCACCAACTCCTGCCGCAATTCACTCCCATTCTAACTCTTGGCGGATTTCCCTCCCTCCCCAACTCTTGCTGCATTTCCCTCCCTCACTAACTCTGGCCGCATTTCCATCCCTTCCCAACTCTCTTTTAATTTCCCTCCCTCCCCAACTCTCTCCGCATTTCCCTCCCTCCCGAACTCTCGCCGCATTTCCCTCCATCCCCAACTTGTGCCGCATTTCCCTCTTTCCCGAACTCTCACCGTATTTCCCTCCCTCCACAACTCTCGCTGCATTTCCGTCCCTCCCCAACTCTCGAGGCATTTCCCTCACTCCCCAACTCTTGCTGCATTTCCCACCCTCCCCAACTCTCGCCGCATTTCCCTCCCTCCAGAAATCTGGCCACATTTCCCCCTCCTCCCAAACTCTCGCCGCATTTCCCTCCCTCCCCAACTCTCGCTCCATTCCCTCCCTCCCCAACTCTTGCTGCATTTCCCTCTCACCCGAAGTCTCGCTGTATTTCCCTCCCTCCCCATGTCTCGCCGCAGTTCTGTCCCTCCTTAACCCTCACCACTTTTCCCTCCATCCAAAACTCTTGCCGCATTTCACTCCCTCCTGAACACTCACCGCATTTCCATCCCTTCACAACTCTCTGCGAATTTCCCTCCCACCATAACTCTTGCTGCATTTCATTCCCTCCCTAACTCGTGACGCATTTCCCTCCCTCCCCAACTCTCACCGCGTTTCCCTCCCTAATGAACTCTCGTCACATTTCCCTCTCCTCACCAACTCTCGCCGGAATTCACTCCCTTTCCAACTCTTGGCGGATTTCCCTCCCTCCCCAACTCTTGCTGCATTTCCCTCCCTCCCGAACTCTGGCCGCATTTCCATCCCTTCCCAACTCTCTTTGAATTTCCCTCCCTCCCCAACTTTTTCCGCATTTCCCTCCCTCCCGAACGCTCATCGCCTTTCCCTCCCTCCCCAACTTGCGCCACATTTCCCTCTTTCCCGAACTCTCACCGTATTTCCCTCTCTCCACAACTCTCGCTGCATTTCCATCCCTCCCCAACTGTCGAGGCATTTCCCTCCCTCCCCAACTGTCGAGGCATTTCCCTCCCTCCCCAATTCTTGCAGCATTTCCCTCCCTCCTGAAGTCTGGCCGCATTTCCCTCTCCTCCCCAACTCTCGCTGCATTTCCCTCCCTCCCCAACTCTCGAGGCACTTCTCTCCCTCCCCAACTCTCGCCGCATTTCCCTCCCTCCCCAACTCTCATTGTATTTCCCTCCCTCCCCAACTCTCGCTGCATTTCCCTCCCTCCCCAACTCTCGTCGAATTTCCCTTCCTCCCCATGTCTCACCGCAATTCCTTCCCTCCCGAAACCTCACAGCTTTTCCCTCCATCCCCAAATCTTGCTGAAGTTCCCTCCCTCCACAACTCTCGCCGCATTTCCCACCATCCCCAACTCTCGCCGCATTTCCCTCCCTCCCCAACTTTCGCTGCATTTCCCTCCGTACACAACTATTGCCGGATTTCCCTCCCTCCCCAACTCTCGCCGTTTTTCTCTCTCTCCAGAAATCTGGCCACTTTCCTCTCTCCTCCCGAACTCTTGCAGCATTTCACTCCCTCCCCAACTCTCGCCGCATTTCCCACCATCCCCAACTCTCGCCGCATTTCTCTTCCTCTTCAACTCTCGCCGCATTTCCCTCCCTCCCCAACACGCGCTGCATTTCCCTTGCTTCCCCAACTCTCGCTGCATTTCCCTCCCTCCCCAACTCTCAAGGCACTTCTCTCCCTCCCCAACTCTCGATTCATTTCCCTCCCTCCCCATCTCTCGAGGCATTTCCCTCCCTCCCCAACTCTTGCCGCATTTCCATCACTTCAGAAATCTGGCCACATTTCCCTCTCCTCCCGAACTCTCATCGCATTTCGCTCGCTCCCCAACTCTCGCCGCTTTTCCCTCCCTCCTAAACTCACGCTGCAATTACCTCCCTCGCCAACTCTTGAGGCAGTTCCCTCCCTCCCCAACACTCGCTGCATTTCCCTCCCTCCCCAACTCTCATTGCATTTCCCTCCCTCCACAACTCTCGCTGCATTTCCCTCCCTCCAGAAGTCTGGCTGCATTTCCCTCTCCTCCCCAACTCTCGCTGCATTTCCCTCCCTCCCCAACTCTCAAGAAACTTCTCTCCCTCCCCAACTCTCGCCGCATTTCCCTCAATCCCCAACTCTCGCCGCATTTCCCTCAATCGCCAACTCTCGCCGCATTTCCCTCCCTCCCAAATTCTCACTGCATTTTCCTCCCTACAGAACTATCGCCGGATTTCCCTCCCTACCCAACTCTCGCCGCATTTCCCTCCCTCCAGAAATCTGGCCACATTTCCCTCTCCTACCGAACTCTCGCCGCATTTCCCTCCCTCCCTAACTCTCGCCGCATTTCACTCCCTTCCCAACTCTGGCCGCATTTCGCTTCCTCTGCAACCGTCGCCGCATATCCCTCCCTCCCCAACACTCACCGCATTTCCCATGCTTCCCCAACTGTCGAGGCATTTCCCTCCCTACGCTACCGTCGAGGAATTTCCCTCCTTCCCCAACTCTCGCTGCATTTCCCTCTCTCCAGAAGTCTGGCTGCATTTCCCTCTCCTCCCAAACTCTCGCTGCATTTCCCTCCCTCCCCAACTCTCGTCGCATCTCCCTTCCTCCCCATGTCTCACCGCAATTCCCTCCATCCCGAAACCTCACTGCTTTTCCCTCCATCCCCAACTCTTGCTGCAGTTCCCTCTCTCCACAACTCTCGTCGCATTTCCCTCCCTCCCCAACTCTCGCCTCATTTCCATCCCTCTCCAAATTTCACTGCATTTACCACCCTACCGAACTTTCGTCGCATTTCCCTCTCCTCACCAACTCTCGCCGCAATTCACTCCCTGTCCAACTCTCAGCGGATTTCCCTCCCTCCCCAACTCTTGCGGCATTTCCCTCCCTCACTAACTCTGGCCGCATTTACATCCCTTCCGAACTCTCTTTGAATTTCCAACCCTCCCCAACTCTCTCCGCATTTCCCACCCTCCCGAACTCTCGCCGCATTTCCCTCCCTCCCCAACTTGCACCGCATTTCCCTCTTTCCTGAACTCTGACCGTATTTCCCTCCCTCCACAACTATCGCTGCATTTCCGTCCCTCCCCAACTCTCGAGGCATTTCCCTCACTCCCCAACTCTTGCTGCATTTCCCACCCTTGCCAAGTCTCACCGCATTTCCCTCCCTCCCCAACACTCACCACATTTCCCTCCGTCCAGAAATCTGGCCACATTTCCCTCTCCTCCTGAACTCTCGCCGCATTTCGCTCCCTCCCCAAATCTCGCCACTTTTCCCTCCCTCCCCAACTCACGCTGCAATTTCCTCCCTCACCAACTCTCGAGGCAGTTCACTCCCTCCCCAACTCTCGCCGCATTTCCCTCCCTCCCCAACTCTCATTGCATTTCTCTCCCTCCCCAACTCTCGCTGCATTTACATCCTTCCCTAACTCTCGTCGCATTTCCCTTCCTCCCCATTTCTCACCTCAATTCCCTCCCTCCTGAACCCTCACTGCTTTTCCCTCCAACCCCAACTCTTGCTGCAGTTCCCTCCCTCCACAACTCTCGCCGCATTTCCCTCCCTCCCCAACTCTCACCGCATTTCCCTCCCTCCCAAACTCTCACTGCATTTCCCTCCCTACACAACTATCGCCGGATTTCCCTCCCTCCCCAACTCTCGCCGCATTTCCCTCCCTAAAGAAATATGGCCACATTTCCCTCTCCTACCGAACTCTCGCCACATTTCCCTCCCTCCCCAACTCTCGCCGCACTTCACTCCCTTCCCAACTCTGGCCGCATTTCTCTTCCTCTGCAACTATCGCCGCATATCCCTCCCTCCCCAAGTCTTGGGGCATTTCCCTCCCTCCCCAACATTCGCCGCATTTCCCTTGCTTCCCCAACTCTCGCTGCATTTCCCTCCCTCCCCAACTCTCCCCGCATTTCCCTCCCTAACGAAATCTCGTCGCATTTCCCTCTCCTCACCAACTCTCGCCGCAATTCACTCCCTTTCCAACTCTCGGTGGTTTTCCCTCCAACCCCAACTCTTGCTGCATTTCCCGCCCTCCCGAACTCTGGCCGCATTTCCATCCCTTCCCAACTCTCTTTGAATTTCCCTCCTTCCCCAACTTGCGCCGCATTTCCCTGTTTCCCGAACTCTCACCGTATTTCCCTCTCTACACAACTCTCGCTGCACTTCCGTCCCTCCCAAACTGTCGAGGCATTTCCCTCCCTACCCAACTGTCGAGGCATTTCCCTCCCTCCCAAACTCTCGCTGCATTTCCCTCCCTCCAGAAGTCTGGCTGCATTTCCCTCTCCTCCCAAACGCTCGCCGCATTTCCCTCCCTCAACAAAACTCGCCGCATTTCCCTCTCCTACCGAACACTCGCCGCATTTCCCTCCCTCCCCAACTCTCGCCGCATTTCTCTCCCTTTCCAAATCTGGCTGTATTTTTCTTCCTCTGCAACTGTTGCCGCATATCCCTTCCTCCCCAAGTCTCACCGCATATCCCTCCCTCCCCAAGTCTCACCGCATTTCCCTCCCTCCCCAACACTCACCGCATTTCACTCCCTCCAGAAATCTGGCCACATTTCCCTCTCCTCCCGAACTCTCGCCGCATTTCGCTCCCTCCCCAAATCTCACCACTTTTCCCTCACTCCCCAACTCACGCTGCAATTTCCTCCCTAACCAACTCTCGAGGCAGTTCCCTACCTCCCCTACTCTCGCCGCATTTCCCTCCCTCCACAACTCTCATTGCATTTCACTCCCTCCCGAACCCTCACTGCTTTTCCCTCCATCCCCAACTCTTGCTGCAGTTCCCTCCCTCCACAACTCTCGCCGCATTTCACTCCCTCCCCAACTCTCGCCGCATTTCCATCCCTCCACAACTATCGCCGCATTTCCCTCCCTACCGAATTATTGTCGCCTTTCCCTCTCCTCACCAACTCTCGCCGCATTTCACTTCCTATCCAACTCTCGGCGGATTTCCCTCCCTCCCCAACTCTTGCTGCATTTCCCTCCCTCCCGAACACTGGCCGCATTTCCATCCCTTCCCAACTCTCTTTGAATTTCCCTCCCTCCCCAACTCTCTCCGCATTTCCCTCCCTCCTGAACTCTCGCCGCATTTCCCTCCCTCCCCAACTTGCGCCGCATTTCCCTCTTTCCCGAACTCTCACCTTATTTCCCTCTCTCCTCAACTCTCACTGAAATTCCGTCCCTCCCCAACTCTCGAGGCATTTCCCTCCCACCCCAACTGTCGAGGCATTTCCCTCCCTCCCCAACTCTCGCTGCATTTCCCTCCCTCCAGAAGTCTGGCTGCATTTCCCTCTCCTCCCAAACTCACGCCACATTTCCCTCCTTCCAGAAGTCTGGCTGCATTTCCCGCTCCTACCGAACTCTCGCAGC
Source organism: Carcharodon carcharias (assembly GCF_017639515.1). Taxonomy (NCBI): domain Eukaryota; kingdom Metazoa; phylum Chordata; class Chondrichthyes; order Lamniformes; family Lamnidae; genus Carcharodon; species Carcharodon carcharias. Next base: position 43,644,230 of record NC_054483.1, on the reverse strand, counting down.
ATTTCCCTCCCTCCCCAACTCTCGCTGCATTTCCCTCCCTCCCCAACTCTCATTGCATTTCCCTCCCTCCCCAACTCTCGCTGCATTTCCCTCCCTCCACAACTCTCGTCGCATTTCCCTCCCTCCACAACTCTCGCCACATTTCCCTCCCTCCCAATCTCTCGCTGCATTTCCCTCCCTACGCAACTATCGCTGGATTTCCCTCCCTCCCCAAGTCTCGCCGCATTTCCCTCCCTCCAGAAATCTGGCCACATTTCCCTCTCCTACCGAACTCTCGCCGCATTTCCCTCCCTCCCCAACTCTCGCCGCATTTCACACCCTTCCCAACTCTGGCCGCATTTCACTTCCTCTGCAACGGTTGCCGCATATCCCTCCCTCCCCAAGTCTTGCTGCATTTCACTTCCTCCCCAATACTCGCCGCTTTTCTTTCCCTAACGAACTCTCGTCGCATTTCCCTCTCCTCACCAACTCTCACTGCAATTCACTCCCTTTCCAACTCTCGGCGGATTTCCCTCCCTCCCGAACTCTGGCCGCATTTCCATCCTTTCCCAACTCTCTTTGAATATCCCTCCCTCCCCAACTCTCTCCGCATTTCCCTCCCTCCCGAACTCTGGCTGGATTTCCCTCCCTCCCCAACTTGCGCCACATTTCCCTCTTTCCCGAACTCTCAGCGTATTTCCCTCTCTCCCCAACTCTCGTTGCATTTCCGTCCCTCCGCAACTGTCGAGGCATTTCCCTCCCTCCCCAACTGTCGAGGCATTTCCCTCCCTCCCCAACTCTCGCTGCATTTCCCTCCCTCCAGAAGTCTGGCTGCATTTCCCTCTCCTCACAAGCTCTCGTCACATTTCCCTCCCTCAACAAAACTCGTCTCATTTCCATCTCCTACCGAACTCTCGCCGCATTTCTCTCCCTGTCCAACTCTGGCCACATTTCTCTTCCTCTGCAACTGTCGCCGCATATCCTTCCCTCCCCAAGTCTCGCCACATTTCTCTCCCTCCCCAACACTCACCGCATTTCCCTCCCTCCAGAAATCTGGCCACATTTCCCTCTCCTCCCGAACTCTCCCAGCATTTCGCTCCCTCCCCAAATCTCGCCGCTTTTCCCTCCCTCCCCATCTCATGCTGCAATTTCCTCCCTCACCAACTCTCGAGGCAGTTCCCTCCCTCCCCAACTCTCGCAGCATTTCCCTCCCTCCCCAACTCTCATTGCATTTCCCTCCCTCCCCAACTCTCACAGCATTTCCCTGCCTCCCCAACTCTCGTCGCATTTCCCTTCCTCCCCATGTCTCACCGCAATTCCCTCCCTCCCGAACCCTCACTGCTTTTCCCTCCATCCCCAACTCTTGCTGCAGTTCCCTCCCTCCACAACTCTTGCCTCATTTCACTCCCTCCCCAACTCTCGCCGCATTTCCATCCCTCCCCAACTATCGCCGCATTTCCCTCCCTACCGAACTCTCATCGCATTTCCCTCTCCTCACCAACTCCCGCCGTAATTCACTCCCATTCGAACTCTTGGCGGATATCCCTCCCTCCCCAACTCTTGCTGCATTTCCCTCCCTCAATAACTCTGGCCACATTTCCATCCCTTCCCAAGTCTCTTTGAATTTCCCTCCCTCCCCAACTCTCTCCGCATTTCCCACACTCCCGAACTCTCGCTGCATTTCCGTCCCTCCCCAACTCTCGAGTCATTTCCCTCACTCCCCAATTCTTGCTGCATTTCCCACCCTCCCCAACTCTCGCCGGATTTCCCTCCCTCCCCAACTCTCGCCGCATTTCCCTCCCTCCAGAAATCTGGCCACATTTCCCCCTCCTCCCAAACTCTCGCCACATTTCGCTCCCTCCGCAACTCTCGCCACATTTCCCTCCCTCCCCAACTCTCGCTGCAATTTCCTCCCTCGCCAACTGGAGGCATTTCCCTCCCTCCCCAACTCTCACCGCATTTCCCTCCCTAATGAACTCTCGTCGCATTTCCCTCTCCTCACCAACTCTCGCCGCAATTCACTCCCTTTCCAACTCTTGGCGGATTTCCCTCCCTCCCCAACTCTCGTCACATTTCCCTCCCTCAACAAAACTCGCCGCATTTCCCTCTCCTACCGAACTCTCGCCGCTTTTCTCTCCCTGTCCAACTCTGGCCGCATTTCTCTTCCTCTGCAACTGTCGCCGCATATCCTTCCCTCCCCAAGTCTCGCCACATTTCCCTCCCTCCCCAACACTCACCGCATTTCCCTCCCTCCAGAAATCTGGCCACATTTCCCTCTCCTCCCGAACTCTCCCAGCATTTCGCTCCCTCCCCAAATCTCGCCGCTTTTCCCACCCTCCCCATCTCACACTACAATTTCCTCCCTCACCAACTCTCGAGGCAGTTCCCTCCCTCCCCAACTCTCACTGCATTTCCCTCCCTCCCCAACTCTCATTGCATTTCCCTCCCTCCCCAACTCTCAGTGCATTTCCCTGCCTCCCCAACTCTCGTCGCATTTCCCTTCCTCCCCATGTCTCACCGCAATTCCCTCCCTCCCGAACCCTCACTGCTTTTCCCTCCATCCCCAACTCTTGCTGCAGTTCCCTCCCTCCACAACTCTTGCCTCATTTCACTCCCTCCCCAACTCTCGCCGCATTTCCATCCCACCCCAACTATCGCCCCATTTCCCTCCCTACCGAACTCTCATCGCATTTCCCTCTCCTCACCAACTCCTGCCGCAATTCACTCCCATTCTAACTCTTGGCGGATTTCCCTCCCTCCCCAACTCTTGCTGCATTTCCCTCCCTCACTAACTCTGGCCGCATTTCCATCCCTTCCCAACTCTCTTTGAATTTCCCTCCCTCCCCAACTCTCTCCGCATTTCCCTCCCTCCCGAACTCTCGCCGCATTTCCCTCCATCCCCAACTTGTGCCGCATTTCCCTCTTTCCCGAACTCTCACCGTATTTCCCTCCCTCCACAACTCTCGCTGCATTTCCGTCCCTCCCCAACTCTCGAGGCATTTCCCTCACTCCCCAACTCTTGCTGCATTTCCCACCCTCCCCAACTCTCGCCGCATTTCCCTCCCTCCCCAACTCTCGCCGCATTTCCCTCCCTCCAGAAATCTGGCCACATTTCCCCCTCCTCCCAAACTCTCGCCGCATTTCCCTCCCTCCCCAACTCTCGCTCCATTCCCTCCCTCCCCAACTCTCGCTGCATTTCCCTCTCACCCGAAGTCTCGCTGTATTTCCCTCCCTCCCCATGTCTCGCCGCAGTTCTGTCCCTCCTTAACCCTCACCACTTTTCCCTCCATCCAAAACTCTTGCCGCATTTCCCTCCCTCCTGAACACTCACCGCATTTCCATCCCTTCACAACTCTCTGCGAATTTCCCTCCCACCCTAACTCTTGCTGCATTTCATTCCCTCCCTAACTCGTGACGCATTTCCCTCCCTCCCCAACTCTCACCGCGTTTCCCTCCCTAATGAACTCTCGTCACATTTCCCTCTCCTCACCAACTCTCGCCGGAATTCACTCCCTTTCCAACTCTTGGCGGATTTCCCTCCCTCCCCAACTCTTGCTGCATTTCCCTCCCTCCCGAACTCTGGCCGCATTTCCATCCCTTCCCAACTCTCTTTGAATTTCCCTCCCTCCCCAACTTTCTCCGCATTTCCCTCCCTCCCGAATGCTCATCGCCTTTCCCTCCCTCCCCAACTTGCGCCACATTTCCCTCTTTCCCGAACTCTCACCGTATTTCCCTCTCTCCACAACTCTCGCTGCATTTCCATCCCTCCCCAACTGTCGAGGCATTTCCCTCCCTCCCCAATTGTCGAGGCATTTCCCTCCCTCCCCAATTCTTGCAGCATTTCCCTCCCTCCTGAAGTCTGGCCGCATTTCCCTCTCCTCACAAACTCTCGCCGCATTTCCGTCCCTCAACAAAACTCGCCGCATTTCCCTCTCCTACCGAACTCTTGCTGCATTTCCCTCCCTACCCAACTCTCGCCGCATTTCTCTCCCTTTCCAACTCTGGCCGCATTTCGCTTCCTCTGCAACTGTCGCCGCATATCGCTTCCTCCCCACGTCTCGCCACATTTCCCTCCCTCCCCAACACTCACCCCATTTCACTCCCACCAGAAATCTGGCCACATTTCCCTCCATCCCCAACTTGCGCCGCATTTCCCTCTTTCCCGAACTCTCACCGTATTTCCCTCCCTCCACAACTCTCGCTGCATTTCCGTCCCTCCCCAACTCTCGAGGCTTTTCCCTCACTCCCCAACTCTTGCTGCATTTCCCACCCTCCCCTAACTCTCGCCGCAATTCCATCCCACCAGAAAGCTGGCCACATTTCCCCCTCCTCCCAAACTCTAGCCGCATTTCGCACCCTCCCCAACTCTCGCCACATTTCCCTCCCTCCCCAACTCTCGCTGCAATTTCCTCCCTCGCCAACTCTTGAGGCATTTCCCTCCCTCCCCAACACTCACCGCATTTCCCTCCCTCCCCAACTCTCATTGCATTTCCCTCTCCTCCCCAACTCTCGCTGCATTTCCCTCCCTCCCCAACTCTCGAGGCACTTCTCGCCCTCCCCAACTCTCGCCCCCATTTCCCTCCTTCCCCAAAACTCGCCGCATTTCCCTCCCTCCCAAACTCTCACTGCATTTCCCTCCCTACACAACTATCGCCGGATTTCCCACCCTCCCCAGCTCTCGCCGCATTTCCCTCCCTCCAGAAATCTGGCCACATTTCCCTCTCCTACCGAACTCTCGCCGCATTTCCCTCACTCCCCAACTATCGCCGCATTTCACTCCCTAACCAACTCTGGCCGCATTTCTCTTCCTCTGCAACTGTCGCCGCATATCCCTCCCTCCCCAAGTCTTGCTGCATTTCCCTCCCTCCCCAACACTCGCCGCATTTCCCTTGCTTCCCCAAATGTCGAGGCACTTCCCTCCTTCCCAACTCTCACTTCATTTCCCTCCCTCCGCAACTCTCGTCGCATTTCCCTCCCTCCTAAACTCATGCTGCAATTTCCTCCCTCGCCAACTCTCGAGGCAGTTCCCTCAATCCCCAACACTCACCGCATTTCCCTCCCTCCCCAACTCTCATTGCATTTCCCTCCCTCCACAACTCTCGCTGCATTTCCCTCCCTCCAGAAGTCTGGCTGCATTTCCCTTTCCTCCCCAACTCTCACCCCCATTTCCCTCCTTCCCCAACTCTCGCCGCATTTCCCTCCCTCCCAAACTCTCACTGCATTTCCCTCCTTACACAACTATCGCCGGATTTCCCACCCTCCCCAACTCTCGCCGCATTTCCCTCCCTCCTGAAATCTGGCCACATTTCCCTCTCCTACCGAACTCTCGCCGCATTTCCCTCCCTCCCCAACTCTCGCTGCATTTCACTCCCTTCCCAACTCTGGCCGCATTTCTCTTCCTCTGCAACTGTCGCTGCATATCCCTCCCTCCCCAAGTCTTGCCGCATTTTCCTCCCTCCCCAACACTCGCCGCATTTCCCTTGATTCCCCAACTGTCGAGGCATTTCCCTCCCTCCCCAACTCTCATCGCATTTCCCTTCCTCCCCATGTCTCACCACAATTCCCTCCCTCCCGAAACCTCACTGCTTTTCCCTCCATCCCCAACTCTTGCTGCAGTTCCCTCCCTCCACAACTCTCGTCGCATTTCCCTCCCTCCCCAAATCTCGCCGCATTTCCCTCCCTACCGAAATTTCGTCGCATTTCCCTTTCCTCACCAACTCTCGCCGCAATTCACTCTCTTTCCAACTCTCAGCGGATTTCCCTCTATCCCCAACTCTTGCAGCATTTCCCTCCCTCACTAACTCTGGCCGCATTTACATCCCTTCCCAACTCTCTTTGAATTTCCATCCTTCCCGAACTCTCACCGCATTTCCCTCCCTCCCCAACACTCACCGCATTTCCCTCCCTCCAGAAATCTGGTCACATTACCCTCTCCTCCCGAACTCTCGCCAGAATTCGCTCCCTCCCTAAATCTTGCCACATTTCCCTCCCTCCCAAACTCACGCTGCAATTTCCTCCCTCACCAACTCTCGAGGCAGTTCCCTCCCTCCCCAACTCTCGCCGCATTTCCCTCCCTCACCAACTCTCATTGCATTTCCCGCCCTCCCCAACTTTCGCTGTATTTCCCTCCCTCCTCAACTCTCGCTGCATTTCCATCCCTCCCCAAATGTCATTGCATTTCCCTCCATAATTTTCGAGGCATTTTCCTCCCTCCCCAACTCTCGCTGCATGTTCTTCCCTCCCTGAGTCTCGTCACATTTCCCTCCCTACACAACTGTCACCACATTTCCCTCCCTTCCCAACTCTCGCCGCATTTCCCTCCCTCCACAAATCTGGCCGCATTTCCCTCTCCTCCCGAAATCTCGCCGCATTTCAATCCCTCCCCAAATCTCGAGGCACTTCTCTCCCTCCCCAAGTCTCGCTGCATTTCCCTCTGTCCTCAACAGTCACCGCATTTCCCTCCCTCCCAACTCTCGCAGCATTTCCCTCACTCCCCAACTGTCGAGGCATTTCCTTCCCTCCCCAACGCTGGCCGCATATCCCGCCCTCCCCAACTCTCGCCGCTTTTCCCTCCCTCCCCAACTCTCGTTGCATTTCCCTCCCTCCCCAAATCTCGCCGCATTTCCCTCCTAACGAAATCTCGTCGCATTTCCCTCTCCTCACCAACGCTCGCCGCAATTCACTCCCTTTCCAACTCTCGGCGGATTTCCCTCCCTCCCCAACTCTCTTTGAATTTCCCTCCCTCCCCAACTCTCTCCGCATTTCCCACCCTCCGGAACTCTCGCCGCATTTACCTCCCTCCCCAACTTGAGCCGCATATCCCTCTTTCCCGAACTCTCACCGTATTTCCCTCTCTCCACAACTCTCGCTGCATTTCCCACCCTCCAGAAATCTGGGCACATTACCCTCTCCTCCCAAACTCTCGACACATTTCCCTCCCTCAACAAAACTCGCCGCATTTCCCTCTCCTACCGAACTCTCGCCGCATTTCCCTCCCTCCCCAACTCTCGCCGCATTTCTCACCCTTTCCAACTCTGGCCGCATTTCTCTTCCTCTGCAACTTTCGCTGCATCTCCCTCCCTCCCCAAGTCTCGCTGCATTTCCCTCCCTCCCCAACACTCACTGCATTTCCCTCCCTCCAGAAATCTGGCCACATTTCCCTTTCCTCCCGAACTCTCCCAGCATTTCGCTCCCTCCCTAAATCTTTCCACTTTTCCCTTCCTCCCCTACTCACGCTGCAATTTCCTCCCTCACCAATTCTCGAGGCAGCTCCCTCCCTCCCCAACTCTCGCCGCATTTCACTCCCTCCCCAACTCTCATTGCATTTCCCTCCCTCCCCAACTCTCGCTGCATTTCCCTCCCTCCCCAACTCTCGTTGAATTTCCCTTCCTCCCCATGTCTCACCGCAATTCCCTCCCTCCCGAACCCTCACTGCTTTTCCCTCCATCCCCAACTCTTGCTGCAGTTCCCTCCCTCCACAACTCTCACCGCATTTCCCACCATCCCCAACTCTCGCTGCATTTCCCTCCATCCCCAACTCTCGCTGCATTTCCCTCCCTGCACAACTATCGTCGGATTTCCATCCCTCCCCAACTCTCGCCGCATTTCCCTCTCTCCATAAATCTGGCCACATTCCTCTCTCCTCCCGAACTCTTGCCGCATTTCACTCCCTCCCCAACTCTCGCCGCATTTCCCACCATCCCCAACTCTCGCCGCATTTCTCTTCCTCTGCAACTGTCGGCGCATATCCCTCCCTCCCCAACACTTGCCGCATTTCCCTCCCTCCCCAACACTCGCAGCATTTCCCTTGCTTCCCCAACTCTCGCTGCATTTCCCTCCCTCCCCAACTCTGGAGGCCGTTCTCTCCCTCCCCAACTCTCGATTCATTTCCCTCCCTCCCCATCTCTCGAGGCATTTCCCTCCCTCCCCAACTCACGCTGCATTTCCCTCCCTACACAACTATCACCGGATTTCCCTCCCTCCCCAACTCTCGCCGCATTTCCCTCCCTCCAGAAATCTGGCCACATGTCCCTCTCCTCCCGAACTCTCACCGCATTGCGCTCCCTCCCCAACTCTCGCCGCTTTTCCCTCCCTCCTAAACTCACGCTGCAATTTCCTCCCTCGCCAACTCTCGAGGCAGTTCCCTCCCTCCCCAACACTCGCCGCATTTCTCTCCCTCCCCAACTCTCATTGCATTTCCCTCCCTCCCCAACTCTCGCTGCATTTCCCTCCCTCCAGAAGTCTGGCTGCATTTCCCTCTCCTCCCCAATTCTCGCTGTATTTCCCTCCCTCCCCAACTCTCGAGGCACTTCTCTCCCTCCCCAACTCTCGCCGCATTTCCCTCAATCGCCAACTCTCGCCGCATTTCCCTCCCTCCCAAACTCTCACTGCATTTCCCTCCCTACACAACTATCGCCGGATTTCCCTCCCTACCCAACTCTCGCCGCATTTCCCTCCCTCCAGAAATCTGGCCACATTTCCCTCTCCTACAGATCTCTCGCCGCATTTCCCTCCCTCCCCAACTCTCGCCGCAATTCACTCCCTTCCCAACTCTGGCCGCATTTCGCTTCCTCTGCAACTGTCGCCGCATGTCCCTCCCTCCCCAAGTCTTGCCGCATTTCCCTCCCTCCCCAACACTCGCCGCATTTCCCTTGCTTCCCCAACTGTCGAGGCATTTCCCTCCCTTCCCTACTGTCTAGGCATTTCCCTAATTCCCCCACTCTAGCTGCATTTCCCTCCCTCCCGAAGTCTGGCTGCATTTCCCTCTCCTCCCAAACTCTCGCTGCTTTTCCCTCCCACCCCAACTCTCATCGCATTTCCCTTCCTCCCCATGTCTCACCGCAATTCCTTCCCTCCCGAAACCTCACTGCTTTTCCCTCCATCCCCAACTCTTGCTGCAGTTCCCTCTCTCCACAACTCTCGTCGCATTTCCCTCCCTCCCCAACTCTCGCCGCATTTCCATCCCTCCCCAAATCTCGCCGCATTTCACACCCTACCGAACTTTCGTAGCATTTCCCTCTCCTCACCAACTCTCGCCGCAATTCACTCCCTTTCCAACTCTCAGCGGATTTCCCTCCCTCCCCAACTCTTGTGGCATTTCCCTCCCTCACTAACACTGGCCGCATTTACATCCCTTCCCAACTCTCTTTGAATTTCCAACCCTCCCCAACTCTCTCCGCATTTCCCACCCTCCTGAAATCTCACCACATTTCCCTCCCTCCCCAACTTGCACCACATTTCCCTCCTTCCCGAACTCTGACCGTTTATCCCTCCCTCCACAACTATCGCTGCATTTCCGTCCCTCCCCAACTCTCGAGGCATTTCCCTCACTCCCCATCTCTTGCTGCATTTCCCACCCTCGCCAAGTCTCACCGCATTTCCCTCCCTCCCCAACACTCACCACATTTCCATCCCTCCAGAAATCTGGCCACATTTCCCTCTCCTCCCGAACTCTCGCCGCATTTCGCTCCCTCCCCAAATCTCGCCACTTTTCCCTCCCTCCCCAACTCACGCTGCAATTTCCTCCCTCACCAACTCTCGAGGCAGTTCACTCACTCCCCAACTCTCGCCGCATTTCCCTCCATCCCCAACTCTCGCTGCATTTCCCCCCCTCCCCAACTCTCGTCGCATTTCCCTTCCTCCCCATTTCTCACCGCAATTCCCTCCCTCCCGAACCCTCACTGCTTTTCCCTCCAACACCAACTCTTGCTGCAGTTCCCTCCCTCCACAACTCTCGCCGCATTTCCCTCCCTCCCCAACTCTCACCGCATTTCCCTCCCTCCCAAACTCTCACTGCAATTCCCTCCCTACACAACTATCGCCGGATTTCCCTCCCTCCCCAACCCTCGCCGCATTTCCCTCCCTCCAGGAATCTGGCCACATTTCCCTCTCCTACCGAACTCTAGCCGCATTTCCCTCCCTCCCCAACTCTCGCCGCACTTCACTCCCTTCCCAACTCTGGCCGCATTTCTCTTCATCTGCAACTGTCGCCACATATCCCTCCCTCCCCAAGTCTTGCCGCATTTCCCTCCCTCTCCAACACTCGCCTCATTTCCCTTGCTTCCCCAACTCTCGCTGCATTTCCCTCCCTCCCCAACTCTCCCCGCATTTCCCTCCCTAACGAACTCTCGTCGCATTTCCCTCTCCTCACCAACTCTCGCCGCAATTCACTCCCTTTCCAAGTCTCGGCGGATTTCCCTCCAACCCCAACTCTTGCTGCATTTCCCGCCCTCCCGAACTCTGGCCACATTTCCATCCCTTCCCAACTCTCTTTGAATATCCCTCCCTCCCCAACTCTCTCCGGATTCCCCTCCATCCCCAACTTGTGCCGCATTTCCCTCTTTCCCGAACTCTCACCGTATTTCCCTCCCTCCACAACTCTCGCTGCATTTCCGTCCCTCCCCAACTCTCGAGGCATTTCCCTCACTCCCCAACTCTTGCTGCATTTCCCACCCTCCCCAACTCTCGCCGCATTTCCCTCCCTCCCCAACTCTCGCCGCATTTCCCTCCCTCCAGAAATCTGGCCACATTTCCCCCTCCTCCCAAACTCTCGCCGCATTTCCCTCCCTCCCCAACTCTCGCTCCATTCCCTCCCTCCCCAACTCTCGCTGCATTTCCCTCTCACCCGAAGTCTCGCTGTATTTCCCTCCCTCCCCATGTCTCGCCGCAGTTCTGTCCCTCCTTAACCCTCACCACTTTTCCCTCCATCCAAAACTCTTGCCGCATTTCCCTCCCTCCTGAACACTCACCGCATTTCCATCCCTTCACAACTCTCTGCGAATTTCCCTCCCACCCTAACTCTTGCTGCATTTCATTCCCTCCCTAACTCGTGACGCATTTCCCTCCCTCCCCAACTCTCACCGCGTTTCCCTCCCTAATGAACTCTCGTCACATTTCCCTCTCCTCACCAACTCTCGCCGGAATTCACTCCCTTTCCAACTCTTGGCGGATTTCCCTCCCTCCCCAACTCTTGCTGCATTTCCCTCCCTCCCGAACTCTGGCCGCATTTCCATCCCTTCCCAACTCTCTTTGAATTTCCCTCCCTCCCCAACTTTCTCCGCATTTCCCTCCCTCCCGAATGCTCATCGCCTTTCCCTCCCTCCCCAACTTGCGCCACATTTCCCTCTTTCCCGAACTCTCACCGTATTTCCCTCTCTCCACAACTCTCGCTGCATTTCCATCCCTCCCCAACTGTCGAGGCATTTCCCTCCCTCCCCAACTGTCGAGGCATTTCCCTCCCTCCCCAATTCTTGCAGCATTTCCCTCCCTCCTGAAGTCTGGCCGCATTTCCCTCTCCTCACAAACTCTCGCCGCATTTCCGTCCCTCAACAAAACTCGCCGCATTTCCCTCTCCTACCGAACTCTTGCTGCATTTCCCTCCCTACCCAACTCTCGCCGCATTTCTCTCCCTTTCCAACTCTGGCCGCATTTCGCTTCCTCTGCAACTGTCGCCGCATATCGCTTCCTCCCCACGTCTCGCCACATTTCCCTCCCTCCCCAACACTCACCCTATTTCCCTCCCACCAGAAATCTGGCCACATTTCCCTCCATCCCCAACTTGCTCCGCATTTCCCTCTTTCCCGAACTCTCACCGTATTTCCCTCCCTCCACAACTCTCGCTGCATTTCCGTCCCTCCCCAACTCTCGAGGCTTTTCCCTCACTCCCCAACTCTTGCTGCATTTCCCACCCTCCCCTAACTCTCGCCGCAATTCCATCCCACCAGAAAGCTGGCCACATTTCCCCCTCCTCCCAAACTCTAGCCGCATTTCGCACCCTCCCCAACTCTCGCCACATTTCCCTCCCTCCCCAACTCTCGCTGCAATTTCCTCCCTCGCCAACTCTTGAGGCATTTCCCTCCCTCCCCAACACTCGCCGCATTTCCCTCCCTCCCCAACTCTCATTGCATTTCCCTCTCCTCCCCAACTCTCGCTGCATTTCCCTCCCTCCCCAACTCTCGAGGCACTTCTCGCCCTCCCCAACTCTCGCCCCCATTTCCCTCCTTCCCCAACTCTCGCCGCATTTCCCTCCCTCCCAAACTCTCACTGCATTTCCCTCCCTACACAACTATCGCCGGATTTCCCACCCTCCCCAGCTCTCGCCGCATTTCCCTCCCTCCAGAAATCTGGCCACATTTCCCTCTCCTACCGAACTCTCGCTGCATTTCCCTCACTCCCCAACTATCGCCGCATTTCACTCCCTAACCAACTCTGGCCGCATTTCTCTTCCTCTGCAACTGTCGCCGCATATCCCTCCCTCCCCAAGTCTTGCTGCATTTCCCTCCCTCCCCAACACTCGCCGCATTTCCCTTGCTTCCCCAAATGTCGAGGCACTTCCCTCCTTCCCAACTCTCACTTCATTTCCCTCCCTCCGCAACTCTCGTCGCATTTCCCTCCCTCCTAAACTCATGCTGCAATTTCCTCCCTCGCCAACTCTCGAGGCAGTTCCCTCAATCCCCAACACTCACCGCATTTCCCTCCCTCCCCAACTCTCATTGCATTTCCCTCCCTCCACAACTCTCGCTGCATTTCCCTCCCTCCAGAAGTCTGACTGCATTTCCCTTTCCTCCCCAACTCTCACCCCCATTTCCCTCCTTCCCCAACTCTCGCCGCATTTCCCTCCCTCCCAAACTCTCACTGCATTTCCCTCCTTACACAACTATCGCCGGATTTCCCACCCTCCCCAACTCTCGCCGCATTTCCCTCCCTCCTGAAATCTGGCCACATTTCCCTCTCCTACCGAACTCTCGCCGCATTTCCCTCCCTCCCCAACTCTCGCTGCATTTCACTCCCTTCCCAACTCTGGCCGCATTTCTCTTCCTCTGCAACTGTCGCTGCATATCCCTCCCTCCCCAAGTCTTGCCGCATTTTCCTCCCTCCCCAACACTCGCCGCATTTCCCTTGATTCCCCAACTGTCGAGGCATTTCCCTCCCTCCCCAACTCTCGTCGCATTTCCCTTCCTCCCCATGTCTCACCACAATTCCCTCCCTCCCGAAACCTCACTGCTTTTCCCTCCATCCCCAACTCTTGCTGCAGTTCCCTCCCTCCACAACTCTCGTCGCATTTCCCTCCCTCCCCAAATCTCGCCGCATTTCCCTCCCTACCGAAATTTCGTCGCATTTCCCTTTCCTCACCAACTCTCGCCGCAATTCACTCTCTTTCCAACTCTCAGCGGATTTCCCTCTATCCCCAACTCTTGCAGCATTTCCCTCCCTCACTAACTCTGGCCGCATTTACATCCCTTCCCAACTCTCTTTGAATTTCCATCCTTCCCGAACTCTCACCGCATTTCCCTCCCTCCCCAACACTCACCGCATTTCCCTCCCTCCAGAAATCTGGTCACATTACCCTCTCCTCCCGAACTCTCGCCAGAATTCGCTCCCTCCCTAAATCTTGCCACATTTCCCTCCCTCCCAAACTCACGCTGCAATTTCCTCCCTCACCAACTCTCGAGGCAGTTCCCTCCCTCCCCAACTCTCGCCGCATTTCCCTCCCTCACCAACTCTCATTGCATTTCCCGCCCTCCCCAACTTTCGCTGTATTTCCCTCCCTCCTCAACTCTCGCTGCATTTCCATCCCTCCCCAAATGTCATTGCATTTCCCTCCATAATTTTCGAGGCATTTTCCTCCCTCCCCAACTCTCGCTGCATGTTCTTCCCTCCCTGAGTCTCGTCACATTTCCCTCCCTACACAACTGTCACCACATTTCCCTCCCTTCCCAACTCTCGCCGCATTTCCCTCCCTCCACAAATCTGGCCGCATTTCCCTCTCCTCCCGAAATCTCGCCGCATTTCAATCCCTCCCCAAATCTCGAGGCACTTCTCTCCCTCCCCAAGTCTCGCTGCATTTCCCTCTGTCCTCAACAGTCACCGCATTTCCCTCCCTCCCAACTCTCGCAGCATTTCCCTCACTCCCCAACTGTCGAGGCATTTCCTTCCCTCCCCAACGCTGGCCGCATATCCCGCCCTCCCCAACTCTCGCCGCTTTTCCCTCCCTCCCCAACTCTCGTTGCATTTCCCTCCCTCCCCAAATCTCGCCGCATTTCCCTCCTAACGAAATCTCGTCGCATTTCCCTCTCCTCACCAACGCTCGCCGCAATTCACTCCCTTTCCAACTCTCGGCGGATTTCCCTCCCTCCCCAACTCTCTTTGAATTTCCCTCCCTCCCCAACTCTCTCCGCATTTCCCACCCTCCGGAACTCTCGCCGCATTTACCTCCCTCCCCAACTTGAGCCGCATATCCCTCTTTCCCGAACTCTCACCGTATTTCCCTCTCTCCACAACTCTCGCTGCATTTCCCACCCTCCAGAAATCTGGGCACATTACCCTCTCCTCCCAAACTCTCGACACATTTCCCTCCCTCAACAAAACTCGCCGCATTTCCCTCTCCTACCGAACTCTCGCCGCATTTCCCTCCCTCCCCAACTCTCGCCGCATTTCTCACCCTTTCCAACTCTGGCCGCATTTCTCTTCCTCTGCAACTTTCGCTGCATCTCCCTCCCTCCCCAAGTCTCGCTGCATTTCCCTCCCTCCCCAACACTCACTGCATTTCCCTCCCTCCAGAAATCTGGCCACATTTCCCTTTCCTCCCGAACTCTCCCAGCATTTCGCTCCCTCCCTAAATCTTTCCACTTTTCCCTTCCTCCCCTACTCACGCTGCAATTTCCTCCCTCACCAATTCTCGAGGCAGCTCCCTCCCTCCCCAACTCTCGCCGCATTTCACTCCCTCCCCAACTCTCATTGCATTTCCCTCCCTCCCCAACTCTCGCTGCATTTCCCTCCCTCCCCAACTCTCGTTGAATTTCCCTTCCTCCCCATGTCTCACCGCAATTCCCTCCCTCCCGAACCCTCACTGCTTTTCCCTCCATCCCCAACTCTTGCTGCAGTTCCCTCCCTCCACAACTCTCACCGCATTTCCCACCATCCCCAACTCTCGCTGCATTTCCCTCCATCCCCAACTCTCGCTGCATTTCCCTCCCTGCACAACTATCGTCGGATTTCCATCCCTCCCCAACTCTCGCCGCATTTCCCTCTCTCCATAAATCTGGCCACATTCCTCTCTCCTCCCGAACTCTTGCCGCATTTCACTCCCTCCCCAACTCTCGCCGCATTTCCCACCATCCCCAACTCTCGCCGCATTTCTCTTCCTCTGCAACTGTCGGCGCATATCCCTCCCTCCCCAACACTTGCCGCATTTCCCTCCCTCCCCAACACTCGCAGCATTTCCCTTGCTTCCCCAACTCTCGCTGCATTTCCCTCCCTCCCCAACTCTGGAGGCCGTTCTCTCCCTCCCCAACTCTCGATTCATTTCCCTCCCTCCCCATCTCTCGAGGCATTTCCCTCCCTCCCCAACTCACGCTGCATTTCCCTCCCTACACAACTATCACCGGATTTCCCTCCCTCCCCAACTGTCGCCGCATTTCCCTCCCTCCAGAAATCTGGCCACATGTCCCTCTCCTCCCGAACTCTCACCGCATTGCGCTCCCTCCCCAACTCTCGCCGCTTTTCCCTCCCTCCTAAACTCACGCTGCAATTTCCTCCCTCGCCAACTCTCGAGGCAGTTCCCTCCCTCCCCAACACTCGCCGCATTTCTCTCCCTCCCCAACTCTCATTGCATTTCCCTCCCTCCCCAACTCTCGCTGCATTTCCCTCCCTCCAGAAGTCTGGCTGCATTTCCCTCTCCTCCCCAATTCTCGCTGTATTTCCCTCCCTCCCCAACTCTCGAGGCACTTCTCTCCCTCCCCAACTCTCGCCGCATTTCCCTCAATCGCCAACTCTCGCCGCATTTCCCTCCCTCCCAAACTCTCACTGCATTTCCCTCCCTACACAACTATCGCCGGATTTCCCTCCCTACCCAACTCTCGCCGCATTTCCCTCCCTCCAGAAATCTGGCCACATTTCCCTCTCCTACAGATCTCTCGCCGCATTTCCCTCCCTCCCCAACTCTCGCCGCAATTCACTCCCTTCCCAACTCTGGCCGCATTTCGCTTCCTCTGCAACTGTCGCCGCATGTCCCTCCCTCCCCAAGTCTTGCCGCATTTCCCTCCCTCCCCAACACTCGCCGCATTTCCCTTGCTTCCCCAACTGTCGAGGCATTTCCCTCCCTTCCCTACTGTCTAGGCATTTCCCTAATTCCCCCACTCTAGCTGCATTTCCCTCCCTCCCGAAGTCTGGCTGCATTTCCCTCTCCTCCCAAACTCTCGCTGCTTTTCCCTCCCACCCCAACTCTCATCGCATTTCCCTTCCTCCCCATGTCTCACCGCAATTCCCTCCCTCCCGAAACCTCACTGCTTTTCCCTCCATCCCCAACTCTTGCTGCAGTTCCCTCTCTCCACAACTCTCGTCGCATTTCCCTCCCTCCCCAACTCTCGCCGCATTTCCATCCCTCCCCAAATCTCGCCGCATTTCACACCCTACCGAACTTTCGTAGCATTTCCCTCTCCTCACCAACTCTCGCCGCAATTCACTCCCTTTCCAACTCTCAGCGGATTTCCCTCCCTCCCCAACTCTTGTGGCATTTCCCTCCCTCACTAACACTGGCCGCATTTACATCCCTTCCCAACTCTCTTTGAATTTCCAACCCTCCCCAACTCTCTCCGCATTTCCCACCCTCCTGAAATCTCACCACATTTCCCTCCCTCCCCAACTTGCACCACATTTCCCTCCTTCCCGAACTCTGACCGTTTATCCCTCCCTCCACAACTATCGCTGCATTTCCGTCCCTCCCCAACTCTCGAGGCATTTCCCTCACTCCCCATCTCTTGCTGCATTTCCCACCCTCGCCAAGTCTCACCGCATTTCCCTCCCTCCCCAACACTCACCACATTTCCATCCCTCCAGAAATCTGGCCACATTTCCCTCTCCTCCCGAACTCTCGCCGCATTTCGCTCCCTCCCCAAATCTCGCCACTTTTCCCTCCCTCCCCAACTCACGCTGCAATTTCCTCCCTCACCAACTCTCGAGGCAGTTCACTCACTCCCCAACTCTCGCCGCATTTCCCTCCATCCCCAACTCTCGCTGCATTTCCCCCCCTCCCCAACTCTCGTCGCATTTCCCTTCCTCCCCATTTCTCACCGCAATTCCCTCCCTCCCGAACCCTCACTGCTTTTCCCTCCAACACCAACTCTTGCTGCAGTTCCCTCCCTCCACAACTCTCGCCGCATTTCCCTCCCTCCCCAACTCTCACCGCATTTCCCTCCCTCCCAAACTCTCACTGCAATTCCCTCCCTACACAACTATCGCCGGATTTCCCTCCCTCCCCAGCCCTCGCCGCATTTCCCTCCCTCCAGGAATCTGGCCACATTTCCCTCTCCTACCGAACTCTAGCCGCATTTCCCTCCCTCCCCAACTCTCGCCGCACTTCACTCCCTTCCCAACTCTGGCCGCATTTCTCTTCATCTGCAACTGTCGCCACATATCCCTCCCTCCCCAAGTCTTGCCGCATTTCCCTCCCTCTCCAACACTCGCCGCATTTCCCTTGCTTCCCCAACTCTCGCTGCATTTCCCTCCCTCCCCAACTCTCCCCGCATTTCCCTCCCTAACGAACTCTCGTCGCATTTCCCTCTCCTCACCAACTCTCGCCGCAATTCACTCCCTTTCCAAGTCTCGGCGGATTTCCCTCCAACCCCAACTCTTGCTGCATTTCCCGCCCTCCCGAACTCTGGCCACATTTCCATCCCTTCCCAACTCTCTTTGAATATCCCTCCCTCCCCAACTCTCTCCGGATTCCCCTCCCTTCCCAACTTGCGCCACATTTCCCTCTTTTCCGAACTCTCAGCGTATTTCCCTCTCTCCACAACTCTCGCTGCATTTCCATCCCTCCCCAACTGTCGAGGCATTTCCCTCCTTCCCCAACTGTCGAGGCATTTCCCTCCCTCCGCAACTCTTGCTGCATTTCCCTCCCTCCAGAAGTCTGGCTGCATTTCCCTCTCCTCCAAAACTCTCGTCACATTTCCCACCCTCAACAAAACTCGCCGCATTTCCCTCTCCTACCTAACTATCGTCGCATTTCCCTCCCTCCCAAACTCTCGCTGCATTTCTCTCCCTGTCCAACTCTGGCCGCATTTTTCTTCCTCTGCAACTGTCGCCGCATATCCCTTCCTCCCCATATCTCGCCACATTTCCCTCCCTCCCCAACTCTCGCCACATTTCCCTCTTTCCCCAACACTCACCGCATTTCCCTCCCTCCAGAAATCTGGCCACATTTCCCTCTCCTCCCGAACTCACCCAGCATTCCGCTCCCTCCCCAAATCTTGCCGCTTTTCCCTCCCTCCCCATCTCACGCTGCAATTTCCTCCCTCACCAACTCTCGAGGCAGTTCCCTCCCTCCCCAACTCTCGCCGCATTTCCCTCCCTCCCCAACTCTCATTGCATTTCCCTCCCTCCCCAACTCTCACTGCATTTCCCTCCCTCCCCAACTCTCGTCGCATTTCCCTTCCTCCCCACGTCTCACCACAATTGCCTCCCTCCCGAACCCTCACTGCTTTTCCCTCCATCCCCAACTCTTGCTGCAGTTCCCTCCCTCCGCAACTCTTGCCTCATTTCACTCCCTCCCCAACCCTCGCCGCATTTCCATCCCTCCCCAACTATCGCCGCATTTCCCTCCCTACCGAACTCTCGTCGCATTTCCCTCTCCTCACCAACTCCCGCCGCAATTCCAACTCTTGGCGGATTTCCCTCCCTCCCCAACTCTTGCTGCATTTCCCTCCCTCACTAACTCTGGCCGCATTTCCATCCCTTCCCAACTCTCTTTGAAATTCCCACCCTCCCCAACTCTCTCCGCATTTCCTACCCTCCCTAACTCTCGCCGCATTTCCCTCCATCCCCAACTTGCGCCGCATTTCCCTCTTTCCCGAACACTCACTGTATTTCCCTCCCTCCACAACTCTCGCTGCATTTCCGTCCCTCCCCAACTCTCGAGGCATTTCCCTCACTCCCCAACTCTTGCTGCATTTCCCACCCTCCCCAACTCTTGCCGCATTTCCCTCCCTCCAGAAATCTGGCCACATTTCCCCCTCCTCCCAAACTCTCGCCGCATTTCGCTCCCTCCCCAACTCTCGCCACATTTCCCACCCTCCCCAACTCTCGCTGCAATTTCCTCCCTCGGCAACTCTTGAGGCATTTGCCTCCCTCCCCAACTCTCGCTCCATTTCCCTCCCTCCCCAACTCTCTCCGCATTTCCCTCCCTCCCCAACTCTCGCTGCATTTCCCTCCCTCCCCAACTCTCGCTGCATTTCCCTCCCACCCGAAGTCTCGCCGTATTTCCCTCCCTCCCCATGTCTCGCCGCATTTCCCTCCCTCCTTAACCCTCACCACTTTTCCCTCCATCCAAAACTCTAGACGCATTTCCCTCCCTCCTGAACACTCTCCGCATTTCCCTCGCTCCACAACTCTCACCACATTTCCTTCACTCCCCAAATCTGGACGCATTTCCATCCCTTCACAACTCTCTGCGAATTTCCCTCCCACCCTAACTCTTGCTGCATGTCATTCCATCCCGAACTCACGACGCATTTCCCTCCCTCCCCAACTCTCGCCGCTTTTCCCTCCCTCCCCAACTCTCGTTGCATTTCCCTCCCTCCCCAAATCTCGCCGCATTTCCCTCCTAACGAAATCTCGTCGCATTTCCCTCTCCTCACCAACGCTCGCCGCAATTCACTCCCTTTCCAACTCTCGGCGGATTTCCCTCCCTCCCCAACTCTCTTTGAATTTCCCTCCCTCCCCAACTCTCTCCGCATTTCCCACCCTCCGGAACTCTCGCCGCATTTACCTCCCTCCCCAACTTGAGCCGCATATCCCTCTTTCCCGAACTCTCACCGTATTTCCCTCTCTCCACAACTCTCGCTGCATTTCCCACCCTCCAGAAATCTGGGCACATTACCCTCTCCTCCCAAACTCTCGACACATTTCCCTCCCTCAACAAAACTCGCCGCATTTCCCTCTCCTACCGAACTCTCGCCGCATTTCCCTCCCTCCCCAACTCTCGCCGCATTTCTCACCCTTTCCAACTCTGGCCGCATTTCTCTTCCTCTGCAACTTTCGCTGCATCTCCCTCCCTCCCCAAGTCTCGCTGCATTTCCCTCCCTCCCCAACACTCACTGCATTTCCCTCCCTCCAGAAATCTGGCCACATTTCCCTTTCCTCCCGAACTCTCCCAGCATTTCGCTCCCTCCCTAAATCTTTCCACTTTTCCCTTCCTCCCCTACTCACGCTGCAATTTCCTCCCTCACCAATTCTCGAGGCAGCTCCCTCCCTCCCCAACTCTCGCCGCATTTCACTCCCTCCCCAACTCTCATTGCATTTCCCTCCCTCCCCAACTCTCGCTGCATTTCCCTCCCTCCCCAACTCTCGTTGAATTTCCCTTCCTCCCCATGTCTCACCGCAATTCCCTCCCTCCCGAACCCTCACTGCTTTTCCCTCCATCCCCAACTCTTGCTGCAGTTCCCTCCCTCCACAACTCTCACCGCATTTCCCACCATCCCCAACTCTCGCTGCATTTCCCTCCATCCCCAACTCTCGCTGCATTTCCCTCCCTGCACAACTATCGTCGGATTTCCATCCCTCCCCAACTCTCGCCGCATTTCCCTCTCTCCATAAATCTGGCCACATTCCTCTCTCCTCCCGAACTCTTGCCGCATTTCACTCCCTCCCCAACTCTCGCCGCATTTCCCACCATCCCCAACTCTCGCCGCATTTCTCTTCCTCTGCAACTGTCGGCGCATATCCCTCCCTCCCCAACACTTGCCGCATTTCCCTCCCTCCCCAACACTCGCAGCATTTCCCTTGCTTCCCCAACTCTCGCTGCATTTCCCTCCCTCCCCAACTCTGGAGGCCGTTCTCTCCCTCCCCAACTCTCGATTCATTTCCCTCCCTCCCCATCTCTCGAGGCATTTCCCTCCCTCCCCAACTCACGCTGCATTTCCCTCCCTACACAACTATCACCGGATTTCCCTCCCTCCCCAACTGTCGCCGCATTTCCCTCCCTCCAGAAATCTGGCCACATGTCCCTCTCCTCCCGAACTCTCACCGCATTGCGCTCCCTCCCCAACTCTCGCCGCTTTTCCCTCCCTCCTAAACTCACGCTGCAATTTCCTCCCTCGCCAACTCTCGAGGCAGTTCCCTCCCTCCCCAACACTCGCCGCATTTCTCTCCCTCCCCAACTCTCATTGCATTTCCCTCCCTCCCCAACTCTCGCTGCATTTCCCTCCCTCCAGAAGTCTGGCTGCATTTCCCTCTCCTCCCCAATTCTCGCTGTATTTCCCTCCCTCCCCAACTCTCGAGGCACTTCTCTCCCTCCCCAACTCTCGCCGCATTTCCCTCAATCGCCAACTCTCGCCGCATTTCCCTCCCTCCCAAACTCTCACTGCATTTCCCTCCCTACACAACTATCGCCGGATTTCCCTCCCTACCCAACTCTCGCCGCATTTCCCTCCCTCCAGAAATCTGGCCACATTTCCCTCTCCTACAGATCTCTCGCCGCATTTCCCTCCCTCCCCAACTCTCGCCGCAATTCACTCCCTTCCCAACTCTGGCCGCATTTCGCTTCCTCTGCAACTGTCGCCGCATGTCCCTCCCTCCCCAAGTCTTGCCGCATTTCCCTCCCTCCCCAACACTCGCCGCATTTCCCTTGCTTCCCCAACTGTCGAGGCATTTCCCTCCCTTCCCTACTGTCTAGGCATTTCCCTAATTCCCCCACTCTAGCTGCATTTCCCTCCCTCCCGAAGTCTGGCTGCATTTCCCTCTCCTCCCAAACTCTCGCTGCTTTTCCCTCCCACCCCAACTCTCATCGCATTTCCCTTCCTCCCCATGTCTCACCGCAATTCCCTCCCTCCCGAAACCTCACTGCTTTTCCCTCCATCCCCAACTCTTGCTGCAGTTCCCTCTCTCCACAACTCTCGTCGCATTTCCCTCCCTCCCCAACTCTCGCCGCATTTCCATCCCTCCCCAAATCTCGCCGCATTTCACACCCTACCGAACTTTCGTAGCATTTCCCTCTCCTCACCAACTCTCGCCGCAATTCACTCCCTTTCCAACTCTCAGCGGATTTCCCTCCCTCCCCAACTCTTGTGGCATTTCCCTCCCTCACTAACACTGGCCGCATTTACATCCCTTCCCAACTCTCTTTGAATTTCCAACCCTCCCCAACTCTCTCCGCATTTCCCACCCTCCTGAAATCTCACCACATTTCCCTCCCTCCCCAACTTGCACCACATTTCCCTCCTTCCCGAACTCTGACCGTTTATCCCTCCCTCCACAACTATCGCTGCATTTCCGTCCCTCCCCAACTCTCGAGGCATTTCCCTCACTCCCCATCTCTTGCTGCATTTCCCACCCTCGCCAAGTCTCACCGCATTTCCCTCCCTCCCCAACACTCACCACATTTCCATCCCTCCAGAAATCTGGCCACATTTCCCTCTCCTCCCGAACTCTCGCCGCATTTCGCTCCCTCCCCAAATCTCGCCACTTTTCCCTCCCTCCCCAACTCACGCTGCAATTTCCTCCCTCACCAACTCTCGAGGCAGTTCACTCACTCCCCAACTCTCGCCGCATTTCCCTCCATCCCCAACTCTCGCTGCATTTCCCCCCCTCCCCAACTCTCGTCGCATTTCCCTTCCTCCCCATTTCTCACCGCAATTCCCTCCCTCCCGAACCCTCACTGCTTTTCCCTCCAACACCAACTCTTGCTGCAGTTCCCTCCCTCCACAACTCTCGCCGCATTTCCCTCCCTCCCCAACTCTCACCGCATTTCCCTCCCTCCCAAACTCTCACTGCAATTCCCTCCCTACACAACTATCGCCGGATTTCCCTCCCTCCCCAGCCCTCGCCGCATTTCCCTCCCTCCAGGAATCTGGCCACATTTCCCTCTCCTACCGAACTCTAGCCGCATTTCCCTCCCTCCCCAACTCTCGCCGCACTTCACTCCCTTCCCAACTCTGGCCGCATTTCTCTTCATCTGCAACTGTCGCCACATATCCCTCCCTCCCCAAGTCTTGCCGCATTTCCCTCCCTCTCCAACACTCGCCGCATTTCCCTTGCTTCCCCAACTCTCGCTGCATTTCCCTCCCTCCCCAACTCTCCCCGCATTTCCCTCCCTAACGAACTCTCGTCGCATTTCCCTCTCCTCACCAACTCTCGCCGCAATTCACTCCCTTTCCAAGTCTCGGCGGATTTCCCTCCAACCCCAACTCTTGCTGCATTTCCCGCCCTCCCGAACTCTGGCCACATTTCCATCCCTTCCCAACTCTCTTTGAATATCCCTCCCTCCCCAACTCTCTCCGGATTCCCCTCCCTTCCCAACTTGCGCCACATTTCCCTCTTTTCCGAACTCTCAGCGTATTTCCCTCTCTCCACAACTCTCGCTGCATTTCCATCCCTCCCCAACTGTCGAGGCATTTCCCTCCTTCCCCAACTGTCGAGGCATTTCCCTCCCTCCGCAACTCTTGCTGCATTTCCCTCCCTCCAGAAGTCTGGCTGCATTTCCCTCTCCTCCAAAACTCTCGTCACATTTCCCACCCTCAACAAAACTCGCCGCATTTCCCTCTCCTACCTAACTATCGTCGCATTTCCCTCCCTCCCAAACTCTCGCTGCATTTCTCTCCCTGTCCAACTCTGGCCGCATTTTTCTTCCTCTGCAACTGTCGCCGCATATCCCTTCCTCCCCATATCTCGCCACATTTCCCTCCCTCCCCAACTCTCGCCACATTTCCCTCTTTCCCCAACACTCACCGCATTTCCCTCCCTCCAGAAATCTGGCCACATTTCCCTCTCCTCCCGAACTCACCCAGCATTCCGCTCCCTCCCCAAATCTTGCCGCTTTTCCCTCCCTCCCCATCTCACGCTGCAATTTCCTCCCTCACCAACTCTCGAGGCAGTTCCCTCCCTCCCCAACTCTCGCCGCATTTCCCTCCCTCCCCAACTCTCATTGCATTTCCCTCCCTCCCCAACTCTCACTGCATTTCCCTCCCTCCCCAACTCTCGTCGCATTTCCCTTCCTCCCCACGTCTCACCACAATTGCCTCCCTCCCGAACCCTCACTGCTTTTCCCTCCATCCCCAACTCTTGCTGCAGTTCCCTCCCTCCGCAACTCTTGCCTCATTTCACTCCCTCCCCAACCCTCGCCGCATTTCCATCCCTCCCCAACTATCGCCGCATTTCCCTCCCTACCGAACTCTCGTCGCATTTCCCTCTCCTCACCAACTCCCGCCGCAATTCCAACTCTTGGCGGATTTCCCTCCCTCCCCAACTCTTGCTGCATTTCCCTCCCTCACTAACTCTGGCCGCATTTCCATCCCTTCCCAACTCTCTTTGAAATTCCCACCCTCCCCAACTCTCTCCGCATTTCCTACCCTCCCTAACTCTCGCCGCATTTCCCTCCATCCCCAACTTGCGCCGCATTTCCCTCTTTCCCGAACACTCACTGTATTTCCCTCCCTCCACAACTCTCGCTGCATTTCCGTCCCTCCCCAACTCTCGAGGCATTTCCCTCACTCCCCAACTCTTGCTGCATTTCCCACCCTCCCCAACTCTTGCCGCATTTCCCTCCCTCCAGAAATCTGGCCACATTTCCCCCTCCTCCCAAACTCTCGCCGCATTTCGCTCCCTCCCCAACTCTCGCCACATTTCCCACCCTCCCCAACTCTCGCTGCAATTTCCTCCCTCGGCAACTCTTGAGGCATTTGCCTCCCTCCCCAACTCTCGCTCCATTTCCCTCCCTCCCCAACTCTCTCCGCATTTCCCTCCCTCCCCAACTCTCGCTGCATTTCCCTCCCTCCCCAACTCTCGCTGCATTTCCCTCCCACCCGAAGTCTCGCCGTATTTCCCTCCCTCCCCATGTCTCGCCGCATTTCCCTCCCTCCTTAACCCTCACCACTTTTCCCTCCATCCAAAACTCTAGACGCATTTCCCTCCCTCCTGAACACTCTCCGCATTTCCCTCGCTCCACAACTCTCACCACATTTCCTTCACTCCCCAAATCTGGACGCATTTCCATCCCTTCACAACTCTCTGCGAATTTCCCTCCCACCCTAACTCTTGCTGCATGTCATTCCATCCCGAACTCACGACGCATTTCCCTCCCTCCCCAACACTCGCCGCATTTCCCTTGCTACCCCAACTCTCACTGCATTTCCCTCCCTCCCCAACTCTCCCCGCATTTCCCTCCCTAACGAACTCTCGTCGCATTTCCCTCTCCTCACCAAATCTCGCCGCAATTCACTCCCTTTCCAACACTTGGCGGATTTCCCTCCCTCCCCAACTCTTGCTGCATTTCCCTCCCTCCCGAACTCTGGCCGCATTTCCATCCCTTCCCAACTCTCTTTGAATTTCCCTCCCTCCCCAACTCTCTCCGCATTTCCCTCCTTCCCGAACTCTCGCCGCATTTCCCTCTGAACCCAACTTGCGCCGCATTTCCCTCTTTCCCGAACTCTCACCGTATTTCCCTCTCTCCACAACTCTCGCTGCATTTCCATCCCTCCCCAACTGTCGAGGCATTTCCCTCCCTACCCAACTGTCGAGGCATTTCCCTCCCTCCCCAATTCTCGCAGCATTTCCCTCCCTCCAGAAGTCTGGCCGCATTTCCCTCTCCTCACAAACTCTCGCCGCCTTTCCCTCCCTCAACAAAACTCGCCGCATTTCCCTCTCCTACCGAACTCTCGCGACATTTCCCTCTCTACCCAACTCTCGCCGCATTTCTCTCCCTTTCCAACTCTGGCTGCATTTCTCTTCCTCTGCAACTGTCGCCGCATATCGCTCCATCCCCAAGTCTCGCCACATTTCCCTCACTCCCCAACACTCACCGCATTTCCCTCCCTCCAGAAATCTGGCCACATTTCCCTCCATCCCCAACTTGCGCCGCATTTCCCTCTTTCCCGAACTCTCACCGTATTTCCCTCCCTTCACAACTCTCTCTGCATTTCCGTCCCTCCCCAACTCTCGAGGCATTTCCCTCGCTCCCCAACTCTTGCCGCATTTCGCTCCCTCACCAACTCTCACCACATTTCCCTCCATCCCCAACTCTCACTGCAATTTCCTCCCTCGCCAACTCTTGAGGCATTTCCCTCCCTCCCCAACTCTTGCTGCATTTCCCTCCCTCCCCAACTCTCGATCCATTTCCCTCCCTCCCCAACTCTCTCCGCATTTCCCTCCCTCCCCAACTCTCGCTGCATTTCCCTCCCTCCCCAACTCTCGCTGCATTTCCCTCCCACCCGAAGTCTCGCCGTATTTCCCTCCCTCCCCATGTCTCGCCGCAGTTCTGTCCCTCCTTAACCCTCACCGCTTTTCCCTCCATCCAAAACTCTCGCCGCATTTCCCTCCCTCCCGAACACTCGCCGCATTTCACTCGCTCCACAACTCTCGCCGCATTTCCCTCCCTCCCCAACTCTGGACGCATTTCCATCCCTTCCCAACTCTCTCCGAATTTCCCTCCCTCCCTAACTCTCGCTGCATTTCATTCCCTCCCGAACTCACGACGCATTTCCCTCCCTCCCCAACACTCGCCGCATTTCCCTTGCTTCCCCAACTCTCACTGCAATTCCCTCCCTTCCCAACTCTCGCCGCATTTCCCTCCCAAATGAACTCTCGTCGCATTTCCCTCTCCTCACCAACTCTTGCCGCAATTCACTTCCTTTCCAACTCTCGGCGCATTTCCCTCCCTCCCCAACTCTTGCTGCATTTCCCTCCCTCCCAAACTCTGGCCGCATTTCCATCCCTTCCCAACTCTCTTTGAATTTCCCTCCCTCCCCAACTCTCTCCGCATTTCCCTCCCTCCCGAACTCTCGCCAGTTTTCCCTCCCTCCCCATCTTGCGCCGCATTTCCCGCTTTCCCGAACTCTCACCGTATTTCCCTCTCTCCACAACTCTCGCTGCATTTCCGTCCCTCCCCAACTGTCGAGGCATTTCCCTCCCTCCCCAACTGTTGAGGCATTTCCCTCCCTCCCCAACTCTCGCTGCATTTCCCACCCTCCAGAAGTCTGGCCGCATTTCTCTCTCCTCCCAAACTCTCGCCGCATTTCCCTCCCTCAACAAAACTCGCCGCATTTCCCTCTCCTACCAAACTCTCGCCGCATTTCCCTCCCTACCCAACTCTCGTCGCATTTCTCTCCCTTTCCAACTCTGGCCGCATTTCTCTTCCTCTGCAACTGTCGCCGCATATCCCTCCCTCCCCAAGTCTCGCCCCATTTCCCTCCATCCCCAACTTGAGCCGCATTTCCCTCTTTCCCGAACTCTCACCGTATTTCCCTCCCTCCACGAGTCTCACTGCATTTCTGTCGCTCCCCAACTCTACAGGCATTTCCCTCACTCCCCAACTCTTGCTGCATTTCCCACCCTCCCCAACTCTCGCCGGATTTCCCTCCCTCCCCAACTCTCGCCGCATTTCTCTCCCTCCAGAAATCTGGCCACATTTCCCCCTCCTCCCAAACTCTCGCCGCATTTCGATCCCTCCCCAACTCTCGCCACATTTCCCTCCCTCCTCAACTCTCACTGCAAATTCCTCTCTCGCCAACTCTTGAGGCATTTCCCTCCCTCCACAACTCTTGCTGCATTTCCCTCCCTCCCCAACTCTCGCTCCATTTGTCTCCCTCCCCAACTCTCGAGGCATTTCCCTCCCTCCCCAACTCTCGCTGCATTTCCCTCTCTCCCCAACTCTCGCTGCATTTCACTCCCACCCGAAGTCTCGCCGTATTTCCCTCCCTCGCCATGTCTCGCCGCAGTTCTCTCCCTCCTTAACCCTCACCGCTTTTCCCTCCATCCAAAACTTTCGCCGCATTTCCGTCCCTCCCAAACACGCGCCACATTTCCCTCGCTCCACAGCTCTCGCCGCATTTCCCTCCCTCCCCAACTCTCGCCGCATTTCCCTCCCTAACGAACTCTCGTCGCTTTTCCCTCTCCTCACCAACTCTCACCGCAATTCACTCCCTTTCCAACTCTCGGCGAACTTCCCTCCCTCCCCAACTCTCTCCGCATTTCCCTCCCTCCCGAACTCTCGCCGGTTTTATGCCCTCCCCAGCTTGCGCAGCATTTCCCTCCCTCCTGAAATCTGGCCACATTTCCCTCTCCTCCCGAACTCTCGCTGCATTTCGCTCCCTCCCCAAATCTCGCCGCTTTTCCCTCCCTCCCCAACTCACGCTGCAATTTCCTCCCTCGCCAACTCTCGAGGCAGTTCGTTCCCTCCCCAACTCTCGCCGCATTTCCCTCCCTCCCCAACTCTCATTGCATTTCACTCCCTCTCCAACTCTCGTTGCATCTCCCTTCCTCCCCATGCCTCACCGCAATTCACTCCCTCCCGAACCCTCACTGCTTTTCCCTCCATCCCCAACTCTTGCTGCAGTTCCCTCCCTCCACAACTCTCGCCGCATTTCACTCCCTCCCCAACTCTCGCCGCATTTCCATCCCTCCCCAACTATCGCCGCATTTCCCTCCTTACCGAACTCTCATCCCATTTCCCTCACCTCACCAACTCTCGCCGCAATTCACTCCCTTTCCAACACTCGGCGGATTTCGCTCCCTCCCCAACTCTTGCTGCATTTCCCTCCCTCACTAACTCTGGCCGCATTTCCATCCCTTCCCAACTCTCTTTGAATTTCCCTCCCTCCCCAACGCTCTCCACATTTCCCACCCTCCCGAACTCTCGCCCAATTTCCCTCCCTCCCCAAATTGCGCCGCATTTCACTCTTTCCCGAACTCTCACCGTATTTCCCTCCCTCCACAACTCTCGCTGCATTTCCGTCCCTCCCCAAATCTCGAGACATTTCCCTCACTCCCCAACTCTTGCTGCATTTCCCACCCTCCCCAAATCTCGCCGGATTTCCCTCCCTCCCCAACTCTCGCTGCATTTCCCTCCCTCCATAAATCTGGCCACATTTCCCCCTCCTCCCAAACTCTCACCGCATTTCGCTCCCTCCCCAACTCTCGCCACATTTCCCTCCCTCCCCAACTCTCGCTGCAACTTCGTCCCTCGCCAACTCTTGAGGCATTTCCCTCCCTCCCCAACTCTTGCCGCATTTCCCTCACTCCCCAACTCTCGCTCCATTTCCCGCCCTCCCCAACTCTCGAGGCATTTCCCTCCCTCCTGAACTCTCGATGCATTTCTTTTGCTCCACAACTCTCGAGGCATTTCCCTCCCTCCCCAACTCTCGCTGCATTTCCCTCCCTCCCCAACTCTCGCTGCATTTCCCTCCCACCCGAAGTCTCGCCGTATTTCCCTCCCTCCCCATGTCTCGCCGCAGTTCTCTCCCTCCTTAACCCTCACCGCTTTTCCCTCCATTCAAAACTCTCGCCGCATTTCCCTCCCTCCCGAACACTCGCCGCATTTCCCTCGCTCCACAACTCTCGCCGGATTTCCCTCCCAACGCATCTGTGGACGCATTTCCATCCCTTCCCAACTCTCTCCGAATTTCCCTCCCTCCCTAACTCTCGCTGCATTTCACTCCCACCCGAATTCACGATGCATTTCCCTCCCTCCCCAACACTCGCCGCATTTCCCTTGCTTCCCCAACTCTCGCTGCATTTCCCTCCCTCCCCAACTCTCGCCGCATTTCCCTCCCTAACGAATTTGCGTCGCATTTCCCTCTCCTCACCAACTCTCGCCGCAATTCACTCCCTTTCCAACTCTCGGCGGATTTCCCTCCCTCCCCAAATCTTGCTGCATTTCCCTCCCTCCCCAACACTGGCCGCATTTCCATTTCTTCCCAACTCTCTTTGAATTTCCCTCCCTCCCCAACTCTCTCCGCATTTCCCTCCTTCCCGAACTCTCGCCGCATTTCCCTCCCTCCCCAACCTGCGCCACATTTCCCTCTTTCCCGAACTCTCACCGTATTTCCCTCTCTCCACAACTCTCGCTGCATTACCGTCCCTCCCCAACTGTCGAGGCATTCCCCTCCCTCCCCATCTGTAGAGGCATTTCCCTCCCTCCCCAACTCTTGCTGCATTTCCCTCCCTCCAGTAGTCTGGCTGCATTTCCCTCTCCTCCCAAACTCTCGCCGCATTTCCCTCCCTCAACAAAACTCGCCGCATTTCCCTCTCCTACCGAACTCTCGCCGCATTTCCCTCCTCCCCAACTCTCGCCGCATTTCTCTCCCTTTCCAACTCTGGCCGCATTTCTCTTCCTCTGCAACTGTCGCTGCATATCCCTCCCACCCCAAGTCTCGCTGCATTTCCCACCCTCCAGAACTCTGGCCGCATTTCCATCCCTTCCCAACTCTCTTTGAATTTCCCTCCCTCCCCAACTCTCACCTCATTTCCCTCCCTTCCGAACTCTCGCTACATTTCCCTCCCTCCCCAACTTGCGCCGCATTTCCCTCTTTCCCGAACTCTCACCGTATTTCCTTCTCTCCACAACTCTCGCTGCATTTCCGTCCCTCCCCAACTGTCGAGGCATTTCCCTCCTTCCCGAACTGTCGAGGCATTTCCCTCCTTCCCCAACTCTCGCTGCATTTCCCTCCCTCCGGATGTCTGGCCGCATTTCCCTCTCCTCCCAAACTCTCGTCCGCATTTCCCTCCCTCAACAAAACTCGCCGCATTTCCCTCTCCTACCGAACTCTTGCCGCATTTCCCTCCCTCCCCAACTCTCGCCGCATTTCTCTCCCTTTACAACTCTGGCCGCATTTCTCTTCCTCTGCAACTGTCGCCGCATATCCCTCCCTCCCCAACTCTTGCCGCATTTCCCTCCCTCCCCAACACTCGCTGCATTTCCCTTGCTTCCCCAACTCTCGCTGCATTTCCCTCCCTCCGGATGTCTGGCCGCATTTCCCTCTCCTCCCAAACTCTCGTCCGCATTTCCCTCCCTCAACAAAACTCGCCGCATTTCCCTCTCCTACCGAACTCTTGCCGCATTTCCCTCCCTCCCCAACTCTCGCCGCATTTCTCTCCCTTTACAACTCTGGCCGCATTTCTCTTCCTCTGCAACTGTCGCCGCATATCCCTCCCTCCCCAACTCTCTTTGAATATCCCTCCCTCCCCAACACTCTACGCATTTCCCTCCCTCCAGAAATCTGGCCACATTTCCCTCTCCTCCCATACTCTCGCCGCATTTCCTTCCCTCCACAAATCTCGCCGCTTTTCCCTCCATCCCCAACTCTTGCCGTATTTCTGTTCCTCCTCAATTCTTCCCACATTTCCCACCCTCCCCAACTCTCTCCACATTTCCCTCCCTCCCCAACTCTCGCCGCATTTTACTCTCCTCACCAACTCTCGCCCCAATTCACTCCCTCTCCAACTCTCGCTGGATTACCCTCCCTCCCCAACTCTGGACACATTTTGCTCCCTCCTGAACTCTCGCCTCATTTCCATCCTTCCACAACTCTGGTCACATTTTCCTCCCTCACCAACTCTCTCTGCATTTCCCTCCCTCCCCAAATCTCAAGGCATTTTCCTCCCTCCCCAACTCTCACTGCATGTCCTTCCCTCCCTAAGTCTCATCGCATTTCTTTCCCTGCACAACTATCGCCGCATTTCCCTCCCTCCCCAACTCTCGCCGCATTTCTCTCCCTTTCCAACTTTGGCCACATTTCTCTTCCTCTGCAACTGTCGCCGCATATCCCTCCCTCCCCAAGTCTCGCCACATTTCCCTCCCTCCCCAACACTCAACACATTTCCCTCCCTCCAGAAATCTGGCCACATTTCCCTCTCCTCCCGAACTCTCGCCGCATTTCGCTCCCTCCCCAAATCTCGCCGCTTTTCCCTCCCTTCCCAACTCACGCTGCAAGTTCCTCCCTCACCAACTCTCAAGGCAGTTCCCTCCCTCCCCAACTCTCTCCGCATTTCCCTCCTTCCCGAACTCTCGCCGCATTTCCCTCCCTCCCCAAATTGCGCCACATTTCCCTCTTTCCCGAACTCTCACCGTATTTCCCTCTCTCCACAACTCTCACTGCATTTCCGTCCGTCCCCAACTGTCGAGGCATTCCCCTCCCTCCCCATCTGTCGAGGCATTTCCCTCCCTCCCCAACTCTCGCTGCATTTCCCTCCCTCCAGTAGTCTGGCTGCATTTCCCTCTCCTCCCAAACTCTCACCGCATTTCCCTCCCTCAACAAAACTCGCCGCATTTCCCTCTCCTACCGAACTCTCGCCGCATTTCCATCCCTCCCCAACTCTCGCCGCATTTCTCTCCCTTTCCAACTCTGGCCGCATTTCTCTTCCTCTGCAACTCTCGCCGCATATCCCTCCCACCCCAAGTCTCGCTGCATTTCCCTCCCTCCAGAACTCTGGCCGCATTTCCATCCCTTCCCAACTCTCTTTGAATTTCCCTCCCTCCCCAACTCTCTCCTCATTTCCCTCCCTCCCGAACTCTCGCAACATTTCACTCCCTCCCCAACTTGCGCCGCATTTCCCTCTTTCCCGAACTCTCACCGTATTTCCCTCTCTCCACAACTCTCGCTGCATTTCCATCCCTCCCCAACTGTCGAGGCATTTCCCTCCTTCCCCAACTCTCGCTGCATTTCCCTCCCTCCGGATGTCTGGCCTCATTTCCCTCTCCTCCCAAACTCTCGCTGCATTTTCCTCCCTCAACAAAACTCGCCGCATTTCCCTCTCCTACCGAACTCTTGCCGCATTTCCCTCCCTCCCCAACTCTCGCTGCATTTCTCTCCCTTTACAACTCTGGCCGCATTTCTCTTCCTCTGCAACTGTCGCCGCATATCCCTCCCTCCCCAACTCTCTTTGAATTTCCCTCCCTCCCCAACACTCTACGCATTTCCCTCCCTCCAGAAATCTGGCCACATTTCCCTCTCCTCCCATACTCTCGCCGCATTTCCTTCCCTCCCCAAATCTCGCCGCTTTTCCCTCCATCCCCAACTCTTGCCGTATTTCTGTTCCTCCTCAATTGTTCCCACATTTCGCACCCTCCCCAACTCTCTCCACATTTCCCTCCCTCCCCAACTCTCGCCGCATTTTACTCTCCTCACCAACTCTCGCCCCAATTCACTCCCTCTCCAACTCTCGCTGGATTACCCTCCCTCCCCAACTCTGAACACATTTTGCTCCCTCCTGAACTCTCGCCTCATTTCCATCCTTCCACAACTCTGGTCACATTTTCCTCCCTCACCAACTCTCTCTGCATTTCCCTCCCTCCCCAACTCTCGCTGCATTTCCCTCCCTCCCCAAATCTCAAGGCATTTTCCTCCCTCCCCAACTCTCACTGCATGTCCTTCCCTCCCTAAGTCTCATCGCATTTCTTTCCCTGCACAACTATCGCCACATTTCCCTCCCTCCCCAACTCTCGCCGCATTTCCCTCCCTCCACAAATCTGGCCGCATTTCCCTCTCCTCCCGAACTCTCGCCGCATTTCCCTCCCTCCCCAACTCTTGAGGCACTTCTCTCCCTTCCCAACTCTAGCTGCATTTCCCTCCCTCCCCAACTGTCGCCGCATATCGCTCCCTCCCCAAGTCTCGCTGCATTTCCCTCCCTCCTCAACACTCGCCGCATTTCCCTCCCTCCCAACTCTCGCTGCATTTCCCTACCCCCCCCAAATGAGGAGGCATTTCACTCCCTCCCCAACGCTCACTGCATTTCCCTCCCTCCAGAAATCTGGCCGCATTTCCCTCTCCTCCCGAACTTGCGCCGCATTTCCCTCTTTCCCGAACTCTCACCGTATTTCCCTCTCTCCACAACTCTCGCTGCATTTCCGTCCCTCCCCAACTGTCGAGGCATTTCCCTCCCTCCCCAACTGTCGAGGCATTTCCCTCCCTCCCCAACTCTCGCTGCATTTCCCTCCCTCCAGAAGTCTGGCTGCATTTCCCTC
The DNA here is from genome assembly GCF_017639515.1 of Carcharodon carcharias. Lineage (NCBI taxonomy): Eukaryota > Metazoa > Chordata > Chondrichthyes > Lamniformes > Lamnidae > Carcharodon > Carcharodon carcharias. The sequence goes on along the minus strand of NC_054483.1, from coordinate 43,610,524 downwards.
CCCTCCCAAACTCTCGCCACATTTCCATCCCTCAACAAAACTCGCCGCATTTCCCTCTCCTGAAGAACTCTTGCCGCATTTCCCTCCCTCCCCAACTCTCGCCGCATTTATCTCCCTTTCCAAATTTGGCCGCATTCCTCTTTCTCTGCAACTGTCGCCGCATATCCCTCCCTCCCCAAGTCTCGCCGCATTTCCCTCCCTCCCCAACACTCAACACATTTCCCTCTCCTCCCGAACTCTCGCCGCATTTCGCTCCCTCCCCAAATCTCGCCGCTTTTCCCTCCCTCCCCAACTCACGCTGCAAGTTCCTCCCTCACCAACTCTCAAGGCAGTTCCCTCCCTCCCCAATTCTCGCCGCATTTCCCTCCCTCCCCAACTCTCATTGCATTTCCCACCCTCCCCAACTCTCGCTGCATTTCCCTCCCTCCCCAACTCTCGTCGCATTTCCCTTCCTCCCCATGTCTCACTGCAAATCCCTCCCTCCCGAACCCTCACTGCTTTTGGCTCCATCCCCAACTCTTGCTGCAGTTCCCTCCCTCCACAACTCTCGCCACATTTCACTCCCTCCCCAACTATCACCACATTTCCCTCCCTACCGAACTCTCGTCGCATTTCCCTCTCCTCACCAACTCTCGCCGCAATTCACTCCCTTTCCAACTCTCGCCGTTTGCCCACCCTCCCCAACTCTTGCGGCATTTCCTTCCCTCACTAACTCTGGCCGCATTTCCAGCCCTTCCCAACACTCTTTGAATTTCCCTCCCTCCCCAACTCTTGCGGCATTTCCCTCCCTCACTAACTCTGGCCGCATTTCCATCTCTTCCCAACTCTCTTTGAATTTCCCTCCCTCCCCAACTCTCTCCGCATTTCCCACCCTCCCGAACACTCGCCGCATTTCCCTCCCTTCCCAACTTGCGCCGCATTTCCCTCATTCCCGAACTCTCACCGTATTTCCCTCCCTCCACAACTCTCGCTGCATTTCCGTCCCTCCCCAACTCTCGAGGCATTTCCCTCACTCCCCAACTGTAGCTGCATTACCCGCCCTCCCCAACTCTCACCGGATTTCCCTCAAACCCCAACTCTCGCAGCATTTCCCTCCCTCCAGAAATCTGGTCACATTTCCCCCTCCTCCCAAACTCTCGCCGCATTTCGCTCCCTCCCCAACTCTCGCCGCATTTCCCTCCCTCCCCAACTCTCGAGGCATTTCCCTCCCTTTCCAACTCTTGATGCATTTCTTTCGCTCCACAACTCTCGAGGCATTTCCCTCCCTCCCCAAATCTCGCTGCCTTTCCTTCCAACCCGAAGTCTCGCCGTATTTCCCTCCCTCCCCATGTCTCACCACAGTTCTCTCCCTCCTTAACCCTCACCGCTTTTCCCTCCATCCAAAACTCTCACCGCATTTCCCTCCCTCCTGAACACTCGCCGCATTTCCCACACTCCACAACTCTCGCCGCATTTCCCTCCCTCCCCAATTCTGGACGCATTTAAAACCCTTCCCAACTCTCTCCGAATTTCCCTCCCTCCCTAACTCTCGATGCATTTCACTCCCTCCCGAACTCTCTCTGCATTTCCCTCCCTCCCCAACTCTGGACACGTTTCTCTTCCTCCGCAACTGTTGCCGCATATCCCTCCCTCCCCAAGTCTCACCGCATTTCCCTCCCTCCCCAGCACTCGCCGCATTTCACGCCCTCTCCAACTCTTGCTGCATTTCCCTCCCTCCCCAACTCTGGCTGCATTTCCCTCCCTCCCCAAATCTCAAGGCATTTTCCTCCCTCCCCAACTCTCACTGCATGTCCTTCCCTCCCTAAGTCTCATCGCATTTCTTTCCCTACACAACTATCGCCGCATTTCCCTCCCTCCCCAACTCTCGCCGCATTTCCCTCCCTCCACAAATCTGGCCGCATTTCCCTCTCCTCCCGAACTCTCGCCACATTTCCCTCCCTCCCCAACTCTCGAGGCACTTCTCTCCCTCCCCAACTCTAGCTGCATTAAGCTCCCTCCCCAACTGTCGCCGCACATCGCTCCCTCCCCAAGTCTCGCTGCATTTCCCTCCCTCCTCAACACTCGCCGCATTTCCCTCCCTCCCGACTCTCGCTGCATTTCCTTACCCCCCCCAAATGAGGAGGCATTTCCCTCCTTTCCCAACGCTCACTACATTTCCCTCCCTCCAGAAATCTGGCCGCATTTCCCTCTCCTCCCGAACTTGCGCCGCATTTCCCTCTTTCCCGAACTCTCACCGTATTTCCCTCTCTCCACAACTCTCGCTGCATTTCTGTCCCTCCCCAACTGTCGAGGCATTTCCCTCCCTCCCCAACTGTCGAGGCATTTCCCTCCCTCCCCAACTCTCGCTGCATTTCCCTCCCTCCAGAAGTCTGGCTGCATTTCCCTGACCTCCCAAACTCTCGCCACATTTCCATCCCTCAACAAAATTCGCCGCATTTCCCTCTCCTAAAGAACTCTTGCCGCATTTCCCTCCCTCCCCAACTCTCGCCGCATTTCTCTCCCTTTCCAACTCTGGCCGCATTTCTCTTCCTCTGCAACTGTCGCCGTATATCCCTCCCTCCCCAAGTCTCGCCGCATTTCCCTCCCTCCCCAACACTCAGCACATTTCCCTCCCTCCAGAAATCTGGCCACATTTCCCTCTCCTCCCGAACTCTCGCCGCATTTCGCACCCTCCCCAAATCTCGCCGCTTTTCCCTCCCTCCCCAACTCACGCTGCAAGTTCCTCCCTCACCAACTCTCAAGGCAGTTCCCTCCCTCCCCAATTCTCGCCGCATTTCCCTCCCTCCCCAACTCTCATTGCATTTTCCACCCTCCCCAACTCTCGCTGCATTTCCCTCCCTCCCCAACTCTCGTCGCATTTCCCTTCCTCCCCATGTCTCTCTGCAATTCCCTCCCTCCCGAACCCTCACTGCTTTATCTCCATCCCCAACTCTTGCTGCAGTTCCCTCCCTCCACAACTCTCGCCGCATTTCACTCCCTCCCCAACTATCACCACATTTCCCTCCCTTCCAAACTCTCGTCGCATTTCCCTCTCCTCACCAACTCTCGCCGCAATTCACTCCCTTTCCAACTCTCGCCGTTTTCCCACCCTCCCCAACTCTTGCGGCATTTCCCTCCCTCACTAACTCTGGCTGCATTTCCAGCACTTCCCAACACTCTTTGAATTTCCCTCCCTGCCCAACTCTTGCGGCATTTCCCTCGCTCACTAACTCTGGCCGCATTTCCATCCCTTCCCAACTCTCTTTGAATTTCCCTCCCTCCCCAACTCTCTTTGCATTTCCCACCCTCCCGAATTCTCGCCGCATTTCCCTCCCTTCCCAACTTGCGCCGCATTTCCCTCTTTCACGAACTCTCCCCGTATTTCCCTCCCTCCACAACTCTCGCTGCATTTCCCTCCCTCCCCAACTCTTGAGGCACTTCCCTCCCTCCCCAACTCTCGCTGCATTTCCCTCCCTCCCCAACTCTCACCGGATTTCCCTCAAACCCCAACTCTCGCCGCATTTCCCTCCCTCCAGAAATCTGGCCACATTTCCCCCTCCTCCCAAACTCTCGCCGCATTTCACTCCCTCCCCAACTCTCGCCACATTTCCCTCCCTCCCCAACTCTCGCTGCAATTTCCTCCCTCGCCAACTCTTGAGGCATTTCCCTCCCTCCCCAACTCTTGCCGCATTTCCCTCCCTCCCCAACGCTCGCTCCATTTCCCTCCCTCCCCAACTCTCGAGGCATTTCCCTCCCTTTCCAACTCTCGATGCATTTCTTTCGCTCCACAACTCTCGAGGCATTTCCCTCACTCCCAAAATCTCGCTGCATTTCCCTCCCACCCGAAGTCTCACCGTATTTCCCTCCCTCCCCATGTCTCGCCACAGTTCTCTCCCTCCTTAACCCTCACCGCTTTTCCCTCCATCCAAAACTCTCGCCGCATTTCCCTCCCTCCCCAACTCTGGACGCATTTACAACCCTTCCCAACTCTCTCCGAATTTCCCTCCCTCCCTAACTCTCGATGCATTTCACTCCCTCCCGAACTCAAGACGCATTTCCCTCCCTCCCCAAATCTCGCTGCATTTCCATCCCTTCCCAACTCTCTCCGAATTTCCCTCCCTCCCCAACACTCAGCGCATTTCCCTCCCTCCACAACTCCCGCTGCATTTCCCTCCCTCCCCAACTCTCGCTGCATTTCCCTCTCTCCCTAACACTTGAGGAATTGCCCTCACTCCCCAACTCTCACTGCATATCCCTCCCTCCCCAACTCTCACCGCATTTTACTCTCCTCACCAACTCTCGCCCCAATTCACTCCCTCTCCAACTCTCGCTGGATTACCCTCCCTCCCCAACTCTTGCGGCATTTTGCTCCCTCATGAACTCTCGCCGCATTTCCATCCTTCCACAACTCTGGCCAGATTTTCCTCCCTCACCAACTCTCTCTGAATTTCCCTCCATCCCCAACTCTCGCCGCTTTTCCCTCCCTCCCCAACTCACGCTGCAATTTCCTCCCTCACCAACTCTCGAGGCAGTTCCCTCCCTCCCCAACTCTCGCAGCATTTCCCTCCCTCCCCAACTCTCATTGCATTTCCCTCCCTCCCCAACTCTCGCTGCATTTCCCTCCCTCCCCAACTCTCGTCGCATTTCCCTTCCTCCCCATGTCTCACTGCAATTCCCTCCCTCCCGAAGCCTCACTGCTCTCCCTCCATCCCCAACTCTTGCTGCAGTTCCCTCCCTCCACAACTCTCGCCGCATTTCTCTCCCATCCCAACTCTCACTTCATTTCCCTCACTCCCCAACTCTCACTGCATTTCCCACCCTCCCCAACTCTTGAGGCAATTCCCTCCCTCCCAAACTCTCAAGGCATTTACCTCCCTCCCCAATCTCACTGCATTTCCCTCCCTCCCCAACTCTCGCCGCATTTCCCTCCATCCCGAACCCTCACCGCTTTCCCCTCCATCCCCAACTCTTGCCGTAATTCCGTTCCTCCTCAATTCTTGCCACATTTCCCTACCTCCCCAACTCTCTCCACATTTCTCTCCCTCACCAACTCTCACCGCATTTTACTCTCCTCACCAACTTTCGCCCCAATTCACTCCCTCTCCAACTCTCACTGGATTACCCTCCCTCCCCAACTCTTTCGGCATTTTGCTCCCTCCTGAATTGTCGCCGCATTTACATCCTTCCACAACTCTGGCCACATTTTCCTCCCTCACCAACTCTCTCTGCATTTCCCTCCCTCCCCAACTCTGGCCACGTTTCTCTTCGTCCGCAACTGGCGCCGCATATCCCTCCCTCCCCAAGTCTTGCCGCATTTCCCTCCCTCTGCAGCACTTGCCGCATTTCACGCCCTCTCCAACTCTTGCTGCATTTCCCTCCCTCCCCAACTCTTGCTGCATTTCCCTCCCTCCCCAAATCTCAAGGCATTTTCCTCCCTCCCCAACTCTCACTGCATGTCCTTCCCTCCCTAAGTCTCATCGCATTTCCCTCCCTACACAACTATCGCCGCATTTCCCTCCCTACACAACTATCGCCGCACTTCCCTCCCTCCCCAACTCTCACCGCATTTCCCTCCCTCCACAAATCTGGCCACATTTCCCTCTCCTCCCGAACTCTCGCCGCATTTCCCTCCCTCCACAACTCTCGAGGCACTTCTCTCCCTCCCCAACTCTAGTTGCATTTCCCTCCCTCCCCAACTGTCGCCGCATATCCCTCCCTCCCCAAGTCTCGCTGCATTTCCCGCACTCCTCAACACACGCCGCATTTCTCTCCCTCCCAACTCTCGCTGCATTTCTCTACCCCCCCCAACTGTCGAGACATTTCACACCCTCCCCAACGCTGACTGCATTTCCCTCCCTCCAGAAATCTGGCCACATTTCCCTCTCATCCCAAACTCTCGCCGCATATCCCTCCCTCCCCAACTCTCAAGGCATTTCCCTCTCTTCCCAACTCTCGCTGCATTTCCCTCCCTCCAGAAATCTGGCCACACTTCCATCTCCTCCCGAACTCTCGCCGCTTTTCACTCCCTCCCCAACTCATGCTGCAATTTCCTCCCTCCCCAACTCTCGCCGCATTTACCTCCCTTCCCAACTCTCATTGCATTTCCCTCCCTCCCCAACTCTCATTGCATTTCCCTCCCTCCCCAACTCTCGTCGCATTTCCCTTCCTCCCCATGTCTCACCGCAATTCCCTCCCTCCCGAACTCTCACTGCTTTTCCCTCCATCAACAACTCTTGCTGCAGTTCCCTCCTTCCACAACTCTCGCCGCATTTCCCTCCCTCCCCAACTCTCGCTGCATTTCCCTCCCTCCCCAACTCTCGCCGCATTACCCTCCCTAACGAACTCTCGTCGCATTTCCCTCTCCTCACCAACTCTCGTCGCAATTCACACCATTTCCAACTCTCGGCGGATTTCCCTCCCTCCCCAACTCTTGCGGCATTTCATTCCCTCACTAACTCTCGCTGCATTTCCCTTCCTCACGAACTCTGGCCGCATTTCCATCCCTTGCCAACTCTCTTTGAATTTCCCTCCCTCCCCAACTCTCTCCGCATTTCCCTCCCTCCCGAAATCTCGCCGCATTTCACTCCCCACCCAACTCGCGCCGTATTTCCCTCCCTCCCCAACTCTCGAAGCATTTCTCTCCCTCCCCAACTCTCGCTGCATTTCCCTCCTTACACAACTATCACCAGATTTCCCTCCCTCCAGAAATCTGGCCACATTTCCCTCTCCTCCCGAACTCTCACCGCATTTCGCTCCCTCCCCAACTCTCGAGGCATTTCCCTCACTCCCCAACTCTCGAGGCATTTCCCTCCCACCCAAACACTCGCCGCATTTCACTCCCTTCCCAACTCGCGCCGTATTTCCCTCCCTCCCCAACTCTCGAGGCAGTTCCCTCCCTCCCCAACTCTCACTGCATTTCCCTCCCTACACAACTATCGCCGGATTTCCCTCCCTCCAGAAATCTGGCCACATTTCCCTCTCATCCTGAACTCTTGCCGCATTTCCCAACCCTCCCCAACTCTCAAGGCATTTCCCTCTCTTCCCAACTCTCTCTGCATTTCCCTCCCTACACAACTATTGCCGGATTTCCCTCCCTCCCCAACTCTCGCCGCATTTCCCTCCCTCCAGAAATCTGGGCACTTTTCCCTCTCCTCCCGAACTCTCGCCGCTTTTCCCTCCCTCCCCAACTCACGCTGCAATTTCCTCCCTCACCAACTCTCGAGGCAGTTCCCTCCCTCCCCAACTCTCGCCGCATTTACCTCCCTTCCCAACTCTCATTGCATTTCCCTCCCTCCCCAACTCTCGCTGCACTTCCCTCCCTCCCCAACTCTCGTCGCATTTCCCTTCCTCCCCATGTCTCACCGCAATTCCCTCCCTCCCGAACTCTCACTGCTTTTCCCTCCATCAACAACTCTTGCTGCAGTTCCCGCCTTCCACAACTCTCGCCGCATTTCCCACCCTCCCCAACTCTCGCCGCATTTCCCTCCCTCCCCTTCTCTCGCCTCATTTCCCTCCCTAATGAACTCTCGTCGCATTTCCCTCTCCTCACCAACTCTCGTCGCAATTCAAACCATTTCCAACTCTCGGCGGATTTCCCTCCCTCCCCAACTCTTGCGGCATTTCACTCCCTCACTAACTCTCGCTGCATTTCCCTTCCTCCCGAGCTCTGGCCGCATTTCCATTCCTTCCCAACTCTCTTTGAATTTCCCACCCTCCCCAACTCTCTCCGCATTTCCCTCCCTCCCGAAATCTCGCCGCATTTCACTCCCTTCCCAACTCGCGCCGAATTTCCCTCCCTCCCCAACTCTCGAAGCATTTCTCTCCCTCCCCAACTCTCACTGCATTTCCCTCCCTACACAACTATCGCCGGATTTCCCTCCCTCCCCAACTCTCGCCGCATTTCCCTCCCTCCAGAAATCTGGCCACATTTCCCTCTCCTCCTGAACTCTCGCCGCATTTCGCTCCCACCCCAACTCTCGCCGCTTTTCCCTCCCTCCCCAACTCTCGCCGCATTTACCTCCCTTCCCAACTCTCATTGCATTTCCCTCCCTCCCCAACTCTCGCTGCATTTCCCTCCCTCCCCAACTCTCGTCGCATTTCCCTTCCTCCCCATGTCTCACCGCAATTCCCTCCATCCCGAACCCTCACTGCTTTTCCCTCCATCCCCAACTCTTGCTGCAGTTCCCTCCCTCCACAACTCTCGCTGCATTTCTCTCCCACACCAACTCTCGCTTCATTTCCCTCCCTCCCCAACTCTCGAGGCAGTTCCCTCCCTCCCCAACTCTCGCCTCATTTCCCTCCCTCCCCAACTCTCATTGCATTTCCCTCCCTCCCCAACTCTCGCTGCGTTTCCCTCCCTCCCCAACTCTCGTCGCATTTCCCTTCCTCCCCTTGTCTCACCGCAATTCCCTCCCTCCCGAACCCTCACTGCTTTTCACTCCATCCCCAACTCTCGCTGCAGTTCCCTCCCTCCACAACTCTCGCCGCATTTCTCTCCCACCCCAACTCTCACTTCATTTCCCTCCCTCCCCAACTCTCGAGGCAATTCCTTCCCTCCCCAACTCTCACTGCATTTCCCTCCCTACACAGCTATCGCCAGATTTCCCACCCTCCCCAACTCTCGCCGCATTTCCCTCCCTCCAGAAATCTGGCCACATTTCCCTCTCCTCCCGAACTCTCGCCGCATTTCGCTCCCTCCCCAACTCTCGCCGCTTTTCCCTCCCTCCCCAACTCAAACTGCAATTTCCTCCCTCGCCAACTCTCGAGGCAGTTCCCTCCCTCCCCAACTCTCGCCCCATTTCCCTCCCTCCCCAACTCTCATCGCATTTCCCTTCCTCCCCATGTCTCACCGCAATTCCCTCCCTCCCGAATCCTCACTGCTTTTCCCTCCATCACCAACTCTCGCCGCATTTCCCGCCCTCCCCAACTCTCGCTGCATTTCCCTCCCTACACAACTATCGCCGGATTTCCCTCCCTCCCCAACTCTCGCCGCATTTCCCTCCCTCCAGAAATCTGGCCACATTTCCCTCTCCTCCTGAACTCTCGCCGCATTTCGCTCCCTCCCCAACTCTCGCAGCTTTTCCCTCCCTCCCCAACTCACGCTGCAATTTCCTCCCTCGCCAACTCTCAAGGCAGTTCCCTCCCTCCCCAACTCTCGCCGCATTTCCCTCCCTCCCCAACTCTCGCAGCATTTCCCTCCCTCCCCAACTCTCGCTGCATTTCCCTCCCTCCCCAACTCTCGTCGCATTTCCCTTCCTCCCCATGTCTCACCGCAATTCCCTCCCTCCCGAACCCTCACTGCTTTTCCCTCCATCCCCAACTCTTGCTACAGTTCCCTCCCTCCACAACTCTCGCCGCATTTCTCTCCCACCCCAACTCTCACTTCATTTCCCTCCCTCCCCAACTCTCGCTGCATTTCCCACCTTCCCCAACTCTTGAGGCAATTCCCTCCCTCCCAAACTCTCAAGGCATTTACCTACCTCCCCAATCTCACTGCATTTCCCTCCCTCCCCAACTCTCGCTTCATTTCCCTCCCTCCCCAACTCTCGAGGCAGTTCCCTCCCTCCCCAACTCTCGACGCCTTTCCCTCCCTCCCCAACTCTCATTGCATTTCCCTCCCTCCCCAACTCTCGCCGCATTTCCCTCCTTCCCCAACTCTCGTCGCATTTCCCTTCCTCCCCTTGTCTCACCGCAATTCCCTCCCTCCCGAACCCTCACTGCTTTTCTCTCCCACCCCAACTCTCGCTTCATTTCCCTCCCTCCCCAACTCTCGAGGCAATTCCTTCCCTCCCCAACTCTCACTGCATTTCCCTCCCTACACAACTGTCGCCAGATTTCCCACCCTCCCCAGCTCTCGCCGCATTTCCCTCCCTCCAGAAATCTGGCCACATTTCCCTCTCCTCCCGAACTCTCGCCGCATTTCGCTCCCTCCCCAACTCTCGCCGCTTTTCCCTCCCTCCCCAATTCATGCTGCAATTTCCTCCCTCACCAACTCTCAAGGCAGTTCCCTCCCTCCCCAACTCTCACCCCATTTCCCTCCCTCCCCAACTCTCATCGCATTTCCCTCCCTCCCCAACTCTCGCCGCATTTCCCTCCCTAACGAACTCTCATCGCATTTCCCTCTCCTCACCAACTCTCGTCGCAATTCACACCCTTTCCAACTCTCGGCGGATTTCCCTCCCTCCCCAACTCTTGCGGCATTTCACTCCCTCACTAACTCTCGCTGCATTTCCCTTCCTCCCGAACTCTGGCCGCATTTCCATCCCTTCCCAACTCTCTTTGAATTTCCCTCCCTCCCCAACTCTCTCCGCATTTCCCACCCTCCCGAAATCTCGCCGCATTTCCCTCCATCCCCAACTTGCGCCGCATTTCCCTCTTTCCCGAACTCTCAACGTATTTCCCTCTCTCCACAACTCTCACCTCATTTCCGTCCCTCACCAACTCTCGAGGCATGTCCCTCCCTCCCCAACTCTCGCCGCATTTCGGTCCCTCCCCAACTCTCGCCACATTTCCTTCCCTCCCCAACTCTTGCTGCATTTCCCTCCCTCCCCAACTCTTGCCCCATTTCCCTCCCTCCCCAACTCACGAGGAATTTCCCTCCCTCCCCAACTCTTGCTGCATTTCTTTCGCTCCACAACTCTCGAGGCATTTCCCTCCCACCTGAACACTCGCCGCATTTCCCTCCCTCCCCAACTTTTGCCGTATTTCCCTCCCTCCCCATTTTTCGCCGCAGTTCTCTCCCTCCTGAACCCTCACCGCTTTTCCCTCCATCCAAAACTCTCTCTGCGTTTCCCTCCCTCCGAACACTCACCGTATTTCCCTCATTCCACAACTCTCGCCGCATTTCCGTCCCTCCCCAACACTTGAGGAATTTCCCTCACTCCCCAACTCTCGCTGCATTTCACTCCCTCCCCAACTCTCGCTGCATTTCCCACCCTCCCAAACTCTCAAGGCATTTACCTCCCTCCCCAACTCTCGCTGCATTTCCCTCCCTCCCCAACTCTCGCTGCATGTCCCTCCCTCCTGAAGTCTCGCCGCATTTCCCTATCTACAGAACTATCGCTGCATTTCCCTCCCTCCCCAGTTCTTGCCGCATTTCCCTCCCTCCACACCTCTGGACACATTTCCCTCTCCTCCTGAACTCTCGCCGCATTTCCCTCCCTCCCCAACTCTCACTGCATTTCCCTGCCTCCCCAACTCTCGCTGCATTTCCCTCACTGCCCAACTCTCGCCGCATTTCCCTCCCTCCACAACTCTCGAGGCATTTCCCTCCCTCCCCAACTCTTGGTGCATATCCCTCCCTCCCCAACTCTCAAGGCATTTTCCTCCCTCCCCAACTCTCGCCACATTTCCCTCCCTCCCGAACACTCACTGAGTTTCCCTCCCTCCCGATCTCACACCGCATTTCCCTCCCTCCCCAACTCTCGCTACATTTAACTCCCTCCCCAACTCTCGCTGCATTTCCCTCCATCCCCAACTCTCGCTACATTTAACTCCCTCCCCAACTCTCACCGCATTTGCCTCCCTCCCTAACTGTCTCCGCATTTCCCTTCCTCCTCAACTCTCGCTGCTTTTCCCTCCCTGACGATCTCTCGCCGAATTTTCATCACTCCCCAACTCTCGCTGCATTTCCCTCCCTCCTGAAATCTCGACGCATTTCCCTACCCCCTGAAATCACTCCACATTTCCCTCCCTCCTGAAATCTTGACGCATTTCCCTCCCTCCCAAACTCCCGCCGCATTTCCCACCTCCCCGAACTCTCACCGCATTTCCCTCCCTCCCCAACTCTTGCCACATTTCCCTACCTCAGCAACTCTCGCCGCAATTCCCACCCCAACAACTCTCGCCACATTTCCCTCCCACCCCAACTCTGGCCACATTTCTCTACCTCCACAACTGTCGCAGCATATCCCTCCCTCCCCAAGTCTCGCAGCATTTCCCTTCCTCCCCGGCACTCACCGCATTTCACGCCCACCCCAACTCTCGCTGCATTTCACTCCTTATTTCTCGCTGCATTTCCCTCCCTACACAACTATCGCCGCATTTCCCTCCATCCTGAACCCTCACCGCTTTTCCCTCCATCACTAACTCTCGCCGCAGTTCCCTACCTCCACAACTCTCGCCGCATTTCCCTCCCTCCCCAACTCTCACTGCATTTCCCTCCCTATCAAACTCTCGCCGCATTTCCCTCTCCTCACCAACACTCGCCGCAATTCACTCCCTCTCCAACTCTTGCCGCATTTCCGTTCCTCCTCAATTCTTGCCACATTTGCCACCCTCCCCAACTCTTGCCGCATTTCCCTCCCTCCCCAACTCTCACCGCATTTCCCTCCCTACCGAACTCTCGCCGCATTTCTCTCTCCTCCTGAAATCTTGCCGCATTTGCCTCCCTCCCCAAGTCTCGCCGCATTTCCCTCCCTCCCCAACTCTCGCTGCATTTCCCTCCCTCCCCAACTCTCGCTGCATTTCCCTCACTCCCCAACTCTCGCCGCATTTCGCTCCCTCCACAACTCTCGAGGCATTTCCCTCCCTCCCTAACTCTCAGTGCATATCCCTCCCTCCCCAACTCTCAAGGCATTTTCCTCCCTCCCCAACTCTCGCCACATTTCCCTCCCTCCCGAACACTCACTGAGTTTCCCTCCCTCCCGATCTCACACCGCATTTCCCTCCCTCCCCAACTCTCGCTACATTTAACTCCCTCCCCAAATCTCACTGCATTTCCCTCCATCCCCAACTCTCGCTACATTTAACACCCTCCCCAACTCTCACCGCATTTCCCTCCCTCCCCATCTCTCATGGCAGTTCTCTCCCTCCCCAACTCGCACCGCATTTGCCTCCCTCCCTAATTGTCTCCGCATTTCCCTTCCTCCTCAACTCTCGCTGCTTTTCCCTCCCTGACGATCTCTCGCCGAATTTTCATCACTCCCCAACTCTCGCTGCATTTCCCTCCCTCCTGAAATCTCGACGCATTTCCCTCCCTCCTGAAATCTCGATGCATTTCCCTCCCTCCCAAACTCTCGCTGCATTTCCCACCTCCCCGAACTCTCACCGCATTTCCCTCCCTCCCCAACTCTTGCCACATCTCCTTCCCTCCCCAACTCTCACCGCATTTCTCTCCCTCCCCAACTCTTGCCACATTTCCCTACCTCAGCAACTCTTGCCGCAATTCCCACCCCAACAACTCTCGCCACATTTCCCTCCCTCCCCAACTCTTGAGGCATTTCCCTCCCTCCCCAACTCTCAAGGCATTTCCCTCCCTCACCAACTCTCACTGCATTTCCCTCACTCCCCCAATCTCGCCACATTTCCCTCCCTCCACAAATCTGGCCGCATTTCCGTCCCTCCCCAACTCTCACCGCCTTTCCCTCCCTCCCCAACTCTGGCCACATTTCTCTACCTCCACAACTGTCACCGCATATCCCTCCCTCCCCAAGTCTCACAGCATTTCGCTTCCTCCCCGGCACTCACCGCATTTCACGCCCACCCCAACTCTCGCTGCATTTCCCTCCCTCCCCAACTCTCGCTGCATTTCACTCCCTAAGTCTCACCGCATTTCCCTCCCTACACAAGTATCACCACATTTCCCTCCATCCTGAACCCTCACCGCTTTTCCCTCCATCACCAACACTCGCCGCAGTTCCCTACCTCCACAACTCTCACCGCATTTCCCACCCTCCCCAACTCTCGCCGCATTTCCCACCCTATCAAACTCTCGCCGCATTTCCCACTCCTCACCAACAGTCGCCGCAATTCACTCCGTCTCCAACTCTTGCCACATTTCCGTTCCTCCTCAATTCTTGCCACATTTCCCACCCTCCCCAACTCTTGCCGCATTTCCCTCCCGCCCCAACTCTCACCGCATTTTCCTCCCTCCCCAACTCTCTCCGCATTTCCCTCTCTCCCCAACTCGGGCTGCATTTCTCTTCCTCCGCAACTGTCTCCGCATTTCCCTCACTCCACAAGTCTCGCCGCATTTCCCTCCCTCCCCAACACTTGCCACATTTCCCTCCCTCCCCAACTCTCGCTGCATTTCCCTCCCTCCCCAAATCTCGAGGCATTACCCTCCCTCCCCAACTCTCGCTGCTTTCCCTCCCACCCCAACACTCGAGGCATTATTCCACGCTCCCCAAATCTCACTGCATGTCCCTCCCTCCCAAAGTCTCGCCGCATTTCCCTCCCTCCACAAAATTCACCACATTTCCCTCTCCTACCGAACTCTCGCCGCATTTCACTCCCTCCCCGACTCTTGAGCATTTCTCTCCCTTCCCAACTCTCGAGGCATTTCCCTCCCTCCCCAACTCTCGCTGCCTATCCCTACCTCCCCAACTATCGACGCATTTCCCGTCCTCCCCAACTCTCGCTGCATTTCCCTCCCTGCCCAAATCTCACCGCATTTGCCTCCCGACCGAACTCTCGCCGCATTTCCCTCTTCTCACTGACTCTCGTCACAATTCACTCCCTCCCCAACTCTTGCCGCCTTTCTGTTCCTCCCCAATTCTTGACACATTTCCCTCCCTCCCCAATTCTCGCCGCATTTCCCTCCCTACCGAACTCTCGCCGCATCTCCTCTCCTCACCAACTCTCGCCCCAATTCAGTCCCTCTGCAACTCTCGCCTGATTTCCATCACTCCCCAACTCTCGCGGAATTTTGCTCCCTCCCGAACTCTCGCCGCATTTCCCTCCCTCCAAAGCTCTGGCCGCATTTCGATTCCTTCCCAACTCTCGCTGCATTACCCTCCATCACCAACTCTCGCCACATTGCGCTCAATCCCGAACTCTCACCACATTACCCTCCCTCCCGAACACTAGCCGCATTTCCAACCCTTTCCAACTCTCTCCGAATTTCCATCCCTCCCGAACTCTCGCCGCATTTCCCTCCGTACCGAACTCTTGCCGCTTTTCTCTCCCTCCCCAACTTGCGTCGCATTTCCCTCCTTTCCGAAATCTCACTGCATTTCACTCCCTCCCCAACTCTCACCGCATTTCCTTCCCTCCCCAACTCTCGCTGCATTTCCCTCCCTCCCCAACTCTCGAGGCACTTCTCTCCCTCCCCAACACTCACGGCAAATCCCTCCCTCCACATCTCTAGCCGCATTTCCCTCCCTCCAGAAATCTGGCCGCATTACCCTCTCCTCCCGAACTCTCGCCGCATTTCCCTCACACCACAAAACTCGACGGATTTCCCTCTCCTACCGAACTCTCACCGCATTTCCCTCCCTCCCCAACTCTCGCTGCATTTCTCTCCCATCCCAACTCTGGCCGCATTTCCCTTCCTCTGCAACTGTCGCCGCATATCCCGCCCTCCCCAAGTCTCGATGCATTTCCCTCCCTCCCCAACACTCGCCGCATTTCCCTCCCTCCCCAACTCTCGCTGCATTTCCCTCCCTCCCCAACTCTCGAGGCACTTCTCTCCCTCCCCAACTCTCGCTGCATTTCCCTCCTTCCCCAACTCTCGAGGCATTTCCCTCCCTCCCCAACTCTCGCCGCATTTCCCTCCCTCCAGAAATCTGGCCGCATTTCCCTCTCCTCCCGAACTCTCACCGCATTTCGCTCCCTCCCCTACTCCGGCCTCTTTCCCTGACTCCCCAACACTGGCTGCAATTTCCACCCTCCCCAACTCTGGCTGCATTTCTCTTCCTCCGCAACTGTCTCCGCATTTCTCTCACTCCCTAAGGCTCACCGCAATTCCCGCCCTCCCCAACACTCGTTGCATTTCCCTCCCTCCCCAACTCTCGCTGCATTTCCCGCACTCCCCAACTCTTGCTGCATTTCCATCCCTCCCCAAATCTCAAGGCATTACCCTCCCTCCCCACACTCACTGCATTTCCCTCCCACCCCAACTCTCGAGGCATTATTCCTCGCTCCCCAACTCTCACCGCATGTCTCTCCCTCCCGAAGTCTCACCTCATTTCCCTCCCTCCACAAACCTCGAGGCATTTCCCGCCCTCCCCAACTCTTGCCGCATGTCCATCCCTCCCGATGTCTCGCCGCATTTCCCTCCCTACCCAACTCTCGCCGCATTTCCCTCTCCTCCCGAACTCTCGCCGCATTTCACTCCCTCCCCAACTCTCACCGCTTTTCCCTCCCTCCCCAACTCTCGCTGCAATTTCATCCCTCCCCAACTCTGGCTGCATTTCTCTTCCTCTGCAACTGTCTCCGCATTTCCCTCACTCCCCAAGACTCACCGCATTTCCCTCCCTCCCCAACACTCGCCGCATTTCCCTCCCTCCCCAACTCTCGTTGCATTTCCCTCCCTCCCCAACTCTCGCTGCATTTCCCTCACTCCTCAACTCTCGCTGCATTTCACTCCCACCCCAAACCTCGAGGCATTACCCTCACTCCCCAACTCTGGCTGCATTTCCCTCCCACCCCAACTCTTGAGGCATTATTCCTCGCTCCCCAACTCTCACCGCATGTCCCTCCCTACCGAAGTCTCACCGCATTTCCCTCCCTCCACAAACCTCGAGGCATTTCCCTCCCTACCCAACTCTCGCCGCATGTCCATCCCTCCCGATGTCTCGCCACATTTCCCTCCCTCCACATCTCTCACCGCATTTCCCTCCCTCCAGAAATCTGGCCATATTTCCCTCTCCTCCCGAACTCTCGCCGCATTTCGCTCCCTCCCCAACTCTCATCGCATTTCCCTCCCTCCCCAACTCTCGCTGCAATTTCTTCCCTCACCAACTCTGGCCGCATTTCTCTTCCTCCGCAACTGTCTCCGCATTTCCCTCACTCCCCAAGACTCACTGCACTTCCTTCCCTCCCAAACACTCGCTCTATTTCCCTCCCTCCCAGCTCGCATTGCATTTCCCTCCCTCCCCAACTCTCGCTGCATTTCCCTCCCACCCCAACTCTCGAGGCATTACTCCTCGCTCCCCAACTCTCGCCGAATGTCCCTCCTTCCCGAAGTCTCACTGCATTTCCCTCCCTCCCCAACTCTCACCACATGTCCATCCCTCCCGATGTCTCGCCGCATTTCCCTCCCTCCACAACTATCGCCGCATTTCCCTCCCTCCACAACTCTCGCCGCATTTCCCTCCCTCCAGAAATCTGGCCGCATTTCCCTCTCCTCCCCAACCCTCGCAGCATTTCGCTCCCTCCCCAACTCTCGCTGCATTTCCCTCCCTCCCCAACTCTGGCCGCATTTCTCTTCCTCCGCAACTGTCTCCGCATTTCCCTCACTCCCCAAGACTCACCGCATTTCCATCCCTCCCCAACACTCGTCGCATTTCCCTCCCTCCCCAACTCTCATTGCATTTCCCTCACTCCCCAAATCTCGAGGCATTACCGTCCCTCCCCAACTCTGGCTGCATTTCCCTCCCACCCCAACTCTCGAGACATTATTCCTCGCACCCCAAATCTCGCCACATGCCCCTCCCTCCCGATGTCTCGCCGCATTTCCCTCCCTACCCAACTCTCGCCGCATTTCCCTCCTTCCAGAAATCTGGCCGCATTTCCCTCTCCTCCCGAACTCTCGCCGCATTTCACTCCCTCCCCAACTCTCACCGCTTTTCCCTCCCTCCCCAACTCTCGCTGCAATTTCATCCCTCCCCAACTCTGGCTGCATTTCTCTTCCTCTGCAACTGTCTCCACATTTCCCTCACTCCCCAAGACTCACCGCATTTCCCTCCCTCCCCAACTCTCGTTGCATTTCCCTCCCTCCACAACGCTCGCCGCATTTCCCTCCCTCCAGAAATCTGGCCGCATTTCCCTCTCCTCCCCAACCCTCGCAGCATTTCGCTCCCTCCCCAACTCTCGCTGCATTTCCCTCCCTCCCCAACTCCGGCTGCAATTTCCTCCCTCCCCAACTCTGGCCGCATTTCTCTTCCTCCGCAACTGTCTCCGCATTTCCCTCACTCCCCAAGACTCACCGCATTTCCATCCCTCCCCAACACTCGTCGCATTTTCCTCCCTCACAAACTCTCATTGCTGCATTTCCCTCACTCCCCAAATCTCGAGGCATTACCGTCCCTCCCCAACTCTGGCTGCATTTCCCTCCCACCCCAACTCTCGAGACATTATTCCTCGCACCCCAAATCTCGCCACATGCCCCTCCCTCCCGAAGTCTCGCTGCATTTCCCACCCTCCACAAAACTCGACACATTTCCCTCTCCTACCGAACTCTCGCCGCATTTCCCTCCCTCCCCGACTCTTGAGCATTTCTCTCCCTTCCCAACTCTCAAGGCATTTCCCTCCCTCCCCAACTCTCGCAGCATTTCACTCCCTCCCCAACTCTCGCTGCACTTCCCTCCCTACACAACTCTCGTCGCATTTCCCTCCCTCCAGAAATCTGGCCGCATTTCCCTCTCCTCCCGAACTCTCGCCGCATTTCACTTCTTCCACAACTCTCGGCGCTTTTCCCTCCCTCCCCAACTCTCACTGCAATTTCCTCCCTCGCCAACTCTCGCCGCTTTTCCCTCCCTCCCCAATTCTCGCTGCAATTCCCTCCCTCCCCAACTCTGGCCGCATTTCTCTTCCTCTGCAACTGTCTCCGCATTTCCCTCACTCCCCAAACTCACCACATTTCCCTCCCTCCCCAACACTCGCCGTATTTCCCTTCCTCCCCAACTCTCGTTGCATTTCACTCCCTCCCCAAATCTCGAGGCATTACCCTCCCTCCCCAACTCTGGCTGCATTTCCATCGCACCCCAACTCTTGAGGCATTATTCCTCGCTCCCCAACTCTCACCGCATGTCCCTCCCTCCCGAAGTCTCACCGCATTTCCCTCCCTCCACAAACCTCGAGGCATTTCCCTCCCTACCCAACTCTCGCCGCATGTCCATCCCTCCCGATGTCTCGCCGCATTTCCCTCCCTCCACATATCTCGCTGCATTTCCCTCCCTCCAGATATCTGGCCGTATTTCCCTCTCCTCCCGAACTCTCGCCGCATTTCGCTCCCTCCCCAACTCTGGACGCATTTCCCTCCCTCCCCAACTCTTGCTGCAATTTCTTCCCTCGCCAACTCTGGCCGCATTTCTCTTCCTCCTCAACTGTCTCCGCATTTCCCTCACTCCCCAAGACTCACTGCATTTCCTTCCCTCCCAAACACTCGCTGTATTTCCCTCCCTCCCCAGCTCGCATTGCATTTCCCTCCCTCCCCAACTTTGGCCACATTTCTCTACCTCCACAACTGTCGCCGCATATCCCTCCCTCCCCAAGTCTCACAGCATTTCCCTACCTCCCCGGCACTCACCGCATTTCACGCCCACCCCAACTCTCGCTGCATTTCCCTCCCTCCCCAACTCTCGCTGCATTTCACTCCCTAAGTCTCACCGCATTTCCCTCCCTACACAAATATCACCGCATTTCCCTCCATCCTGAACCCTCACCGCTTTTCCCTCCATCACCAACACTCGCCGCAGTTCCCTACCTCCACAACTCTCACCGCATTTCCCTCCCTCCCCAACTCTCGCCGCATTTCCCACCCTATCAAACTCTTGCCGCATTTCCCACTCCTCACCAACACTCGCCGCAATTCACTCCCACTCCAACTCTTGCCACATTTCCGTTCCTCCTCAATTCTTGCCACATTTCCCACCCTCCCCAACTCTCACCGCATTTTCCTCCCTCCCCAACTCTTTCCGCATTTCCCTCTCTCCCCAACTCGGGCTGCATTTCTCTTCCTCCGCAACTGTCTCTGCATTTCCCTCACTCCACAAGTCTCGCCGCATTTCCCTCCCTCCCCAACACTCGCCGCATTTCCCTCCCTCCCCAACTCTCGCTGCATTTCCCTCCCTCCCCAAGTCTCGCTGCATTTCCCTCCCTCCCCAAATCTCGAGGCATTACCCTCCCTCCCCAACTCTCGCTGCATTTCCCGCCCACCCCAACACTCGAAGCATTATTCCTCGCTCCCCAAATCTCGCTGCATGTCCCTCCCTCCCAAAGTCTCGCCACATTTCACTCCCTCCACAAAACTCACCACATTTCCCTCTCCTACCGAACTCTTGCCGCATTTCCCTCCCTCCCCGACTCTTGAGCATTTCTCTCCCTTCCCAACTCTCGAGGCATTTCCCTCTCCTCCCGAACTCTCGCCGCATTTCGCTCCCTCCCCAACTCTGGACGCATTTCCGTCCCTCCCCAACTCTTGCTGCAATTTCTTCCCTCGCCAACTCTGGCCGCATTTCTCTTCCTCCTCAACTGTCTCCGCATTTCCCTCACTCCCCAAGACTCACTGCATTTCCTTCCCTCCCAAACACTCGCTGTATTTCCCTCCCTCCCCAGCTCGCATTGCATTTCCCTCCCTCCCCAACTCTGGCCACATTTCTCTACCTCCACAACTGTCGCCGCATATCCCTCCCTCCTCAAGTCTCACAGCATTTCCCTACCTCCCCGGCACTCACCGCATTTCACGCCCACCCCAACTCTCGCTGCATTTCCCTCCCTCCCCAACTCTCGCTGCATTTCACTCCCTAAGTCTCACCGCATTTCCCTCCCTACACAAATATCACCGCATTTCCCTCCATCCTGAACCCTCACCGCTTTTCCCTCCATCACCAACACTCGCCGCAGTTCCCTACCTCCACAACTCTCAGCGCATTTCCCTCCCTCCCCAACTCTCGCCGCATTTCCCACCCTATCAAACTCTTGCCGCATTTCCCACTACTCACCAACACTCGCCGCAATTCACTCCCTCTCCAACTCTTGCCACATTTCCGTTCCTCCTCAATTCTTGCCACATTTCCCACCCTCCCCAACTCTCACCGCATTTTCCTCCCTCCCCAACTCTTTCCGCATTTCCCTCTCTCCCCAACTCGGGCACATTTCTCTTCCTCCGCAACTGTCGCTGCATTTCCCTCACTCCATAAGTCTCGCCGCATTTCCCTCCCTCCCCAACACTCGCCGCATTTCCCTCCCTCCCCAACTCTCGCTGCATTTCCCTCCCTCCCCAAGTCTCGCTGCATTTCCCTCGCTCCCCAAATCTCGAGGCATTACCCTCCCTCCCCAACTCTCGCTGCATTTCCCTCCCACCCCAACACTCGAAGCATTATTCCTCGCTCCCCAAATCTCGCTGCATGTCCCTCCCTCCCAAAGTCTCGCCGCATTTCCCTCCCTCCACAAAACTCACCACATTTCCCTCTCCTACCGAACTCTCGCCGCATTTCCCTCCCTCCCCGACTCTTGAGCATTTCTCTCCCTTCCCAACACTCGACGCATTTCCCTCCCTCCCCAACTCTCGCTGCATTTCCCTCCCTGCCCAAATCTCACCGCATTTGCCTCCCGACCGAACTCTCGCCGCATTTCCCTCTTCTCACCGACTCTCGTCACAATTCACTCCCTCCCCAACTCTTGCCGCCTTTCTTTTCCTCCCCAATTCTTGCCACATTTCCCTCCCTCCCCAATTCTCGCTGCATTTCCCTCCCTACCGAACTCTCGCCGCATCTCCTCTCCTCACCAACTCTCGCCCCAATTCAGTCCCTCTGCAACTCTCGCCTGATTTCCATCACTCCCCAACTCTTGCGGAATTTTGCTCCCTCCCGAACTCTCGCCGCATTTCCCTCCCTCCAAAGCTCTGGCCGCATTTCGATTCCTTCCCAACTCTCGCCGCATTACCCTCCATCACCAACTCTCACCACATTGCGCTCCCTCCCGTACTCTCGCCACATTTCCCTCCCTCCCGAACACTGGCCGCATTTCCAACCCTTTCCAACTCTCTCTGAATTTCCCTCCCTCCCGAACTCTCACCGCATTTCCCTCCCTACCGAACTCTTGCCGCATTTCTCTCCCTCCCCAACTTGCGCCGCATTTCCCTCCTTTCCAAAATCTCACTGCATTTCACTCCCACCCCAACTCGCGCCGCATTTCCTTCCCTCCCCAACTCTCGCTGCATTTCCCTCCCTCCCCAACTCTCGAGGCCTTTTCGTTGCTCCCCAACTCTCGCTGCATTTCCCTCCCTAAACAACGATCACCGCATTTCCCTCCCTCCCCAACTCTCGCCGCATTTCCCTCCCTCCAGAAATCTGGCCGCATTTCCCTCTCCTCCCGAACTCTCGTCGCATTTCGCTCCCTCCCCTACTCCCGTCGCATTTCCCTCCCTCCCCAACACGGGCTGCAATTTCCTCCCTCCCCAACTCTGGCTGCATTTCTCTTCCTCCGCAACTGTCTCCGCATTTCCCTCACACCATAAGGCTCACCGCAATTCCCTCCCTCCCCAACACTTGTTGCATTTACCTCCCTCCCCAACTCTCGCTGCATTTCCCTCACTCCCCAACTCTCGCTGCATTTCCATCCCTCCCCAAATCTCGAGGCATTACCCTCCCACCCCAACGCTCGCTGCATTTCCCTCCCACCCCAACTCTCGAGGCATTATTCCTCGCTCCCCAACTCTCACCGCATGTCTCTCCCTCCCGAAGTCTCACCTCATTTCCCTCCATCCACAAACCTCGAGGCATTTCCCTCCCTCCCCAACTCTTGCTGCATGTCCATCCCTCCCGATGTCTCGCTGCTTTTCCCTCCCTCCCCAACTCTCGCCGCATTTCCCTCCATCCAGAAATCTGGCCGCATTTCCCTCTCCTCCTGAACTCTCGCCGCATTTCACTCACTCCCCAACTCTCGCCGCTTTTCCCTCCCTCCCCAACTCTCGCTGCAATTTCCTCCCTCCCCAACTCTGGCTGCATTTCTCTTCCTCTGCAACTGTCTCCGCATTTCCCTCACTCCCCAAGACTCACCGCATTTCCCTCCCTCCACAACACTCACCGCATTTCCCTCCCTCCCCAACTATCATTGCATTTCCCTCCCTCCCCAACTCTCGCTGCATTTCCCTCACTCCTCAACTCTCGCTCCATTTCCCTCCCTCCCCAAATCTGGAGGCATTACCCTCCCTCCCCAACTCTGGCTGCATTTCCCTCCCACCCCAACTCTTGAGGCATTATTCCTCGCTCCCCAACTCTCACCGCATGTCCCTCCCTCCCGAAGTCTCACCGCATTTCCCTCCCTCCACAAACCTCGAGGCATTTCCCTCCCTCCACGTCTCTCGCCGCCTTTCCCTCCCTCCAGAAATCTGGCCACATTTCCCTCTCCTCCCGAACTCTCGCCGCATTTCGCTCCCTCCCCAAATCTCATCGCATTTCCCTCCCTCCCCAACTCTCGCTGCAATTTCTTCCCTCCCCAACTCTGGCTGCATTTCTCTTCCTCCGCAACTGTCTCCGCATTTCCCTCACTCCCCAAGACTCACCGCATTTCCCACCCTCCCAACACTCGCCCCATTTCCCTCCCTCCCCAACTCGCATTGCATTTCCCTCCCTCCCCAACTCTCGCTGCATTTCCCTCACTCCCCAACTCTCGCTGCATTTCCCTCCCTCCCCAAATCTCAAGGCATTACCCACCCTCCCCAACTCGCGCTGCATTTCCCTCCCACCCCAACTCTAGAGGTATTATTCCTCGCTCCCCAACTCTCGCCGCATCTCCCTCCCTCCCGAAGTCTCGCCGCATTTCCCTCCCTCCACAAACCTCGAGGCATTTCCCTCCCTCCCCAACTCTCGCCGCATGTCCATCCCTCCCGAACTCTCGCCGCATTTCCCTCCCTCCAAAGCTCTGGCCGCATTTCGATTCCTTCCCAACTCTCGCCGCATTACCCTCCATCACCAACTCTCGCCACATTGCGCTCCCTCCCGAACTCTCGCCACATTTCCCTCCCTCCCGAACACTGGCCGCATTTCCAACCCTTTCCAACTCTCTCCGAATTTCCCTCCCTCCCGAACTCTCACCGCATTTCCCTCCCTACCGAACTCTTGCCGCATTTCTCTCCCTCCCCAACTCGCGCCGCATTTCCTTCCCTCCCCAACTCTCGCTGCATTTCCCTCCCTCCCCAACTCTCGAGGCATTTCCGTCGCTCCCCAACTCTCGCTGCATTTCCCTCCCTAAACAACGATCACCGCATTTCCCTCCCTCCCCAACTCTCGCCGCATTTCCCTCCCTCCAGAAATCTGGCCGCATTTCCCTCTCCTCCCGAACTCTCGTCGCATTTCGCTCCCTCCCCTACTCCCGTCGCATTTCCCTCCCTCCCCAACACTGGCTGCAATTTCCTCCCTCCCCAACTCTGGCTGCATTTCTCTTCCTCCGCAACTGTCTCCGCATTTCCCTCACACCATAAGGCTCACTGCAATTCCCACCCTCCCCAACACTTGTTGCATTTACCTCCCTCCCCAACTCTCGCTGCATTTCCCTCACTCCCCAACTCTCGCTGCATTTCCATCACTCCCCAAATCTCGAGACATTACCCTCCCACCCCAACTCTCGCTGCATTTCCCTCCCACCCCAACTCTCGAGGCATTATTCCTCGCTCCCCAACTCTCACCGCATGTCTCTCCCTCCCGAAGTCTCACCTCATTTCCCTCCATCCACAAACCTCGAGGCATTTCCCTCCCTCCCCAACTCTTGCCGCATGTCCATCCCTCCCGATGTCTCGCCGCTTTTCCCCTCCCTCCCCAACTCTCGCTGCATTTCCCTCCATCCAGAAATCTGGCTGCATTTCCCTCTCCTCCTGAACTCTCGCCGCATTTCACTCACTCCCCAACTCTCGCCGCTTTTCCCTCCCTTCCCAACTCTCGCTGCAATTTCATCCCTCCCCAACTCTGGCTGCATTTCTCTTCCTCTGCAACTGTCTCCGCATTTCCCTCACTCCCCAAGACTCACCGCATTTCCCTCCCTCCGCAACACTCGCCGAATTTCCCTCCCTCCCCAACTATCGTTGCATTTCCCTCCCTCCCCAACTCTCGCTGCATTTCCCTCACTCCTCAACTCTCGCTGCATTTCCCTCCCTCCCCAAATCTGGAGGCATTACCCTCCCTCCCCAACTCTGGCTGCATTTCCCTCCCACCCCAACTCTTGAGGCATTATTCCTCGCTCCCCAACTCTCACCGCATGTCCCTCCCTCCCGAAGTCTCACCGCATTTCCCTCCCTCCACAAACCTCGAGGCATTTCCCTCCCTCCACGTCTCTCGCCGCCTTTCCCTCCCTCCAGAAATCTGGCCGCATTTCCCTCTCCTCCCGAACTCTCGCCGCATTTCGCTCCCTCCCCAACTCTCATCGCATTTCCCTCCCTCCCCAACTCTCGCTGCAATTTCTTCCCTCCACAACTCTGGCTGCATTTCTCTTCCTCCGCAACTGTCTCCGCATTTCCCTCACTCCCCAAGACTCACCGCATTTCCCACCCTCCCAACACTCGCCCCATTTCCCTCACTCCCCAACTCGCATTGCATTTCCCTCCCTCCCCAACTCTCGCTGCATTTCCCTCACTCCCCAACTCTCGCTGCATTTCCCTCCCTCCCCAAATCTCAAGGCATTACCCTCCCTCCCCAACTCGCGCTGCATTTCCCTCCCACCCCAACTCTCGAGGTATTATTCCTTGCTCCCCAACTCTCGCCGCATCTCCCTCCCTCCCGAAGTCTCGCCGCATTTCCCTCCCTCCACAAACCTCGAGGCATTTCCCTCCCTCCCCAACTCTCGCCGCATGTCCATCCCTCCCGAAGTCTCGCCGCATTTCGCTCCCTCCCCATCTCTCTCCGCATTTCCTTGCCTCCACAACATTCGCCGCATTTCCATCTCCTCCAGAACTCTCGCCGCATTTCACTTCCTCCGCAACTGTCGCCTCATTTCCATCCCTCCCCAACGCTGGCTGCAGTTCTCTTCCTCTGTAGCTCTCACCGCATTTCCATCCCTCCCCAAATCTCGCCGCATTTCCCTCCCTACCGACCTCTAGCCGCATTTCCCTCTCCTCACCAACTCTCGCCCCAATTCACTGCCTCTCCAACTCACACTGGATTTCCCTCCCTCCCCAACTCTGGCTGCATTTCTCTTCCTCCGCAACTGTCTCTGCATTTCCCTCACTCCACAAGACTCACCGCATTTCGCTCCCACCCCAACACTCACCGCATTTCCCTCCCTCCCCAACTCCTGTTGCATTTCCCTCCCTCCCCAAACCTCGTTGCATTTCCCTCACTCCCCAACTCTCACTGCATTTCCCTCCCTCCCCAACTCTCGAGGCATTACTCCTCGCTCCCCAACTCTCGCCGAATGTCCCTCCCTCCCGAAGTCTCACTGCATTTCCCTCCCTCCACAAACCTCGAGGCATTTCCCTCCCTCCCCAACTCTCACCGCATGTCCATCCCTCCCGATGTCTCGCCGCATTCCCCTCCCTCCACAACTCTCGCCGCATTTCCCTCTCTCCAGAAATCTGGCCGCATTTCCCTCTCCTCCCCAACACTCGCAGCATTTCGCTCCCTCCCCAACTCTCGCTGCATTTCCCTGCCTCCCCAACTCCAGCTGCAATTTCCTCCCTCCCCAAATCTGGCCGCATTTCTCTTCCTCCGCAACTGTCTCCACATTTCCCTCACTCCCCAAGACTCAAAGCATTTCCGTCCCTCCCCAACACTCGTCGCATTTTCCTCCCTCACAAACTCTCATTGCATTTCCCTCCCTCCCCAACTCTCACTGCATTTCCCTCACTCCCCAAATCTCGAGGCATTACCGTCCCTCCCCAACTCTGGCTGCATTTCCCTCCCACCCCAACTCTCGAGACATTATTCCTCGCTCCTCAAATCTCGCCACATGTCCCTCCCTCCCGAAGTCTCGCCGCATTTCCCACCCTCCACAAAACTCGACACATTTCCCTCTCCTACCGAACTCTCGCCGCATTTCCCTCCCTCCCCGACTCTTGAGCATTTCTCTCCCTTCCCAACTCTCGAGGCATTTCCCTCCCTCCCCAACTCTCGCAGCATTTCCCTCCCTCCCCAACTCTCGCTGCATTTCCCTCCCTCCCCAACTCTCGCCGCATTTCCCTCCCTCCAGAAATCTGGCCGCATTTCCCTCTCCTCCCGAACTCTCGCCGCATTTCACTCCCTCCACAGCTCTCACCGCTTTTCCCTCCCTCCCCAACTCTCACTGCAATTTCCTCCCTCCCCAACTCTCGCCGCATTTCCCTACCTCCAGAAATCTGGCCGCATTTCCCTCTCCTCCCGAACTCTCGCCGCATTTCACTCCCTCCACAACTCTCGCCGCTTTTCCCTCCCTCCCCAACTCTCACTGCAATTTCCTCCCTCGCCAACTCTCGCCGCATTTCCCTCCCTCCAGAAATCTGGCCGCATTTCCCACTCCTCCCGAACTCTCGCCGCATTTCACTCCCTCCCCAACTCTCGCCGCTTTTCCCTCCCTCCCCAATTCTCGCTGCAATTCACTCCCTCCCCAACTCTGGCCGCATTTCTCTTCCTCTGCAACTGTCTCCGCATTTCCCTCACTCCCCAAGAATCACCGCATTTCCCACCCTCCCCAACACTCATCGTACTTCCCTCCCTCCCCAACTCTTGTTGCATTTCATTCCCTCCCCAAATCTCGAGGCATTACCCTCCCTCCCCAACTCTGGCTGCATTTCCCTCCCACCCCAACTCTTGAGGCATTATTCCTCGCTCCCCAACTCTCACCGCATGTCCCTCCCTCCCGAAGTCTCACCGCATTTCCCTCCCTCCACAAACCTCGAGGCATTTCTCTCCCTACCCAACTCTCGCCGCATGTCCATCCCTCCCGATGTCTCGCCGCATTTCCCTCCCTCCGCATCTCTCGCCGCATTTCCCTCCCTCCAGAAATCTGGCCGCATTTCCCTCTCCTCCAGAACTCTCGCCGCATTTCGCTCCCTCCCCAACTCTCGTCGCATATCCCTCCCTCCCCAACTCTTGCTGCAATTTCTTCCCTCGCCAACTCTGGCCGCATTTCTCTTCCTCCGCAACTGTCTCCGCATTTCCCTCACTCCCCAAGACTCACTGCATTTCCTTCCCTCCCAAACACTCGCTGTATTTCCCTCCCTCTCCAGCTCGCATTGCATTTCCCTCCCTCCCCAACTCTCGCTGCAATATCCTCCCTCCCCAACTCTGGCCGCATTTCACTTCCTCCGCAACTGTCTCCGCATTTCCCACACTCCCCAAGACTCACCGCATTTCCCACCCTCCCCAACACTTGCCCCATTTTTCTCCCTCCCCAACTCGCATTGCATTTCCCTTCCTCCCCAACTCTCGCTGCATTTCCCTCCCTCCCCAAATCTCAAGGCATTACACTCACTCCCCATCTCTCGCTGCATTTCCCTCCCACCCCAACTCTCGAGGCATTATTCCTCGCACCCCAACTCTCGCCGCATGTCCCTCCCCCCGAAGTCTCGTCACATTTCCCTCCCTCCACAATCCTCGAGGCATTTCCCTCCCTCCCCAACTCTCGCCGCATGTCCATCCCTCCCGAAGTCTCGCCGCATTTCCCTCCCTCCCCATCTCTCTCCGCATTTCCTTGCCTCCACAACATTCACCGCATTTCCATCTCCTCCAGAACTCTCACCGCATTTCACTTCCTCCGCAACTGTCGCCTCATTTCCATCCCTCCCCAACACTGGCTGCATTTCTCTTCCTCTGCAACTCTCGCTGCATTTCCCTCCCTCCCCAACTCTCGCCACATTTCCCTCCCTACCGACCTCTCGCCGCATTTCCCTCTCCTCACCAACTCTCGCCCCAATTCACTGCCTCTCCAACTCACACTGGATTTCCCTCCCTCCCCAACTCTGGCCGCATTTCTCTTCCTCCGCAACTGTCTCTGCATTTCCCTCACTCCCCAAGACTCATCGCATTTCGCTCCCTCCCCAACACTCACCGCATTTCCCTCCCTCCCCAACTCCTGTTGCATTTCCCTCCCTCCCCAAACCTCGCTGCATTTCCCTCATTCCCCAACTCTCACTGCATTTCCCTCCCTCCCCAAATCTCGAGGCATTACCCTCCCTCCCCAACTCTCGCTGCATTTCCCTCCCACCCCAACTCTCGAGGCATTACTCGTTGCTCCCCAACTCTCGCCGAATGTCCCTCCCTCCCGAAGTCTCGCTGCATTTCCCTCCCTCCACAAACCTCGAGGCATTTCCCTCCCTCCCCAACTCTCACCGCATGTCCATCCCTCCCAATGTCTCACCGCATTTCCCTCCCTCCACAACTATCGCCGCATTTCCCTCCCTCCACAACTCTCACCGCATTTCCCTCCCTCCAGAAATCTGGCCGCATTTCCCTCTCCTCCCCAACTCTCGCTGCATTTCCCTCCCTCCCCAACTCTCACTGCAATTTCCTCCATCCCCATCTCTGGCCGCATTTCTCTTCCTCCGCAACTGTCTCCGCATTTCCCGCACTCCCCAAGACTCACCGCATTTCCGTCCCTCCCCAACACTCTCCGCATTTTTCTCCCTCACAAACTCTCATTGCATTTCCCTCCCTCCCCAACTCTCACTGCATTTCCCTCACTCCCCAAATCTCGAGGCATTACCCTCCCTCCCCAACTCTTGCTGCATTTCCCTCCCACCCCAACTCTTGAGGCATTATTCCTCGCTCCCCAAATCTTGCCGCATGTCCCTCCCTCCCGAACTCTCGCCGCATTTCCCTCCCTCCCCGACTCTTGAGCATTTCTCTCCCTCCCCAACTCTCGACGATTTTCCCTTCCTCCCCAACTCTAGCAGCATTTCCCTCCCTGTCCAAATCTCACCGCATTTGCCTCCCAACCGAACTCTCGCCGCATTTCCCTCTTCTCACCAACTCTCATCGCAATTCACTCCCTCTCCAACTCTTGCCGCCTTTCTGTTCCTCCCCAATTCTTGCCACATTTCAATCCCTCCCCAATTCTCGCCGCATTTCCCTCCCTACCGAACTCTCGCTGCATCTCCTCTCCTCACCAACTCTCGCCCCAATTCAGTCCCTCTCCAACTCTCGCCGGATTTCCATCACTCCCCAACTCTTGCGGAATTTTGCTCCCTCCCGAACTCTCGCCGCATTTCCCTCCCTCCAAAGCTCTGGCCGCATTTCGATTCCTTCCCAACTCTCACCACATTACCCTCCATCACCAACTCTTGCCACATTGCCCTCCAGCCCAAACTCTCGCCGCATTTCCATCCCTCCACAACTGCCGCCACATTTCCTTCCCTCCCGAACACTGGCCGCATTTCCATCCCTTCCCAACTCTCTCCGCATTTCACTCCCTACCGAACTCTCGCCGCATTTCTCTCCCTCCCCAACTTGCGCCGCATTTCCCTCCTTTCCGAATTCTCACTGCATTTCACTCCCTCCCCAACTCTTGCCGCATTTCCTTCCCTCCCCAACTCTTGCCGCATTTCTCTCCCTCCCCAACGCTTGCCACATTTCCCTACCTCAGCGACTCTCACCGCAATTCCCTCCCTCCACAACTCTCACCGCAATTCCCTCCCTCCACATCTCTCGCCGCATTTCGCTCACTCCACAACTCTCGCCGCATTGCCCTCGCGCCCCAACTCTCGCTGCATTTCCCTCCCTCCAGAAATCTGGCGGCATTTCCCTCTCCTCCCGAACTCTCGCCGCATTTCCCTCCCTCCATAATTCTCGCCGCATTTCCCTCTCCTACCGAACACTCGCCACACCTCCCTCCCTCCCCAACTCTCGCTGCATTTCTCTCCCGTCCCAACTCTGGCCGCATTTCTCTTCCTCTGCAACTGTCGCTGCTTATGCCTCCCTCCCCAAGTCTCGCCGCATTTCCCTCCCTCCCCAACACTCGCCGCATTTCCCTCCCTCCCCAACTCTCGCTGCATTTCCCTCCCTCTCCAACTCTTGAGGCACTTCTCTCCCTCCCCAACTCTTGCTGCATTTCCCTCCCTCCCCAACTCTCGAGGCATTTCCCTCCCTCCCCAACTCTCGATGCATTTCCCTCCCTACACAACTATCGCCGGCTTTCCCTCCCTCCGCAACTCTCGCCGCATTTCCCTCCCTCCAGAAATCAGGCCGCATTTCCCTCTCCTCCCGAACTCTCGCCGATTTCGCTCCCTCTCCAACTCTTGCCGCATTTCCCTCCCTCCCCAACACTCGCTGCAATTTCCTCCCTCCCTAACTCTGGCCGCATTTCTCTTTCTCCGCAACTGTCTCCACATTTCCCTCACTCCCCAAGGCTAACCGCAATTCCCTCCCTCCCCAACTCTCGCTGCATTTCCCTCCCTCCCCAAATCTCGAGGCATTACCCTCCCTCCCCAACTCTCGCTGCATTTCCCTCCCAACCTAACTCTCGAGGCATTATTCCTCGCTCCCCAACTCTCGCCGCATATCCCTCCCTCCCGATGTCTT
Organism: Carcharodon carcharias; assembly: GCF_017639515.1. Classification (NCBI taxonomy): domain Eukaryota; kingdom Metazoa; phylum Chordata; class Chondrichthyes; order Lamniformes; family Lamnidae; genus Carcharodon; species Carcharodon carcharias. Next base: position 43,579,457 of record NC_054483.1, on the reverse strand, counting down.
GCCGTATTTCCCTCGCTCCCCAACTCTCGCTGCAATTTCCTCTCTCCCCAACTCGGGCCGCATTTCTCTTCCTCTGCAACTGTCTCCGCATTTCTCTCACTCCCCAAGACTCACCGCATTTCCCTCACTCCCAAACACTCGCCACATTTCCCTCCCTCCCCAACTCTCGTTGCTTTTCCCTCCCTCGCCAACTCTCGCTGCATTTCCCTCCCCCCCAACTCTCGAGGCATTATTCCTCGCTCCCCAACTCTCGCCGCATGTCCCTCCCTCCCGAAGTCTCGCCGCATTTCCCTCCCTCCACAAACCTCGAGGCATTTCCCTCCCTACCCAACTCTTGCCGCATGTCCATCCCTCCAGATGTCTCGCCGCATTTCCCTCTCTCCACAACTCTCGCTGTATTTCCCTCCCTCCAGAAATCTGGCCTCATTTCCCTCTCCTCCCGAACTCTCGCCGCATTTCGCTCCCTCCCCAACTCTCACCGCATTACCCTCCCTCCCCAACTTTCGCTGCAATTTCTTCCCTCGCCAACTCTGGCCACATTTCTCTTCCTCCGCAACTGTCTCCGCATTTCACTCACTCCCCAAGACTCACCGCATTTCCCTCCCTCCCCAACATTCGCCGCATTTCCCTCCCTCCTCAACTGGCGTTGCATTTCCCTCCCTCCCCAACTCTCGAGGCATTATTCATCGCTCCCCAACTCTCGCCGCATGTCCCGCCCTCCCGAAGTCTTGCCGCATTTCCCTCCCTCCACAAACCTCGAGGCATTTCCCTCCCTCCCCAACTCTTGCCGCATGTCCATCCCTCCAGATGTCTCACCGCATTTCCCTCCCTCCACAACTCTTGCCGCATTTCCCTCCCTCCCAATCTCTCTTCGCATTTCCTTGCCTCCACAACATTCACCGCATTTCCATCTCCTCCAGAACTCTCGCCGCATTTCACTTCCTCCGCAACTGTCGCCTCATTTCCATCCCTCCCCAACGCTGGCCGCATTTCTCTTCCTCTGCAACTCTCACCGCATTTCCCTCCCTCCCCAACTCTCGCCGCATTTCCCTCCCTACTGAAATCTCGCCGCATTTCCCTCTCCTCACCAACTCTCGCCCCAATTTACTCACTCTCCAACTCACGCTGGATTTCCCTCCCTCCCCAACTCTGGCCGCATTTCTCTTCCTCCGCAACTGCCTCCGCATTTCCCTCACACCCCAAGACTCACCGCATTTCCCTCCCTCCCCAACACTCGCCGCATTTTCCTCCCTCCCCAACTCACGTTGCATTTCCCTCCCTCCCCAACCCTCGCTGCATTTCCCTCACTCCCCAACTCTCGCTGCATTCCCTCCCTCCCCAAATCTCGAGGTATTTCCCTCCCTCTCCAACTCTCGCTGTATTTCCCTCCCCCCCAACTCTCGAGGCATTATTCCTCGCTCCCCAACTCTCGCCGCATGTCCCTCCCTCCCGAAGTCTCGCCACATTTCCCTCCCTCCACAAACCTCGAGGCATTTCCCTCCCTACCCAACTCTTGCCGCATGTCCATCCCTCCAGATGTCTCGCTGCATTTCCCTCCCTCCACAACTCTCGCTGCATTTCCCTCCCTCCAGAAATCTGGCCTCATTTCCCTCTCCTCCCGAACTCTCGCCACATTTCGCTCCCTCCCCAACTCTCGCTGCATTACCCTCCCTCCCCAACTCTCGCTGCAATTTCTTCCCTCGCCAACTCTGGCCACATTTCTCTTCCTCCGCAACTGTCTCCGCATTTCACTCACTCCCCAAGACTCACCGCATTTCCCTCACTCCCCAACATTCGCCGCATTTCCCTCCCTCCCCAACTGGCATTGCATTTCCCTCCCTCCCCAACTCTCGAGGCATTATTCATCGCTCCCCAACTCTCGCCGCATGTCCCGCCCTCCCGAAGTCTTGCCGCATTTCCCTCCCTCCACAAACCTCGAGGCATTTCCCTCCCTCCCCAACTTTTGCCGCATGTCCATCCCTCCAGATGTCTCACCGCATTTCCCTCCCTCCACAACTCTTGCCGCATTTCCCTCCCTCCCAATCTCTCTTCGCATTTCCTTGCCTCCACAACATTCGCCGCATTTCCATCTCCTCCAGAACTCTCGCCGCATTTCACTTCCTCCGCAACTGTCGCCTCATTTCCATCCCTCCCCAACGCTGGCCGCAATTCTCTTCCTCTGCAACTCTCACCGCATTTCCCTCCCTCCCCAACTCTCGCCGCATTTCCCTCCCTACCGAAATCTCGCCGCATTTCCCTCTCCTCACCAACTCTCGCCCCAATTTACTCCCTCTCCAACTCACGCTGGATTTCCCTCCCTCCCCAACTCTGGCCGCATTTGTCTTCCTCCGCAACTGCCTCCGCATTTCCCTCACTCCCCAATACTCACCGCATTTCCCTCCCTCCCCAACCCTCGCTGCATTTCCCTCCCTCCCCAACTCACGTTGCATTTCCCTCCCTCCCCAACCCTCGCTGCATTTCCCTCCCTCCCCAAATCTCGAGGCATTACGCTCCCTCCCAAAATCTGGCTGCATTTCCCTCCCACCACAACTTTCACAGCATTATTCCACGCTCCCCAACTCTCACCGCAAGTCCCTCCCTCCCGAAGTCTCACCGCATTTCCCTCCCTCCACAAACCTTGAGGCATTTCCCTCCCTCCCCAACTCTCGCTGCATGTCCATCCCTCCCGATGTCTCGCCGCATTTCCCTCCCTCCACAACTATTGCCGCATTTCCCTCCCTTCAGAAATCTGGCAGCATTTCCCTCTCCTCCCGAACTCTCGCAGCATTTCACTCCCTCCCCAACTCTCGCTGCAATTTCCTCCCTCCCCAAATCTGGCCGCATTTCTCTTCCTCCGCAACTGTCTCCGCATTTCCCTCACTCCCCAACATGCGCCGCATTTCCCTCCCTCCCCAACTCGCGTTGCATTTCTGTCCCTCCCCAACTCTTGCTGCATTTCCCTCACTCCCCATCTCTCGCTGCATTTCCCTCCCTCTCCAAATCTCGAGGCATTACCCTCCCTCCCCAACTCTCGCTGCATTTCCCTCCCAACCCAACTCTCGAGGCATTATTCCTCGCTCCCCAACTCTCGCCGCATATCCCTCCCTCCCGAAGTCTCACCGCATTTCCCTCCCTCCACAAACCTCGCCTCATTTCCTTCCCTCCCCAACTCTCGCTGCATGTCCATCCCTCCCAATGTCTCGCCGTATTTCCCTTGCTCCCCAACTCTCGCCGCATTTCGCTCCCTCCCCAGCTCTCGCCGCATTTCCCTCGCTCCCCAACTCTCGCTGCAATTTCCTCTCTCCACAACTCTGGCCGCATTTCTCTTCCTCTGCAACTGTCTCCGCATTTCTCTCACTCACCAAGACTCATCGCATTTCCCTCACTCCCCAACACTCGCCGTATTTCCCTCCCTCCCCAACTCTCGTTGCATTTCCCTCCCTCGCCAACTATCGCTGCATTTCCCTCCCCCCCAACTCTCGAGGCATTATTCCTCACTCCCCAACTCTCGCCGCATGTCCCTCCCTCCCAAAGTCTCGCCGCATTTCCCTCCCTCCACAAACCTCGAGGCATTTCCCTCCCTACCCAACTCTCGCCGCATGTCCATTCCCTCCAGATGTCTTGCCGTATTTCCCTCTCTCCACAAATCTCGCTGCATTTCCCTCCCTCCAGAAATCTGGCCTCATTTCCCTCTCCTCCCGAACTCTCGCCGCATTTCGCTCCCTCCCCAACTCTCGCCGCATTACCCTCCCTCCCCAACTCTCGATGCAATTTCTTCCCTCGCCAACTCTGGCCACATTTCTCTTCCTCCACAACTGTCTCCGCATTTCCCGCACTCCCCAAGACTCACCGCATTTCCGTCCCTCCCCAACACTCTCCGCATTTTTCTCCCTCACAAACTCTCATTGCATTTCCCTCCCTCCCCAACTCTCACTGCATTTCCCTCACTCCCCAAATCTCGAGGCATTACCCTCCCTCCCCAACTCTTGCTGCATTTCCCTCCCACCCCAACTCTTGAGGCATTATTCCTCGCTCCCCAAATCTTGCCGCATGTCCCTCCCTCCCGAACTCTCGCCGCATTTCCCTCCCTCCCCGACTCTTGAGCATTTCTCTCCCTCCCCAACTCTCGACGATTTTCCCTTCCTCCCCAACTCTAGCAGCATTTCCCTCCCTGTCCAAATCTCACCGCATTTGCCTCCCAACCGAACTCTCGCCGCATTTCCCTCTTCTCACCAACTCTCGTCGCAATTCACTCCCTCTCCAACTCTTGCCGCCTTTCTGTTCCTCCCCAATTCTTGCCACATTTCAATCCCTCCCCAATTCTCGCCGCATTTCCCTCCCTACCGAACTCTCGCTGCATCTCCTCTCCTCACCAACTCTCGCCCCAATTCAGTCCCTCTCCAACTCTCGCCGGATTTCCATCACTCCCCAACTTTTGCGGAATTTTGCTCCCTCCCGAACTCTCGCCGCATTTCCCTCCCTCCAAAGCTCTGGCCGCATTTCGATTCCTTCCCAACTCTCACCACATTACCCTCCATCACCAACTCTTGCCACATTGCCCTCCAGCCCAAACTCTCGCCGCATTTCCATCCCTCCACAACTGCCGCCACATTTCCTTCCCTCCCGAACACTGGCCGCATTTCCATCCCTTCCCAACTCTCTCCGCATTTCACTCCCTACCGAACTCTCGCCGCATTTCTCTCCCTCCCCAACTTGCGCCGCATTTCCCTCCTTTCCGAATTCTCACTGCATTTCACTCCCTCCCCAACTCTTGCCGCATTTCCTTCCCTCCCCAACTCTTGCCGCATTTCTCTCCCTCCCCAACGCTTGCCACATTTCCCTACCTCAGCGACTCTCACCGCAATTCCCTCCCTCCACAACTCTCACCGCAATTCCCTCCCTCCACATCTCTCGCCGCATTTCGCTCACTCCACAACTCTCGCCGCATTGCCCTCCCGCCCCAACTCTCGCTGCATTTCCCTCCCTCCAGAAATCTGGCGGCATTTCCCTCTCCTCCCGAACTCTCGCCGCATTTCCCTCCCTCCATAATTCTCGCCGCATTTCCCTCTCCTACCGAACACTCGCCACACCTCCCTCCCTCCCCAACTCTCGCTGCATTTCTCTCCCGTCCCAACTCTGGCCGCATTTCTCTTCCTCTGCAACTGTCGCTGCTTATGCCTCCCTCCCCAAGTCTCGCCGCATTTCCCTCCCTCCCCAACACTCGCCGCATTTCCCTCCCTCCCCAACTCTCGCTGCATTTCCCTCCCTCTCCAACTCTTGAGGCACTTCTCTCCCTCCCCAACTCTTGCTGCATTTCCCTCCCTCCCCAACTCTCGAGGCATTTCCCTCCCTCCCCAACTCTCGATGCATTTCCCTCCCTACACAACTATCGCCGGCTTTCCCTCCCTCCGCAACTCTCGCCGCATTTCCCTCCCTCCAGAAATCAGGCCGCATTTCCCTCTCCTCCCGAACTCTCGCCGATTTCGCTCCCTCTCCAACTCTTGCCGCATTTCCCTCCCTCCCCAACACTCGCTGCAATTTCCTCCCTCCCTAACTCTGGCCGCATTTCTCTTTCTCCGCAACTGTCTCCACATTTCCCTCACTCCCCAAGGCTAACCGCAATTCCCTCCCTCCCCAACTCTCGCTGCATTTCCCTCCCTCCCCAAATCTCGAGGCATTACCCTCCCTCCCCAACTCTCGCTGCATTTCCCTCCCAACCTAACTCTCGAGGCATTATTCCTCGCTCCCCAACTCTCGCCGCATATCCCTCCCTCCCGAAGTCTCACCGCATTTCCCTCCCTCCACAAACCTCGCCTCATTTCCCTCCCTCCCCAACTCTCGCCGCATGTCCATCCCTCCCAATGTCTTGCCGTATTTCCCTCGCTCCCCAACTCTCGCTGCAATTTCCTCTCTCCCCAACTCGGGCCGCATTTCTCTTCCTCTGCAACTGTCTCCGCATTTCTCTCACTCCCCAAGACTCACCGCATTTCCCTCACTCCCAAACACTCGCCACATTTCCCTCCCTCCCCAACTCTCATTGCTTTTCCCTCCCTCGCCAACTCTCGCTGCATTTCCCTCCCCCCCAACTCTCGAGGCATTATTCCTCGCTCCCCAACTCTCGCCGCATGTCCCTCCCTCCCGAAGTCTCGCCGCATTTCCCTCCCTCCACAAACCTCGATGCATTTCCCTCCCTACCCAACTCTTGCCGCATGTCCATCCCTCCAGATGTCTCGCCGCATTTCCCTCTCTCCACAACTCTCGCTGTATTTCCCTCCCTCCAGAAATCTGGCCTCATTTCCCTCTCCTCCCGAACTCTCGCCGCATTTCGCTCCCTCCCCAACTCTCGCCGCATTTCCCTCCCTCCCCAACTGGCATTGCATTTCCCTCCCTCCCCAACTCTCGAGGCATTACTCATCGCTCCCCAACTCTCGCCGCATGTCCCGCCCTCCCGAATTCTTGCCGCATTTCCCTCCCTCCACAAACCTCGAGGCATTTCCCTCCCTCCCCAACTCTTGCCGCATGTCCATCCCTCCAGATGTCTCACCGCATTTCCCTCCCTCCACAACTCTTGCCGCATTTCCCTCCCTCCCAATCTCTCTTCGCATTTCCTTGCCTCCACAACATTCGCCGCATTTCCATCTCCTCCAGAACTCTCGCCGCATTTCACTTCCTCCGCAACTGTCGCCTCATTTCCATCCCTCCCCAACGCTGGCCGCAATTCTCTTCCTCTGCAACTCTCACCGCATTTCCCTCCCTCCCCAACTCTCGCCGCATTTCCCTCCCTACCGAAATCTCGCCGCATTTCCCTCTCCTCACCAACTCTCGCCCCAATTTACTCCCTCTCCAACTCACGCTGGATTTCCCTCCCTCCCCAACTCTGGCCGCATTTGTCTTCCTCCGCAACTGCCTCCGCATTTCCCTCACTCCCCAATACTCACCGCATTTCCCTCCCTCCCCAACCCTCGCTGCATTTCCCTCCCTCCCCAACTCACGTTGCATTTCCCTCCCTCCCCAACCCTCGCTGCATTTCCCTCCCTCCCCAAATCTCGAGGCATTACGCTCCCTCCCAAAATCTGGCTGCATTTCCCTCCCACCACAACTCTCAAGGCATTATTCCTCGCTCCCCAACTCTCACCGCAAGTCCCTCCCTCCCGAAGTCTCACCGCATTTCCCTCCCTCCACAAACCTTGAGGCATTTCCCTCCCTCCCCAACTCTCGCTGCATGTCCATCCCTCCCGATGTCTCGCCGCATTTCCCTCCCTCCACAACTATTGCCGCATTTCCCTCCCTTCAGAAATCTGGCAGCATTTCCCTCTCCTCCCGAACTCTCGCAGCATTTCACTCCCTCCCCAACTCTCGCTGCAATTTCCTCCCTCCCCAAATCTGGCCGCATTTCTCTTCCTCCGCAACTGTCTCCGCATTTCCCTCACTCCCCAAGACTCACCGCATTTCCCTCCCTCCAAAACATGCGCCGCATTTCCCTCCCTCCCCAACTCGCGTTGCATTTCTGTCCCTCCCCAACTCTTGCTGCATTTCCCTCACTCCCCATCTCTCGCTGCATTTCCCTCCCTCTCCAAATCTCGAGGCATTACCCTCCCTCCCCAACTCTCGCTGCATTTCCCTCCCAACCCAACTCTCGAGGCATTATTCCTCGCTCCCCAACTCTCGCCGCATATCCCTCCCTCCCGAAGTCTCACCGCATTTCCCTCCCTCCACAAACCTCGCCTCATTTCCTTCCCTCCCCAACTCTCGCTGCATGTCCATCCCTCCCAATGTCTCGCCGTATTTCCCTTGCTCCCCAACTCTCGCCGCATTTCGCTCCCTCCCCAGCTCTCGCCGCATTTCCCTCGCTCCCCAACTCTCGCTGCAATTTCCTCTCTCCACAACTCTGGCCGCATTTCTCTTCCTCTGCAACTGTCTCCACATTTCTCTCACTCACCAAGACTCATCGCATTTCCCTCACTCCCCAACACTCGCCGTATTTCCCTCCCTCCCCAACTCTCGTTGCATTTCCCTCCCTCGCCAACTATCGCTGCATTTCCCTCCCCCCCAACTCTCGAGGCATTATTCCTCACTCCCCAACTCTCGCCGCATGTCCCTCCCTCCCAAAGTCTCGCCGCATTTCCCTCCCTCCACAAACCTCGAGGCATTTCCCTCCCTACCCAACTCTCGCCGCATGTCCATCCCTCCAGATGTCTCACCGTATTTCCCTCTCTCCACAACTCTCGCTGCATTTCCCTCCCTCCAGAAATCTGGCCTCATTTCCCTCTCCTCCCGAACTCTCGCCGCATTTCGCTCCCTCCCCAACTCTCGCCGCATTACCCTCCCTCCCCAACTCTCGCTGCAATTTCTTCCCTCGCCAACTCTGGCCACATTTCTCTTCCTCCACAACTGTCTCCACATTTCCCTCACTCCCCAAGACTCACCGCATTTCCCTCCCTCCCCAACATTTGCCGCATTTCCCTCCCTCCCCAACTGGCATTGCATTTCCCTCCCTCCCCAACTCTCGAGGCATTATTCATCGCTCCCCAACTCTCGCGGCATTTCCCTCCCTCCCGAAGTCTTGCCGCATTTCCCTTCCTCCACAAACCTCGAGGCATTTCCCTCCCTCCCCAACTCTTGCCGCCTGTCCATGCCTCCAGATGTCTCACCACATTTCCCTCCCTCCACAACTCTTGCCGCATTTCCCTCCCTCCCCATCTCTCTTCGCATTTCCTTGCCTCCACAACATTCACCGCATTTCCATCTCCTCCAGAACTCTCGCCGCATTTCACTTCCTCTGCAACTGTCGCCTCATTTCCATCCCTCCCCAACGCTGGCCGCATTTCTCTTCCTCTGCAACTCTCACCGCATTTCCGTCCCTCCCCAACTTTCGCCGCATTTCCCTCCCTACCGAACTCTTGCCGCATTTCCCTCTCTGCACCAACTCTCGCCCCAATTTACTCCCTCTCCAACTCACGCTGGATTTCCCTCCCTCCCCAACTCTGGCCGCATTTCCTTCCCTTCCCAAGTCTCTACGAATTTCCCACAATCCCCAACTCTTGCCAAGTTTTCCTCCCTCCCAAACTCTCGAGGCATTTTGCGCCCTCCCCAACTCTCGCTGCATTTCCCTCCCTCCCCAACTCTCGAGGCATTTCCCTCCCTCCCCAAATCTCCAGGCATTTCCCTCCCTCCCCAATTCTCGCTGCATTTCCCTCCCACCCCAACTCTCGAGGCATTATTCCTCGCTCCCCAACTCTCGCCGCATGTCCCTCCCTCCCGAATTCTCACCGCATTTACCTCCCTCCACAACTCTCGAGGCATTTCCCTCCCTCCCCATCTCTCGCCGCATTTCCCTGCCTTCACAACTCTCACCGCATTTCCTTCTCCTCCAGAACTCTCACCGCCTTTCACTTCCTCCGCAACTGTCGCCGCATTTCCCTCCTTCCCCAACTCTCACTGCATTTTCCTCCCTTCCCAACACTCGCCTCATTTCCCTCCCTCCCTAATGTCTCGCTGCATTTCCCTCCCTCCCCAAATTTCGCTGCATTTCCCTCCCTCCCCAACTCTCGCTGCATGTCCCTCCCTCCCAAAGTCTCACCGCATTTCCCTCCCTCCACAACTCTCGCCAGATTTCCCTCACTCCCCAACTCTTGCCGCATTTCCCTCCCTCCCCAAGTCTCACCACATTTCCCTCCCTCCCCAAAACTCACCGCATTTCCCTCCCTCCCCAACTCTCGCTGCATTTCCCTCCCTCCCCAACTCTCAAGGCATTTCCCTCCCTCCCCAACTCTCAGTGCATTTCCCTCCCTCCCCAACTCTCGAGGCATTTTCCTCCCTCCCCAACTCTCGCTGCATGTCCCTCCCTCCCCAAATCTCGCCGCATTTCCATCCCTCCACAAATCTGGCTCATTTCCCTCCCTCCCCAACTCTGGCCACATTTCTCTTCCTCCGCAACTCTCGCCGCATATCCCGCCCTCCTCAATCTCACCACATTTCAGCTCTCTCCCCAACTCTCACCGCATTTCCTTCCCTCCCCAACTCTCGCCGCATTTCCCTCCCTCCTGAACTCGCGCCGCATTTCCCTCCCTCCCCAACTGTCATCGCATTTCCCTCCCTCCAGAACCCTCGCCGCATTTCCCTCCCTCCTGGACTCTCGCCGTATTTCCCTCCTTCCCCAACTCTCTCTGCATTTCCAACCCTCCTCAACTCTCGCAGTATTTCGCTCACTCCCGATCTCTCACCACATTTCCCTCCCTCCCCAACTCTCGCTGCATTTCCATCCCTCCTCAACTCTCAACGCAATTCCCTCCCACCCGAAGTCTTGCTGCTTGGCCCCCCCACCTCAACTCTCACCGCATTTCCTCTCTCACCAACTCTCGCCGCATTTCCCTCTCTCCCCAAATCTTGCCGCACTTCCCTCCCTCCCAAATGCTCGCCACATTTCCCTCCCTTCCCAATTCTCGCCGCTTTTCACTCTCCTCCCCAACTTTTGACGCATTTCATTCTCCTCCCCAACTCTCGCTGCATTTCCCTCCCTCCCCAACTCTCACCGCATTTCCCTACCTCCCCAATTCTAACCGCCTTTACCTCCATCCCCAACTCTCACCGCATTTCCCTCGCTGCAGAACTATCGCCGCTTTTCCATCCCTCCCGAACTCTTACCGTATTTCCCTCTCTCCCCAATTCTCGCCGCATTTCCCTCCCTCCCCAACTCACGTTGCATTTCCCTCCCTCCCCAACTCTTGCTGCATTTCCCTCCCTCCCCAAATCTCGAGGCATTACCCTCCCTCCCAAAATCTGGCTGCATTTCCCTCCCACCCTAACTCTCAAGGCATTATTCCTCGCTCCCCAACTCTTGCCGTAAGTCCCTCCCTCCCGAAGTCTCACCGCATTTCCCTCCCTCCACAAACCTTGAGGCATTTCCCTCCCTCCCCAACTCGCTGCATGTCCATCCCTCCCGATGTCTCGCCGCATTTCCCTCCCTCCAGAAATCTGGCATCATTTCCCTCTCCTCCCGAACTCTCGCAGCATTTCACTCCCTCCCCAACTCTCACCACATTTCCCTCCCTCCCCAACTCTCACTGCATTTCCCTCTCTGACCAATTCTCGTCTCATTTCCCTCCTTCCCTAACTTTCGCCGCATTTCCCTCCCTCCAGAACTCTCACCACATTTCTCTCCCTCCCCAACTCTCACTGCATTTCCCTCCCTCCCGAACTCTCGCCGCATTTCCCTCTTTCCCCAACTCTCACCGCATTTCCCTCCCTCCCGAACTTTCACCACATTTCCCTCCCTCCCCAACTCTAACCACATTTCCCTCCCTCCCCAATCTCAACACATTTCTGTCCCTCCCAAACTCTCACCGCATTTCCTCCCTCCCCAACTCTCACCGCATTTCCTCCCTCCCCAACTCTCGCCGCATTTCCCTCCCTCCCCAACTGTCGCCGCCTTTCCCTTTCTCCCGAACCGTCGCCGTATTTCCCTCCTTCCCCAACTCTCTCTGCATTTCCTTCCCTCCCCAACTCTCGCCGCATTTTCCTCCTTCCTCAACTCTCGCAGCATTTCACTCACTCCCGATCTCTCACCACATTACCCTCCCTCCACAACTCTCGCCGCAGTTCCCTCCCTCCCGAACTCCAGCCGCATTTCCCTCCCTCCGCAATTCTTGCCGCTTTTCCCTCCCTCCCGAACTCTCGGTGCATTACCCACCCTCGCGAAATCTGGCCACATTTCCCTCCCTCCCCAACTCTCGCGCATTTCCCTCTCTCCCCAAGTCTAACCGCTTTTACCTCCATCCCCAACCCTCACCGCATTTCCCTCGCTGCAGAACACTTGCCGCTTTTCCATCCTCCCGAACTCTTACTGTATTTCCCTCTCTCCCCAATTCTCGCCGCATTTCCCTCCCTCCCTAACTCTCACCACATTTCCCTCCCTCCAGAACTCAGACCGCATTTCACTCTCTCCCCAATTTTAGATGCATTTCCCTCTCCTCCCCAATTTTTGCTGCATTTCCATAGCTCCTCAACTCTCACCACATTTCCCTCCCTCACCAGCTCTCACCGCATTTCCCACCATCCCGGACTCTCACCGCATTTCCTTCCCTCCCCAACTCTCGCCGCATTTCGCTCCCTCCTGAACTCTCACCGCATTTTCCTCCCTCCTGAACTCTCGCCGCATTTCCCTCCCTCCAGAAATTTCGCCGCATTTCCCTCCCTCCAGAACTCACACCGCATTTCCCTCTCTCCCCAATTTTCGATGCATTTCCGTCTCCTCCCCAACTCTCGCTGCATTTCCCTCCCTCCTGGACTCTCGCTGCATTTACTTCCTTTCCAATCTCTCGCCGGATTTCACTCCCTCACCAACACTCACTGCATTTCTTTCTCTCCCCAACTCTCGCCTTATTTCCATCCCTCCCCAACTCTCACAGCTTTTCCCTCCCTCCCAAACTCTCACCGCATTTCCCTCTCTCCCAAACTCTCACCGCATTTCCCTCTCTCCCAAACGCTCACCGCATTTCCCTCCCTCCCCAACTCTCATCGCTTTTCCCTCTCTCCCAAACTCTCACCGCATTTCCCTTTCTCCAAAACTCTCACCGCATTTCTCTCTCTCCAAACCCTCGCCGCATTTCCTCCCTCCCCAACTCTCGCTGTATTTCCCTCCCTCCCCAAATCTCACCACATTTCCCTCCCTCCCCAACTCTCGCCGCATTTCCCTCCCTCCCCAACTCTCACCGCATTTCCCTGCCTCCCCCACTCTAGCCTCAGTTCCTCCCTCCCCTAATCTCACCGCATTTCCTACACTCCTGAACTCTCACTGCATTTCCCTCCCTCTCGAACTCTCGCCGCTTTTCCCTCCCTCCCGAACTCTCGCTGCATTTCCCTCCTTTCCGAACTCTCGCCGGATTTCACTCCCTCACCAACTATCACTGTATGTCGTTCTCTCCCCAACTCTCGCCTTATTTCCATCCCTCCCCAACTCTCACAGCTTTTCTCTCTCATCCCAAACTCTCACCGCAAATACTACCCTCCCCAAATCTCATCACTTTCCATCTCTACCAAACTCTCACCGCATTTCCATCCCACCCCAACTCTCACAGCTTTTCCCTCTCTCCCAAACTCTCACTGCATTTCCCTCTCTCCCAAACTCTCGCCGCATTTCCTCGCTCCCCAACTCCGGCCTCATTTCCTCCCTCCCTTACTCTCGCCGCATTTCCTTCATTCCTGAACTCTAAATGCATTTCCCTCCCTCCTGAACTCTCGCCACATTTCACTCCCTCCCCAACTCTCACAGCTTTTCCCTCTCTCCCAAACTCTCACCGCATTACCCTCTCTCCCAAACTCTCACCGCATTTCTCTCTCTCCCAAATTCTCGCCACATTTCACTCCCTCCCCAACTCTCACAGCTTTTCCCTCTCTCCCAAACTCTCACCGCATTACCCTCTCTCCCAAACTCTCACCGCATTTCTCTCTCTCCCAAATTCTCGCCACATTTCCATCCCTCCCCAACTCTCACCGCTTTTCCCACTCTCCCAAACTCTAATGGCATTTCCCTCTCTCCAAAACTCTCACCGCATTTCCCTCTCTCCCAAACTCTCACCGCATTTCTCTCTCTCCAAAACTCTCGCCGCATTTCTCTCTCTCCAAAACTCTCGCCTTATATACATCCCTCCCCAACTCTCACCGCATTTCCCTCCCTCCAGAACGCTCGCCGTATTTCCCTCCATCCAGAACTCACACCTCATTTCCCTCTCTCCCAAATTTTCGATGCAGTTCACTAGCTCCTCAACTCTCACCAAATTTCCCTCCCTCCCCAACTCTCACCGCATTTCCCTCGCTCCCGGACTCTCAACGCATTTCCCTTCCTCCCGGACTCTCACCATATTTCCCTCCCTCCCCAACTCTCGCCGCATTTCCCTCCGTCCCCAACTCTCGCCGCATTTCCCTCCCTCCCCAACTCTCGCTGCATTTCCCTCCTTTCCGATCTCTCGCCGGATTTCACTCCCTCACCAAATCTCACCGCATTTTGTTCTCTCCCCAACTCTCGCCTTATTTCCATCCCTCCACAACTCTCACCGCATTTCGTTCTCTCCCCAACTCTCGCCTTATTTCCATCCCTCCCAAACTCTTGCCGCATTTCCCTCTCTCCCAAACTCTCACCGCATTTCCCTCTCTCCCAAACTCTTACCGCATTTCCCTCCCTCCCCAAATCTCATCACTTTCCCTCTCTCCCAAACTCTCACCGCATTTCCCTCTCTCCCAAACTCTCACCGCATTTCCATCCCTCCCCAACTCTCACAGCTTTTCCCTCTCTCCCAAACTCTCACTACATTTCTCTCTCTCCAAAACGCTCGCCGCATTTCCTCCCTCGCCAACTCTGGCCTCATTTCCTCCCTCCCCTACTCTCGCCGCATTACCTTCATTCCTGAACTCTCCCTGCATATCCCTCCCTCTCGAACTCTCGCCGCTTTTCCCTCTCCATTCCAACTCTCACCGGATTATCCTCTCTCCCCAACTCTCCCAGCATTTCTCTCCCTCCCAACCTCTCACCGCATTTCCCTCTCTCCCAAACTCTCACCACAATTCCCTCTCTCCCAAACTCTCGCCGGATTTCACCCCTCCCAACCATCGCCGCTTTTCCCTCTCCTCCCCAACTCTGGCCACATTTCCTCCCTCCTCAACTCTCGCCAAATTACCCACCCTCTCAAATTCTCCCCGCTTTTCCCTCCATCCCCAACTCTCACCGCATTTCCCTCCCTCCTGAACTCTCGCCGCCTTTACCTCCCTTCCCAATTCTCACCGCATTACCCTCTCTACCAAACTCTCACCGCATTTCCCTCTCTCCCAAACTCTCACCGCATTTCCCTCTCTCCCAAATCCTCGCCGCATTTCCATCCCTCCCAAACTCTCACCGCATTTCCCTCTCTCCAAAACTCTCACCGCATTTCCCTCTCTTCCAAGATCTCACCGCATTTCTCTCTCTCCAAAACTCTCGCCTTATTTCCATCCCTCCGAAACTCTCACTGCATTTCAATCTCTCCCAAACTCTCACTGCATTTCCCTCTCTCCCAAACTCTCACCGCATTTCTCTCTCTCCCAAATTCTCACCACATTTCCATCCCTCCCCAACTCACACCGCATTTCCATCTCTCCCAAATTTTCGATGCATTTCCCTCTCCTCCCCAACTCTCGCTGCATTTCCCTAGCTCCTCAACTCTCACCACATTTCCCTCCCTCCTGGAATCTCAACGCATTTCCCTCCCTCCCCAACTCTCGCCGCTTTCCCCTCCCTCCCGAACTCTCGCTGCATTTCCCTCCTTTCCGATCTCTCGCCGGATTTCACTCCCGCACCAAATATCACCGCATGTCGTTCTCTCCCCAACTCTCGCCTTATTTCCATCCTTGCCCAACTCTCACAGCTTTTCTCTCTCATCCCAAACTCTCACCGCAAATACATCCCTCCCCAAATCTCATCACTTTCCCTCTCTACCAAACTCTCACCGCATTTCCATCCCACCCCAAGTCTCACAGCTTTTCCCTCTCTCCCAAAATCTCACCGCATTTCCCTCTCTCCTAAACTCTCACCGCATTTCTCTCTCTCCAAAACTCTCGCCGCATTTCCTCGCTCCCCAACTCCGGCCTCATTTCCTCCCTCCCTTACTCTCGGCGCATTTCCTTCATCCCTGAACTCTCCATGCATTTCCCTCCCTCCTGAAATCTTGCCACATTTCACTCCCTCCCCAACTCTCACAGCTTTTCCCTCTCTCCCAAACTCTCACCGCATTACCCTCTCTCCCAAACTCTCACCGCATTTCCCTCCCTCCTGAACTCTCGCCGCCTTTACCTCCCTTCCCAATTCTCACCGCATTACCCTCTCTACCAAACTCTCACCGCATTTCCCTCTCTCCCAAACTCTCACCGCATTTCCCTCTCTCCCAAATCCTCGCCGCATTTCCATCCCTCCCAAACTCTCACCGCATTTCCCTCTCTCCAAAACTCTCACCGCATTTCCCTCTCTTCCAAGATCTCACCGCATTTCTCTCTCTCCAAAACTCTCGCCTTATTTCCATCCCTCCGAAACTCTCACTGCATTTCAATCTCTCCCAAACTCTCACTGCATTTCCCTCTCTCCCAAACTCTCACCGCATTTCTCTCTCTCCCAAATTCTCACCACATTTCCATCCCTCCCCAACTCACACCGCATTTCCATCTCTCCCAAATTTTCGATGCATTTCCCTCTCCTCCCCAACTCTCGCTGCATTTCCCTAGCTCCTCAACTCTCACCACATTTCCCTCCCTCCTGGAATCTCAACGCATTTCCCTCCCTCCCCAACTCTCGCCGCTTTCCCCTCCCTCCCGAACTCTCGCTGCATTTCCCTCCTTTCCGATCTCTCGCCGGATTTCACTCCCGCACCAAATATCACCGCATGTCGTTCTCTCCCCAACTCTCGCCTTATTTCCATCCTTGCCCAACTCTCACAGCTTTTCTCTCTCATCCCAAACTCTCACCGCAAATACATCCCTCCCCAAATCTCATCACTTTCCCTCTCTACCAAACTCTCACCGCATTTCCATCCCACCCCAAGTCTCACAGCTTTTCCCTCTCTCCCAAAATCTCACCGCATTTCCCTCTCTCCTAAACTCTCACCGCATTTCTCTCTCTCCAAAACTCTCGCCGCATTTCCTCGCTCCCCAACTCCGGCCTCATTTCCTCCCTCCCTTACTCTCGGCGCATTTCCTTCATCCCTGAACTCTCCATGCATTTCCCTCCCTCCTGAAATCTTGCCACATTTCACTCCCTCCCCAACTCTCACAGCTTTTCCCTCTCTCCCAAACTCTCACCGCATTACCCTCTCTCCCAAACTCTCACCGCATTTCCCTCTCTCCCAAACTGTCACCGCATTTCTCTCTCTCCCAAATTCTCACCACAATTCCATCCCTCCACAACTCTCACCGCTTTTCCCACTCTCCCAAACTCTCAAAGCATTTCCCTCTCTCCCAAACTCTCACCGCATTTCCCTCTCTCCCAAACCCTACCCGCAAATCTCTCTCTCCAAAGCTCTCGCCGCATTTCCACCCTCCCCAACTCTGGCCGCATTTCCCTCCCTCCCCAACTCTCGCCGCTTTTCCTTCCCTCACCAACTTTCACCGGAATTCCCTCCCTCCCCAAGTTTCACCACTTTTCCCTCTCTCCCAAACTCTCATCTTATTTCCCTCCCTCCATCCCCAACTCTCGCCGCATTTCCCTCCCTCCTGAACTCTCACTGCATTTCCCTCCTTCCGCAAATCTCACCGCTTTTCCCTCTCCTCCCCAACTCTCACCGCATTTCCCTCTCTCCCCAACTCTCCCAGCATTTCCCTCCCTCCCCAACTCTCGCCGCATTTCCTCCCTCCCCAAGCATCGCCGCTTTTCCAACTCTTCTCCAACTCTGGCCGTATTTCCTCCCTCCTCAACTCTCGCCGCATTTCCATCCCTTCTCAACTGTCGCCGCATTTCCCTCCCTCTCGAACTCTCGCTGCATTTCGCTCCCTCCCCAACTCTCACCGCATTTCTCTCCCTCCTGAACTCTCGCCGCATTTCCCTCCCTCCTGAACTTTCGCCGCATTTACCTCCCTTCCCAATTCTCGCTGCTTTTCACTCTCCTGCCCAACTCTTGACGCGTTTCATTCTCCTCCCCAACTCTCGCTGCATTTCGCTCCCTCCCCAACTCTCACCGCATTTCCGCCCTCCCCAACTCTTGCTGCATGTCCCTCCATCATCAACTCTCGCCGCATTTCCCTCTCTCCCAAAGTCTCACCTCATTTCCCTCTCTTCCCAAACTCTCACCACATTTCCTTCCCTCCTGAACTCTCGCCGCATTTCCCTCCCTCCCCAACTCTTGCCTCATTTCCTTTTCTCACCAACTCTCACCGCTTTTCCCTCTCTCCCAAACTCTCACCGCATTTCCATCCCTCCCCAACTCTCACCGCTTTTCCCTCTCTTCCAAACGCTCACCGCATATCCCTCTCTCCCAAATTCTCACCACATTTCCATCCCTCCCCAACTCTCACCGCTTTTCCCTCTCTCCCAAACTCTCACTGCATTTCCCTCTCTCCCAAACTATCACCGCATTTCCCTCTCTCCCAAACTCTCACCACTTTTCCCTCTCTCCCAAACTCTCGCCGTACTTCTCTCCCTCACCAACTCTCGCCAGATTTCCCTCCTGCCCGAACTCTCGCTGCATTTCCCTCCTTTCTGATCTCTCGCCGGATTTCAATACCTCACCAACTCTCACCACATTTCGTTCTCTCCCCAACTCTCACCGCATTTCCCTCTCTCCCCAACTCTCACCGCATTTCCCTCTCTCCCAAACTCTCACCGCATTTCCCTCTCTCCCAAACTCTCAACGCATTTCCCTCTCTCCCAAACTCTCACTGCATTTCTCTCTCTCCCAAATTCTCAGCACATTTCCATCCCTCCCCAACTCTCACAGCTTTTCCCTCTCTCACAAACTCTCACCGCTTTTCCCTCTCTCCCAAATTCGCAACGCATTTCTCTCTCTCCCAAATTCTCACCACATTTCCAACCCTCCGCAACTCACACTGCATTTGCCTCTCTCCCAAATTTTCCATGCATTTCCCTCTCCTCCCCAACTCTCGCTGCATTTCCCTAGCTCCTCAACTCTCACGACATTTCCCTCCCTCCCCAGCTCTTACCACATTTCCCTCCCTCCCGGACTCTCGCAGCATTTCCCTCCCTCCCCAACTCTCGCCGCTTTCCCCTCCCGCCCGAACTCTCACTGCATTTCCCTCCTTTCCGATCTCTCGCCGGATTTCACTCCCTCACCAACTATCACCGCATTTCGTTCTCTCCCCAACTCTCGCCTTATTTCCATCCCTCCCCAACTGTCACAGCTTTTCTCTCTCATCCCAAAACCTCACCGGATTTCCCTCTCTCCCAAACTCTCACCGCATTTCACTCCCTCCCCAAATCTCATCACTTTCCCTCTCTCCCAAACTCTCGCCGGATTTCACTCCCTCACCAACTCTCACCGCATTTCGTTCTCTCCCCAACTCACACCGCATTTCCCTCTCTCCCAAAATCTCACCGCATTTCCCTCTCTCCCAAACTCTCAACGCATTTCTCTCTCTCCCAAATTCTCACCACATTTCCAACCCTCCGCAACTCACACTGCATTTGCCTCTCTTCCAAATTTTCCATGCATTTCCCTCTCCTCCCCAACTCTCGCTGCATTTCCCTAGCTCCTCAACTCTCACCACATTTCCCTCCCTCCCCAACTCTTACCACATTTCCCTCCCTCCCGGACTCTCACCGCATTACCCTCCCTCCCCAACTCTCGCCGCTTTCCCCTCCTGCCCGAACTCTCACTGCATTTCCCTCCTTTCCGATCTCTAGCCGGATTTCACTCCCTCACCAACTATCACCGCATTTCGTTCTCTCCCCAACTCTCGCCTTATTTCCATCCCTCCCCAACTGTCACAGCTTTTCTCTCTCATCCCAAAATCTCACCGCATTTCCCTCTCTCCCAAGCTCTCACTGCATTTCCCTCCCTCCCCAAATCTCATCAATTTCCCTCTCTCCCAAACTCTCACCGCATTTCCATCCCTCCCCAACTCTCACAGCTTTTCCCTCTCTCCCAAAATCTCACCGCATTTCCCTCTCTCCCAAAATTTCGCCGCATTTCCCTCTCTCCCAAACTCTCACCGCATTTCCCTCTCTCCCAAACTCTCACCGCTTTTCCCTCTCTCCCAAACTCTCACCGCATTTCTCTCTCTCCCAAATTTTCGCCACATTTCCATCCCTACCCAACTCTCACCACTTTTTCCTCTCTCCCAAACTCTCACCGCATTTCCCTCTCTCCAAAACTCTCACCGCATTTCCCTCTCTCCCCAACTCTCACAGCTTTTCCCTCTCTCCCAAACTATCACCTCATTTCCCTCTCTCCTAAACGCTCACGGCATTTCCCTCTCTCCCAAACTCTCACCACATTTCCCTCTATCCCAAACTCTCGCCACATTTCCCTCTCTCCCCAACTCTCCCAGCATTTCCCTCCCTCCCCAACTCTCGCTGCATTTCCTCCCTCCCAAAGCATCGCCGCTTTTCCCACTCTTCTCCAACTCTCGCCGCATTTCCCTCCCTCCTCAACTCTCGCCGCATTTCCTTCCCTCCTCAACTCTCGCCGCATTTCCCTCCCTCCTCAACTCTCACCACAATTCCTTCCCTCCTCAACTCTCGCCGCATTTCCCTCCCTCTCGAACTCTCGCTGCATTTCGCTCCCTCCCCAACTCTCACCACATTTCCCTCCCTCCTGAACTCTCGCCACATTTCCCTCCCTCCTGAACGTTCGCCGCATTTCCCTCCCTTCCCAATTCTCGCCGCTTTTCACTCTCCTGCCCAACCCTTGACGCGTTTCATTCTCCTCCCCAACTCTCGCTGCATTTCGCTCCTTCCCCAACTCTCACCGCACTTCCCTCCCTCCCCATCTCTCGCTGCATTTCCCTCCATCATCAACTCTCGCCGCATTTCCCTCTCTCCCAAACTCTCACCGCATTTCCCTCTCTTCCCAAACTCTCATCGCATTTCCATCCCTCCTGAAATCTCACCGCATTTCCCTCCCTCTGGAACTCTCACTGCATTTCGCTCCCTCCCCAACTCTCTCCGCTATTCCCTCTCTCCCAAACGCTCATCGCATTTCCCTCTCTCCCAAACACTCACCGCATTTCCCTCTCTTCCCAAACTCTGACCGCATTTCCTTCCCTCCTGAACACTCGCCGCATTTCCCTCCCTCTGGAACTCTCACTGCATTTCGCTCCCTCCCCAACTCTCACCGCTATTCCCTCTCTCCCAAACGCTCACCGCATTTCTCTCTCTCCCAAATTCTCACGACATTTCCAACACTCCCCAACTCACACTGCATTTGCCTCTCTCCCAAATTTTCGATGCATTTCCCTCTCCTCCCCAACTCTCGCTGCATTTCCCTAGCTCCTCAACTCTCTCCACATTTCCCTCCCTCCCCAACTCTTACCACATTTCCCTCCCTCCGGGATTCACACCGCATTTCCCTCCCTCCCCAATTCTCGCCGCTTTCCCCTCCCGCCCGAACTCTCGTTGCATTTCCCTCCTTTCCAATCTCTTGCTGGATATCACTCCCTCACCAATTATCACCGCATTTCGTTCTCTCCCCAACTCTCGTCTTATTTCCATCCCTCCCCAACTCTCGCCGCTTTTCCCTCTCTCCCAAACTCTCACTGCATTTCATTCTATCTCAAACTCTCACTGCATTTCCCTCTCTCCCAAACTCTCACCGCATTTCCCTCTCTTCCCAAACTCTCACCGCATTTCCTTCCCTCCTGAAATCTCGCCGCATTTCCCTCCCTCTGGAACTCTCACTGCATTTCGCTCCCTCCCCAACTCTCACCGCTATTCCCTCTCTCCCAAACGCTCACCGCATTTCCCTCTCTCCCAAACACTCACCGCATTTCCCTCTCTTCCCAAACTCTGACCGCATTTCCTTCCCTCCTGAACACTCGCCGCATTTCCCTCCCTCTGGAACTCTCACTGCATTTCGCTCCCTCCCCAACTCTCACCGCTATTCCCTCTCTCCCAAACGCTCACCGCATTTCTCTCTCTCCCAAATTCTCACGACATTTCCAACACTCCCCAACTCACACTGCATTTGCCTCTCTCCCAAATTTTCGATGCATTTCCCTCTCCTCCCCAACTCTCGCTGCATTTCCCTAGCTCCTCAACTCTCTCCACATTTCCCTCCCTCCCCAACTCTTACCACATTTCCCTCCCTCCGGGATTCACACCGCATTTCCCTCCCTCCCCAATTCTCGCCGTTTTCCCCTCCCGCCCGAACTCTCGTTGCATTTCCCTCCTTTCCAATCTCTTGCTGGATATCACTCCCTCACCAATTATCACCGCATTTCGTTCTCTCCCCAACTCTCGTCTTATTTCCATCCCTCCCCAACTCTCGCCGCTTTTCCCTCTCTCCCAAACTCTCACTGCATTTCATTCTATCTCAAACTCTCACTGCATTTCCCTCTCTCCCAAACACTCACCGCATTTCTCTCTCTCCAAAACTCTCACCGCATTTTCTCCCTCCCCAACTCTGGCCTCATTTCCTCCCTCCCTTACTCTCGCCACATTTCCTTCATTCCTGAACTCTCCCTGCATTTCCCTCCCTCCTGAACTCTCGCCACATTTCCCTCCCTCCCCAACTCTCACCGCTTTTCCCTCTCTCCCAAACTCTCACCTCATTTCCCTCTCTCTCAAACTCTCATCGCATTTCCCTCTCTCCCAAATTCTCGCCACATTTCCCTCCCTTCCCAACTCTAACCGCTTTTCCCTCTCTCCCAAACTCTCACCGCATTTCCCTCTCTCCCAAACTCTCACCGCATTTCTCTCTCTCCAAAACTCTCGCCTTATTTCCATCCCTCCCAAACTCTCACAGCTTTTCCCTCTCTCCCAAACTCTCACCGCATTTCCCTCCCTCTCAAACTCTCAGTGCATTTCGCTCCCTCCCCAACTCTCACCGCTTTTCCCTCTCCTCCCCAACTCTCGACGCATTTCCCGCCCTCGCCAAATCTCACCGCCTTTCCCTCTTTCCCATACTCCTGCCTTATTTCCCTCCCACCCCAACTCTGGACACATTTCCCACCCTCTCCAACTCTCACGGCTGTTCCCTCCCTCCCCAACTCTCACCACAATTCCCTCCCTCCAGAAATCTCGCCGCATTTCCCTCCCTCCAGAACTCACACCGCATTTCCCTCTCTCCCCAATTTTCGATGCATTTCCCTCTCCTCCCCAACTCTCGCTGTATTTCCCTCCATCATCAACTCTCGCCGCATTTCCCTCTCTCCCAAACTCTCACCGCATTTCCCTCTCTTCCCAAACTCTCAGCGCATTTCCTTCCCTCCTGAACTCTCGCCGCATTTCCCTCCTTTCCGATCTCTTGCCGGATTTCACTCCCTCACCACCTCTCACCGCATTTCGTTCTATACCCAACTCTCACCGCATTTCCCTCTCTCCCAAACTTTCACCGCATTTCCCTCCCTCCCCAACTCTCATCGCTTTTCCCTCTCTCCCAAACACTCACCGCATTTCCCTCTTTCCCAAATTCTCGCCGCATTTCCATCCCTCCCCAAGTCTCACCACTTTTGCCTGTCTCCCAAACTCTCACCACATTTCACTCTCTCCCACACTCTCACCGCATTTCCCTCTCTCTCCAACTCTCACCGCATTTCCATCTTCCCAAACTTTCACCGCATTTCCCTCCCTCCCCTACTCTCATCGCTTTTCCCTCTCTCCCAAACACTCATCGCATTTCCCTCTTTCCCAAATTCTCGCCGCATTTCCATCCCTACACAAGTCTCACCACTTTTGCCTCTCTCCCACACTCTCACCGCATTCCCCTTTCTCGCAAACTCTCACCACATTTCTCTCTTTCCCAAATTCTCGCCGCATTTCCAGCCCTCCCCAACTCTCACCGCTTTTCCCTCTCTCCCAAACTTTCGCCGCATTTCCTCCCTCCCCAACTCTGGCCTCATTTCCTCCCTCCCTTGCTCTCGCCGCATTTCCTTCATTCCTGAAATCTCCCTGCATTTCCCTCCCTCCTGAACTCTCGCCACCTTTCCCTACCCTCCCCATCTCTCACCGCTTTTCCCTCTCTCCCAAACTCTCACCGCATTTCTCACTATCCCAAATTCTCACCACATTTCAATCCCTCCCAAACTCTCACCGCATTTCCCTCTCTCCCAAACTCTCACCGCATTTCTCTCTCTCCAAAGCTCTCGCCTTATTTCCATCCCTCCCAAACTCTCACAGCTTTTCCCTCTCTCCCAAACTCTCACCGCATTTCCCTCTCTCCCAAACTCTCCCCGCATTTCTCTCTCCAATTCTCTCGCCGCATTTCCACCCTCCCCAACTCTCGCCGCATTTCCCTCCCTCCCCAACTCTCGCTGCTTTTCCTTAACGCACCAACTTTCGCTGGAATTCCCTCCCTCCTCAAGTCTCACCACTTTTCCCTCTCTCCCAAACTCTCATCTTATTTCCCTCCCTCCATCCCCAACTCTTGCCGCATTTCCCTCCCTCCTGAACTCTCACTGCATTTCCATCCCTCGGCAATTCTCACCGCTTTTCCCTCTCCTCCCCAACTCTCACCGCATTTCCCTCTCTCCCCAAGCATCGCCGCTTTTCCCACTCTTCTCCAACTCTGGCCGCATTTCGCTCCCTCCCCAACTCTCACCGCATTTCGCTCCCTCCTTAACTCTCGCTTAATTTCCCTCCTTCCTGAACTTTCGCCGCATTTCCCTCCCTTCCCAATTCTCACCGCTTTTCACTCTCCTGCCCAACTCTTGACGCGTTTCATTCTCCTCCCCAACTCTCGCTGCATTTCGCTCCCTCCCCAACTCTCACCGCATTTCCCTCCCTCCCCAACTCTCGCTGCATTTCCCTCCATCATCAACTCTCGCCACATTTCCCTCTCTCCCAAACTCTCACCGCATTTCCTTTCCTCCTGAAATCTCGCCGCATTTCCCTCCCTCTCGAACTCTCACTGCATTTCGCTCCCTCCCCAACTCTCATCGCTTTTCCCTCTCCTCTCCAACTCTTGATGCATTTCCCTCCCTCCCCAACTGTCACCTCATTTCCTTCTCTCACCAACTCTCACCGCTTTTCCCTCTCTCCGAAACTCTCACCGCATTTCCATCCCTCCCCAACTCTCAGCGCATTTCCATTCCTCCCCAACTCTCACCGCTTTTCCCTCTCTCCCAAACTCAGACCGCATTTCCCTCTCTCCCAAATTCTCACCACATTTCCCTCTCTCCCAAATTCTCACCACATTTCCATCCCTCCCCAACTCTCACCGCTCTTCCCTCTCTCCCAAACTCTCACTGCATTTCCCTCTCTCCCAAACTCTGACCGCATTTCCCTCTCTCCCAAATTCTCACCACATTTCCATCCCTCCCCAACTCTCACCGCTCTTCCCTCTCTCCCAAACTCTCACCGCATTTCCCTCTCTCCCAAATTCTCACTGCATTTCCCTCTCTCCCAAACTCTCACCGCATTTCCCTCCCTACCCAACTCTCATCACTTTTCCCTCTCTCCCAAACTCTCACCGCTTTTCCTTCTCTCCCAAACACTCACCGCTTTTCCCTCTCTCCCAAACTCTCACCGCTTTTCCCTCTCTCCCAAACTCTCACCGCTTTTCCCTCTCTCCCAAACTCTCGCCGGATTTCCCTCCCGCCCGAACTCTCGCTGCATTTCCCTCCTTTCCGATCTCTCGGCGGATTTCACTCCCTCACCAACTCTCACCACATTTCGTTCTCTCCCCAACTCTCACCGCATTTCCCTCCCTCCCCAACTCTCATCACTTTTCCCTCTCTCCCAAACTCTCACTGCATTTCCCTCTCTCCCAAACTCACACCGCATTTCCCTATCTCCCCAACTCTCACTGCATTTCCCTCTCTCCCAAACTCTCACCGCATTTCCCTCCCTACCAACTCTCATCACTTTTCCCTCTCCCCCAAACTCTCACCGCATTTCCCTCTCTCCCAAACTCTCACCGCATTTCCCTTTCACCCAAACTCTCACCGCATTTCTCTCTCTCCCTAATTCTCACCACATTTCCATCCCTCCCCAACTCTCACCACTTTTCCCTCTCTCCCAAACTCTCACCACATTTCCCTCTCTCCCAAACTCTGACTGCATTTCCCTCTCTCCCAAACTCTCACCGCATTTCTCTCTCTCCCAAATTCTCGCCACATTTCCATCCCTCCCCAACTCTCACCTCATTTCCCTCTCTCCCAAACTCTCACCACATTTCCCTCTCTCCCAAATTCTCGCCGCATTTCCATCCCTCCCCAAGTCTCACCACTTTTCCCTCTCTCCCAAACTCTCACCACATTTCCCTCTCTCCCACACTCTCACCGCATTTCCCTTTCACCCAAACTCTCACCACATTTCCCTCTCTCCCACACTCTCACCGCATTTCCCTCTCTCCCAAACTCTCACCGCATTTCCCTCCCTACCAACTCTCATCACTTTTCCCTCTCCCCCAAACTCTCACCGCATTTCCCTCTCTCCCAAACTCTCACCGCATTTCCCTTTCACCCAAACTCTCACCGCATTTCTCTCTCTCCCTAATTCTCACCACATTTCCATCCCTCCCCAACTCTCACCACTTTTCCCTCTCTCCCAAACTCTCACCACATTTCCCTCTCTCCCAAACTCTGACTGCATTTCCCTCTCTCCCAAACTCTCACTGCATTTCTCTCTCTCCCAAATTCTCGCCACATTTCCATCCCTCCCCAACTCTCACCTCATTTCCCTCTCTCCCAAACTCTCACCACATTTCCCTCTCTCCCAAATTCTCGCCGCATTTCCATCCCTCCCCAAGTCTCACCACTTTTCCCTCTCTCCCAAACTCTCACCACATTTCCCTCTCTCCCACACTCTCACCGCATTTCCCTTTCACCCAAACTCTCACCACATTTCCCTCTCTCCCAAATTCTCGCTGCATTTCCATCCCTCCCCAACTCTCACCGCTTTCCCCTCTCTCCCAAACTCTCACCGCATTTCTCTCTCTCCCTAATTCTGGCCACATTTCCATTCCTCCCCAACTCTCACCTCTTTTCCCTCTCTCCCAAACTCTCACTGCATTTCCCTCACTCCCAACCTCTCATCGCATTTCCCTATCTCTCAAACTCACACCGCGTTTCTCTCTCTCCAAAACTCTCGCTGCATTTCTCTCTCTCCAAAACTCTCGCCGCATTTCCACCCTCCCCAACTCTCGCCGCATTTCCCCCCCTCCCCAACACTCGGCGCTTTTCCTTCCCTCACCAACTTTTGCCGGAATTCCCTCCCTCCCCAAGTCTCACCACTTTTCCCTCTCTCCCAAACTCTCATCTTATTTCCCTCCTTCCATCCCCAAATCTCACCGCATTTCCCTCGCTCATGAACTCTCATTGCATTTCCCTCCTTCCGCAACTCTCATCGCTTTTCCCTCTCCTCCCCAACTCTCACCGCTTTTCACTCTATCCCCAACTCTCCCAGCATTTCCCTCCCTCCGCAACTCTCACTGCATTTCCCTCCATCATCAACTCTCCCAGCATTTCCCTCCCTCCCCAACTCTCGCTGCATTTCGCTCACTCCCCAACTCTCGCTGCATTTCCCTCCATCATCAACTCTCGCTGCATTTCCGTCCATCATCAACTCTCACCACATTTCCTTCCCTCCTGAACTCTCGCCGCATTTCCCTCCCTCTTGAACTCTCAGTGCATTTCACTCCCTCCCCAACTCTCACCGCTTTTCCCTCTCCTCCCCAACTCTCGACGCATTTCCCGCCCTCGCCAAATCTCACCGCCTTTCCCTCTCTCCCCTACCCTTGCCTTATTTCCCTCCCTCCCCAACTCTGGCCGCATTTCCCACCCTCTCCAACTCTCACGGCTGTTCCCTCCCTCCCCAACTCTCACCGCAATTCCCTCCCTCCAGAAATCTTGCCGCATTTCCCTCCCTCCAGAACTCACACCGCATTTCCCTCCCTCCCCAATTGTCGATGCATTTCCCTCTCCTCCCCAACTCTCGCTGCATTTCCCTCCATTATCAACTCTCGCCGCATTTCCCTCTCTCCCAAACTCTCACCGCATTTCCCTCTCTTCCCAAACTCTCAGCGCATTTCCTTCCCTCCTGAACTCTCGCCGCATTTCCCTCCTTTCCGATCTCTCGCTGGATTTCACTCCCTCACCAACTCTCACCGCATTTCGTTCTCTACCCAACTCTCATCGCATTTCCCTCTCTCCCCAACTCTCACCGCATTTCCCTCTCTCCCAAACTTTCACCACATTTCCCTCCCTCCCCAACTCTCATCGCTTTTCCCTCTCTCCCAAACACTCACCGCATTTCCCTCTTTCCCAAATTCTCGCCGCATTTCCATCCCTCCCCAAGTCTCACCACTTCTGCCTCTCCCCCAAACTCTCACCGCATTTCCCTTTCTCCCAAACTCTCACCACATTTCTCTCTCTCCCAAATTCTCGCCGCATTTCCACCCCTCCCCAACTCTCACTGCTTTTCCCTCTCTCCAAAACTCTCGCCGCATTTCCTCCCTCCCCAACTCGACCTCATTTCCTCCCTCCCTTACTCTCGCCGCATTTCCTTCATTCCTGAACTCTCCCTGCATTTCCCTCCCTCCTGAACTCTCGCCACATTTCCCTACCCTCCCCATCGCTCACCGCTTTTCCCTCTCTCCCAAACGCTCACCCATTTCCCTCTCTCCCAAACTCTCCCCGCATTTCTCTCTCTCCAAATCTCTCGCCGCATTTCCACCCTCCCCAACTCTCGCCGCATTTCCTTCCCTCCCCAACTCTCGCCGCTTTTCCTTAACGCACCAACTTTCGCTGGAATTCCCTCCCTCCCCAAGTCTCACCACTTTTCCCTCTCTCCCAAACTCTCATCTTATTTCCCTCCCTCCATCCCCAACTCTCGCCGCATTTCCCTCCATCCTGAAATCTCACTGCATTTCCATCCCTCGGCAATTCTCACCGCTTTTCCCTCTCCTCCCCAACTCTCACCGCATTTCCCTCTCTCACCAAGCATCGCCGCTTTTCCCACTCTTCTCCAACTCAGGCCGCATTTCCTCCCTCCTCAACTCTCGCCGCATTTCCTTCCCTCCTCAACTCTCGCCGCATTTCCCTCACTCTCGAACTCTCGCGGCATTTCCCTCCCTCCCCAACTCTCACCGCATTTCGCTCCCTCCTTAACTATCGCTTAATTTCCCTCCATCCTGAACTTTCGCCGCATTTCCAGCCCTTCCCAATTCTCACCGCTTTTCACTCTCCTGCCCAACTCTTGACGCGTTTCATTCTCCTCCCCAACTCTCGCTGCATTTCGCTCACTCCCCAACTCTCGCTGCATTTCCCTCCATCATCAACTCTTGCCGCATTTCCCTCTCTCCCAAACTCTCACCGCATTTCCCTCTCTTCCCAAACTCTCAGCGCATTTCCTTCCCTCCTGAACTCTCGCCGCATTTCCCTCCTTTCCGATCTCTCGCCGGATTTCACTCCCTCACCAACTCTCACCGCATTTCGTTCTCTACCCAACTCTCATCGCATTTCCCTCTCTCCCCAACTCTCACCGCATTTCCCTCTCTCCCAAACTTTCACCACATTTCCCTCCCTCCCCAACTCTCATCGCTTTTCCCTCTCTCCCAAACACTCACCGCATTTCCCTCTTTCCCAAATTCTCGCCGCATTTCCATCCCTCCCCAAGTCTCACCACTTCTGCCTCTCCCCCAAACTCTCACCGCATTTCCCTTTCTCCCAAACTCTCACCACATTTCTCTCTCTCCCAAATTCTCGCCGCATTTCCACCCCTCCCCAACTCTCACTGCTTTTCCCTCTCTCCAAAACTCTCGCCGCATTTCCTCCCTCCCCAACTCGACCTCATTTCCTCCCTCCCTTACTCTCGCCGCATTTCCTTCATTCCTGAACTCTCCCTGCATTTCCCTCCCTCCTGAACTCTCGCCACATTTCCCTACCCTCCCCATCTCTCACCGCTTTTCCCTCTCTCCCAAACGCTCACCCATTTCCCTCTCTCCCAAACTCTCCCCGCATTTCTCTCTCTCCAAATCTCTCGCCGCATTTCCACCCTCCCCAACTCTCGCCGCATTTCCCTCCCTCCCCAACTCTCGCCGCTTTTCCTTAACGCACCAACTTTCGCTGGAATTCCCTCCCTCCCCAAGTCTCACCACTTTTCCCTCTCTCCCAAACTCTCATCTTATTTCCCTCCCTCCATCCCCAACTCTCGCCGCATTTCCCTCCATCCTGAAATCTCACTGCATTTCCATCCCTCGGCAATTCTCACCGCTTTTCCCTCTCCTCCCCAACTCTCACCGCATTTCCCTCTCTCACCAAGCATCGCCGCTTTTCCCACTCTTCTCCAACTCAGGCCGCATTTCCTCCCTCCTCAACTCTCGCCGCATTTCCTTCCCTCCTCAACTCTCGCCGCATTTCCCTCACTCTCGAACTCTCGCGGCATTTCCCTCCCTCCCCAACTCTCACCGCATTTCGCTCCCTCCTTAACTATCGCTTAATTTCCCTCCATCCTGAACTTTCGCCGCATTTCCAGCCCTTCCCAATTCTCACCGCTTTTCACTCTCCTGCCCAACTCTTGACGCGTTTCATTCTCCTCCCCAACTCTCGCTGCATTTCGCTCACTCCCCAACTCTCGCTGCATTTCCCTCCATCATCAACTCTTGCCACATTTCCCTCTCTCCCAAACTCTCACCACATTTCCCACTCTTCCCAAACTCTCGCCGCATTTCCTTCCCTCCTCAACTCTTGCCGCAGTTCCCTCACTCTCGAACTCTCGCGGCATTTCCCTCCCTCCCCAACTCTCACCGCATTTCGCTCCCTCCTTAACTATCGCTTAATTTCCCTCCATCCTGAACTTTCGCCGCATTTCCAGCCCTTCCCAATTCTCACCGCTTTTCACTCTCCTGCCCAACTCTTGACGCGTTTCATTCTCCTCCCCAACTCTCGCTGCATTTCGCTCACTCCCCAACTCTCGCTGCATTTCCCTCCATCATCAACTCTTGCCACATTTCCCTCTCTCCCAAACTCTCACCGCATTTCCTTCCCTCCTGAAATCTCGCCGCATTTCCCTCCCTCTCGAACTCTCACTGCATTTCGCTCCCTCCCCAACTCTCACCACTGTTCCCTCTCCTCCCCAACTCTCAATGCATTTCACGGCCTCACCAAATGTCACCGCCTTTCCCTCTCTCCACTACTCTTGCCTTATTTCCCTCCCTCCCCAACTCTCACCTCATTTCCTTCCCTCACCAACTCTCACCGCTTTTCCATCTCTCCCAAACTCTCACCGCATTTCCATCCCTCCCCAAGTCTCAACGCTTTTCCCTCTCTCCCAAACTCTCACCGCATTTCCCTCACTCCCAAACTCTCACCGCTTTTCCCTCTCTCCCAAACTCACACCGCATTTCCCTCTCTCCCAAACTCTCACCGCATTTCCCTCTCTCCCAAATTCTCACCACATTTCCATCCCTCCCCAACTCTCACCGCTTTTCCCTCTCTCCCAAACTCTCACTGCATTTCTCTCTCTCCCAAACTCTCACCGCATTTCCCTCTCTCCCAAATTCTCACCACATTTCCATCCCTCCCCAACTCTCACCGCTTTTCCCTCTCTCCCAAACTCTCACTGCATTTGCCTCTCTCCCAAACTCTCACTGCATTTCCCTCTCTCCCAAACTCTCACCGCATTTCCCTCTCTCCCAAATTCTCACCATATTTCCATCCCTCCCCAACTCTCACCGCTTTTCCCTCTCTCCCAAACACTCACCGCATTTCCCTCTCTCCCAAATTCTCACCGAATTTCCCTCTCGCCCAAACTCTCACCGCATTTCCCTCACTCCCAAACTCTCACCGCTTTTCCCTCCCTCACCAACTCTCTCCTGATTTCCCCCCCGCCCGAACTCTCTCGGCATTTCCCTCCTTTCCGATCTCTCGCCGGATTTCACTCCCTCACCAACTCTCACCGCATTTCGTTCTCTCCCCAACTCTCACCGCATTTCCCTCTCTCCCCAACTCTCACCGCTTTTCCCTCTCCTCCCCAACTCTCGACGCATTTCCCGCCCTCGCCAAATCTCACCGCCTTTCCCTCTCTCCCCTACCCTTGCCTTATTTCCCTCCCTCCCCAACTCTGGCCGCATTTCCCACCCTCTCCAACTCTCACGGCTGTTCCCTCCCTCCCCAACTCTCACCTCAATTCCCTCCCTCCAGAAATCTTGCCGCATTTCCCTCCCTCCAGAACTCACACCGCATTTCCCTCTCTCCCCAATTTTCGATGCATTTCCCTCTCCTCCCCAACTCTCGCTGCATTTCCCTCCATTATCAACTCTCGCCGCATTTCCCTCTCTCCCAAACTCTCACCGCATTTCCCTCTCTTCCCAAACTCTCAGCGCATTTCCTTCCCTCCTGAACTCTCGCCGCATTTCCCTCCTTTCCTATCTCTCGCCGGATTTCACTCCCTCACCAATCTCACCGCATTTCGTTCTCGACCCAACTCTCATCGCATTTCCCTCTCTCCCCAACTCTCACCGCATTTCCCTCTCTCCCAAACTTTCACCACATTTCCCTCCCTCCCCAAATCTCATCGCTTTTCCCTCTCTCCCAAACTCTCGCCGCATTTCCTCAATCCCCAACTCAGCCTCATTTCCTCCCTCCCTTACTCTCGCCGCATTTCATTCATTCCTGAACTCTCCCTGCATTTCCCTCCCTCCTGAACTCTCGCCACATTTCCCTACCCTCCCCATCTCTCACCGCTTTTTCCTCTCTCCCAAACTCTCACCCATTTCCCTCTCTCCCAAACTCTCACCGCATTCCTCTCTCTCCAAATCTCGCGCCGCATTTCCACCCTCCCCAACTCTCGCCGCATTTCCCTCCCTCCCCAACTCTCGCCGCTTTTCCTTAACGCACCAACTTTTGCTGGAATTCCCTCCCTC
The DNA here is from genome assembly GCF_017639515.1 of Carcharodon carcharias. Taxonomy (NCBI): domain Eukaryota; kingdom Metazoa; phylum Chordata; class Chondrichthyes; order Lamniformes; family Lamnidae; genus Carcharodon; species Carcharodon carcharias. Next base: position 43,546,965 of record NC_054483.1, on the reverse strand, counting down.
CCCAAGTCTCACCACTTTTCCCTCTCTCCCAAACTCTCATCTTATTTCCCTCCCTCCATCCCCAACTCTCGCCGCATTTCCCTCTCTCCCAAACTCTCACCGCATTTCCCTCTCTTCCCAAACTCTCAGCGCATTTCCTTCCCTCCTGAACTCTCACCGCATTTCCCTCCTATCCTATCTCTCACCGGATTTCACTCCCTCACCAATCTCACCGCATTTCGTTCTCTACCCAACTCTCATCGCATTTCCCTCTCTCCCCAACTCTCACCGCATTTCCCTCTCTCCCAAACTTTCACCACATTTCCCTCCCTCCCCAAATCTCATCGCTTTTCCCTCTCTCCCAAACTCTCGCCGCATTTCCTCAATCCCCAACTCGGCCTCATTTCCTCCCTCCCTTACTCTCGCCGCATTTCCTTCATTCCTGAACTCTCCCTGCATTTCCCTCCCTCCTGAACTCTTGCCACATTTCCCTACCCTCCCCATCACTACCGCTTTTCCCTCTCTCCCAAACTCTCACCCATTTCCCTCTATCCCAAACTCTCACCGCATTTCTCTCTCTCCCAAATTCTCACCACATTTCCACCCCTCCCAAACTCTCACCGCATTTCCCTCTCTCCCAAACTCTCACCGCATTTCTCTCTCTCCAAAACTCTTGCCTTATTTCCATCCCTCCCAAACTCTCACAGCTTTTCCCTCTCTCCCAAACTCTCACCGCATTTCCCTCTCTCCCAAACTCTCCCCGCATTTCTCTCTCTCCAAATCTCTCGCCGCATTTCCACCCTCCCCAACTCTCGCCGCATTTCCCTCCCTCCCCAACTCTCGCCGCTTTTCCTTAACGCACCAACTTTCGCTGGAATTCCCTCCCTCCCCAAGTCTCACCACTTTTCCCTCTCTCCCAAACTCTCATCTTATTTCCCTCCCTCCATCCCCGACTCTCGCCGCATTTCCCTCCCTCCTGAAATCTCACTGCATTTCCATCCCTCCGCAACTCTCACCGCTTTTCCCTCTCCTCCCCAACTCTCACCGCATTTCCCATCTCCCCAAGCATCGCCGCTTTTCCCACTCTTCTCCGACTCTGGCCGCATTTCCTCCCTCCTCAACTCTCGTCGCATTTCCCTCCCTCTCGAACTCTCATTGCATTTCGCTCCCTCCCCAACTCTCACCGCATTTCGCTCCCTCCTTAACTATCACTTAATTTCCCTCCCTCCTGAACTTTCGCCGCAATTCCCTCCCTTCCCAATTCTCACCGCTTTTCACTCTCCTGCCCAACTCTTAACGCGTTTCATTCTCCTCCCCAACTCTCGTTGCATTTCGATCACTCCCAAACTCTCACCGCATTTCCCTCCCTCCCCAACTCTCGCTGCATTTCACTCCATCACCAACTCTCGCCGCATTTCCCTCTCTCCCAAACTCTCACCACATTTGCCTCTCTTCCCAAACTCACCGCATTTCCTTCCCTCCTGAAATCTCGCTGCATTTCCCTCCCTCTCGAACTCTCACTGCATTTCGCTCCCTCCCCAACTCTCACCACTGTTCCCTCTCCTCCCCAACTCTCGATGCATTTCACGCCCTCACCAAATCTCACCACTACTCTTGCCTTATTTCCCTCCCTCCCCAACTCTCACCGCTTTTCCCTCTCTCCCAAACTCTCACCGCATCTCCCTCACTCCCAAACTCTCACCGCTTTTCCCTCTCTCCCAAACTCACACCGCATTTCCCTCTCTCCCAAACTCTCACCGCATTTCCCTCTCTCCCAAATTCTCACCACATTTCCATCCCTCCCCAACTCTCACCGCTTTTCCCTCTCTCCCAAACTCTCACTGCATTTCCCTCTCTCCCAAATTTTCACCGCATTTCCATCCCTCCCCAAGTCTCACCGCTTTTCCCTCTCTCCCAAACTCTCACTGCGTTTCCTTCACTCCCAAACACTCACAGCATTTCCCTCTCTCCCAAACTCTCACTGCGTTTCCTTCACTACCAAACTCTCACAGCATTTCCCTCCCTCCCCAACTCTCGCCGGATTTCCCTCCCGCCCGAACTCTCGCTGCATTTCCCTCCTTTCCGATCTCTCGCCGGATTTCACTCCCTCACCAACTCTCACCGCATTTCGTTCTCTCACCAACTCTCACCGCATTTCCCTCTCTCCCCAACTCTCACTGCATTTCCCACTGTCCCCAACTCTCACCACATTTCCCTCTCTCCCATACTCTCACCTCATTTCCCTCCCTACCCAACTCTCATCGCTTTTCCCTCTCTCCCAAACTCTCACCGCATTTCCCAATCTCCCAAATTCTCGCTGCATTTCCATCCCTCCCCAAGTCTCACCACGTTTCCCTCTCTCCCAAACTCTCACCACATTTCCCTCTCTCCCACACTCTCACCGCATTTCCCTTTCACCCAAACTCTCACCGCATTTTCTCTCTCGCAAGTTCTCGCTGCATTTCCATCCCTCCCCAACTCTCACCGCTTTCCCCTCTCTCCCAAACTCTCACCGCATTTCTCTCTTTCCCTAATTCTCGCCACATTTCCATCCCTCCCCAACTCTCACCGCTTTTCCCTCTCTCCAAAACTCTCACCACATTTCCCTCTCTCCCAAACTCTGACCGCATTTCCCTGTCTCCCAAACTCTCACCGCATTTCTCTCTCTCCCTAATTCTCGCCACATTTCCATCCCTCCCCAACTCTCACCTCTTTTCCCTCTCTCCCAAACTCTCACTGCATTTCCCTCACTCCCAAACTCTCATCGCATTTCCCTCTCTCTCAAACTCACAGCGCATTTCTCTCTATCCAAAACTGACACCTTAGTTCCATCCCTCCCCAACTCTGACAGCTTTTCCCTCTCTCCCAAACTCTCAACACATTTCTCTCTCTCCCCAACTCTCGCCGCTTTTCCTTCCCTCACCAACTTTTGCCGGAATTCCCTCCCTCCCCATGTCTCACCACTTTTCCCTCTCTCCCAAACTCTCATCTTATTTCCCACCTTCCATCCCCAAATCTCACCGCATTTCCCTCCCTCCTGATCTCTCATTGCATTTCCCTCCTTCCGCAACTGTCATCGCTTTTCCCTCTCCTCCCCAACTCTCACCGCTTTTCCCTCTCTCCCCAACTCTCCCAGCATTTCCCTCCCTCCCCGACTCTCGCCGCATTTCCTCCCTCCCCAAGCATCGCCGCTTTTCCCACTCTTCTCCAACTCTGGCCGCATTTCCTCCCTCCTCAACTCTCGCCGCATTTCCTTCCCTCCTCAACTCTCGCCACATTTCCCTCCCTCTCGAACTCTCACTGCATTTCACTCCCTCCCCAACTCTCACCACATTTCCCTCCCTCCTGAACTCTCGCCGCATTTCCCTCCCTCCTGAACTTTCACCGCATTTACCTCCCTTCCCAATTCTCTCCGCTTTTCACTCTCCTGCCCAACTCTTGACGCGTTTCATTCTCCTCCCCAACTCTCGCTGCATTTCGCTCCATCCCCAACTCTCACCGCATTTCCCTCCCTCCCCAACTCTCGCTGCATTTCCTTCCATCATCAACTCTCGCCGCATTTCCCTCTCTCCCAAACTCTCACCGCATTTCCCACTCTTCCCAAACTCTCACGGCATTTCCATCCCTCCTGAACTCTCGCCGCATTTCCCTCCCTCTTGAACTCTCAGTGCATTTCACTCCCTCCCCAACTCTCACCGCTTTTCCCTCTCCTCCCCAACTCTCGACGCATTTCCCGCCCTTGCCAAATCTCACCGCCTTTCCCTCTCTCCCCTACTCTTACCTTATTTCCCTCCCTCCCCAATTCTGGCCGCATTACCCACCCTCTCCAACTCTCACGGCTGTTTACTCCCTCCCCAACTCTCACCACAATTCCCTCCCTCCAGAAATCTCGCCGCATTTCCCTCCCTCCAGAACTCACACCGCATTTCCCTCTCTCCCCAATTTTCGATGGATTTCCCTCTCCTCCCCAACTCTCGCTGCATTTCCCTCCATCATCAACTCTCACCGCATTTCCCTGTCTCCCCAATTTTCGATGCATTTCCCTCTCCTCCCCAACTCTCGCTGCATTTCCCTCCATTATCAACTCTCACCGCATTTCGCTCTCTCCCAAACTCTCACCGCATTTCCCTCTCTTCCCAAACTCTCAGCGCATTTCCTTCCCTCCTGAACTCTCGCCGCATTTCCCTCCTTTCCGATCTCTCGCCGGATTTCACTCCCTCACCAACTCTCACCACATTTCGTTCTCTACCCAACTCTCACCGCATTTCCCTCTCTCCCCAACTCTCACCGCATTTCCCTCTCTCCCAAACTGTCACCACATTTCCCTCCCTCCCCAACTCTCATCGCTTTTCCCTCTCTCCCAAACACTCACCGCATTTCCCTCTTTCCCAAATTCTCGCCGCATTTCCATCCCTCCCCAAGTCTCACCACTTTTGCCTCTCTTCCAAACTCTCACCGCATTTCACTCTCTCCCACACTCTCACCGCATTTCCCTCTCTCCCACACTCTCACCGCATTTCCCTTTCTCCCAAACTTTCACCACATTTCTCTCTCTCCCAAATTCTCGCCGCATTTCCAGCCCTCCCCAACTCTCACCGCTTTTCCCTCTCCTCCCAAACTCTCGCCGCATTTCCTGCCTCCCCAACTCGGCCTCATTTCCTCCCTCCCTTACTCTCGCCGCATTTCCTTCATTCCTGAACTCTCCCTGCATTTCCCTCCCTCCTGAACTCTTGCCACATTTCCCTACCCTCCCCATCACTACCGCTTTTCCCTCTCTCCCAAACTCTCACCATTTCCCTCTATCCCAAACTCTCACCGCATTTCTCTCTCTCCCAAATTCTCACCACATTTCCACCCCTCCCAAACTCTCACCGCATTTCCCTCTCTCCCAAACTCTCACCGCATTTCTCTCTCTCCAAAACTCTTGCCTTATTTCCATCCCTCCCAAACTCTCACAGCTTTTCCCTCTCTCCCAAACTCTCACCGCATTTCCCTCTCTCCCAAACTCTCCCCGCATTTCTCTCTCTCCAAATCTCTCGCCGCATTTCCACCCTCCCCAACTCTCGCCGCATTTCCCTCCCTCCCCAACTCTCGCCACTTTTCCTTAACGCACCAACTTTCGCTGGAATTCCCTCCCTCCCCAAGTCTCACCACTTTTCCCTCTCTCCCAAACTCTCATCTTATTTCCCTCCCTCCATCCCCGACTCTCGCCGCATTTCCCTCCCTCCTGAAATCTCACTGCATTTCCATCCCTCCGCAACTCTCACCGCTTTTCCCTCCCCCTCGAACTCTCATTGCATTTCGCTCCCTCCCCAACTCTCACCGCATTTCGCTCCCTCCTTAACTATCGCTTAATTTCCCTCCCTCCTGAACTTTCGCCGCATTTCCCTCCCTTCCTAATTCTCACCGCTTTTCACTCTCCTGCCCAACTCTTGACGCGTTTCATTCTCCTCCCCAACTCTCGCTGCATTTCGCTCCCTCCCCAACTCTCACCGCATTTCCCTCCCTCCCCAACTCTCGCTGCATTTCACTCCATCATCAACTCTCGCCGCATTTCCCTCTCTCCAAAACTCTCACCACATTTCCCTCTCTTCCCAAACTCTCACCGCATTTCCTTCCCTCCTGAAATCTCGCCGCATTTCCCTCCCTCTCGAACGCTCACTGCATTTCGCTCCCTCCTCAACTCTGACCACTTTTCCCTCTCCTCCCCAACTGTCGATGCATTTCCCTCCTTTCCGATCTCTCGCCGGATTTCTCTCCCTCAACAACTCTCACCGCATTTCGTTCTCTCCCCAACTCTCACTGCATTTCCCTCTCTCCCCAACTCTCACTGCATTTCCCTCTCTCCCCAACTCTCACCGCATTTCCCTCTCTCCCAAACTCTCACCGCATTTCCCTCCCTACCCAACTCCAATCGCTTTTCCCTCTCTCCCAAACTCTCACCGCATTTCCCTCTCTCCTAAATTCTCGCCGCATTTCCATCCCTCCCCAAGTCTCACCACATTTCCCTCTCTCCCAAACTCTCACCTCATTTCCCTCTCTCCCAAACTCTCACCTCATCTCCCTCACTCCCAACTCTCACCGCTTTTCCCTCCCTCACCAACTCTCGCCGGATATCCCTCCCGCCCGAACTCTCGCTGCATTTCCCTCCTTTCCGATCTCTCGCCGGATTTCACTCCGTCACCAACTCTCAACGCATTTTGTTCTCTCCCCAACTCTCACCGCATTTCCCTCTCTCCCCAACTCTCATTGCATTTCCCACTCTCCCCAACTCTCACCGCAGTTCCCTCTCTCCCATACTCTCACCGCATTTCCCTCCCTACCCAACTCTCATTGCTTTTCCTTCTCTCCCAAACTCTCACCGCATTTCCCTCTCTCCCAAATTCTCGTCGCATTTCCATCCCTCCCCAAGTCTCACCACTTTTCCCTCTCTCCCAAACTCTCACCACTTTTCCCTCTCTCCCACACTTTCACCGCATTTCCCTTTCACCCAAACTCTCACCACATTTCTCTCTCTCGCAAGTTCTCGCTGCATTTCCATCCCTCCCCATCTCTCACCGCTTTCCCCTCTCTCCCAAATTCTCACTGCATTTCTCTCTCTCCCTAATTCTCGCCACAGTTCCATCCCTCCCCAACTCTCACCGCTTTTCCATCTCCCAAACTCTCACCACATTTCCCTCTTTCCCAAACTCTGACCGCATTTCCCTCTCTCCCAAACTCTCACCGCATTTCTCTCTCTCCCTAATTCTCGCCGCATTTCCATCCCACCCCAAGTCTCACCACTTTTCCCTCTCTCCCAAACTCTCACCACTTTTCCCTCTCTCCCACTCTCTCACCGCATTTACCTTTCACCCAAACTCTCACCACATTTCTCTCTCTCGCAAGTTCTCGCTGCATTTCCATCCCTCCCCATCTCTCACCGCTTTCCCCTCTCTCCCAAACTCTCACCACATTTCCCTCTTTCCCAAACTCTGACCGCATTTCCCTCTCTCCCAAACTCTCACCGCATTTCTCTCTCTCCCTAATTCTCGCCACATTTCCATCCCTCCCCAACTCTCACCTCTTTTCCCTCTCTCCCAAACTCTCACTGCATTTCCCTCACTCCCAAACTCTCATCGCATTTCCCTCTCTCTCAAACTCACACCGCATTTCTCTCTTTCCAAAACTCTGACCTTAGTTCCATCCCTCCTCAACTCTGACAGCTTTTCCCTCTCTCCCAAACTCTCACTGCATTTCTATCTCTCCCAAACTCACACCGCATTTCCCTCTCACCCAAATTTTCGATGCATTTCCCTCTCCTACCCAACTCTCGCTCCTTTACCCTAGCTCCTCACTGCATTGCCCGAGTTCCTCAACTCTCACCACATTTCGCTCCTCCCCAACTCTCACCTCATTTCCCTCCCTACTAAAATCTCGCCGCATTTCCCTCCCTCTGTAACTCTCGCTGCATTTCCCTCCATCATCAACTCTCGCCGCATTTCCCTCTCTCCCCAATTTTCAATGCATTTCCCTCTCCTCCCCAACTCTCACTGCATTTCCCTAGTTCCTCAACTCTCACCACATTTCCCTCCCTCCCCAACTCTCACCGCATTTCCCTCCCTCCCCAACTCTCATCGCTTTTCACTCTCTACCAAACTCTCCCCGCATTTCCCTCTCTCCCAAACTATCACCGCATTTCTCTCTCTCCAAAACTCTCGCCGCATTTCCTCCCTCCCCAACTCACGCTGCATTTCCCTCTCTCCCCAAATCTCGCCACATTTCCTCCCTCCCCAACTCTCACCGTATTTCCCTCCCTCCCCAAATCTCACCACATTTCCCTCCCTCCCCAAGTCTCGCTGCATTTCCCTCCCTCCCCAAATCTCACCACATTTCCCTCCCTCCCCAACTCTCGCCGCATTTCCTCCCTCCTCAATTCTCGCCACATTTCATTCCCTCCTGAACTCTCGCCGCATTTCCCTCCCTCCCCAACTCTCACCGCATTTCCCTCCCTCCCAAACTCTGACCCCATTTCACTCGCTCCCCAACTCTCATCGCTTTTCCCTCTCTCCCAAACTCTCACTGCATTTCCCTCCATACCCAACTCCCATCGCTTTTCCCTCTCTCCCAAACTCTCACCGCATTTCCCTCTCTCCTAAATTCACGCCGCATTTCCATCCCTCCCCAAGTCTCACCACTTTTCCCTCTCTCCCAAACGCTCACCACATTTCCCTCTCTCCCAAACTCTCACCGCATTTCCCTCTCTCCCAAACTCTCACTGCATTTCTCTCTCTCCCAAATTCTCGCCACATTTCCCTCTCTCCCAAACTCTCACCTCATTTCCCTCTCTCCCAAACTCTCACCTCATCTCCCTCACTCCCAAACACTCACCGCTTTTCACTCCCTCACCAACTCTCGCGGGATTTCCCTCCCGCCCGAACTCTCGCTGCATTTCCCTCCTTTCCGATCTCTCGCCGGATTTCACTCCCTCACCAACTCTCACCGCATTTCGTTCTCTCCCCAACTCTCACCGCATTTCCCTCTCTCCCCAACTCTCACTGCATTTCCCACTCTCCCCAACTCTCACCGCAATTCCCTCTCTCCCATACTCTCACCGCATTTCCCTCCCTACCCAACTCTCATTGCTTTTCCCTCTCTCCCAAACTCTCACCGCATTTCCCTCTCTCCCAAATTCTCGTCGCATTTCCATCCCTCCCCAAGTCTCACCACTTTGCCCTCTCTCCCAAACTCTCACCACTTTTCCCTCTCTCCCACACTCTCACCGCATTTCCCTTTCACCCAAACTCTCACCACATTTCTCTCTCTCGCAAGTTCTCGCTGCATTTCCATCCCTCCCCATCTCTCACCGCTTCCCCTCTCTCCCAAATTCTCACCGCATTTCTCTCTCTCCCTAATTCTCGCCACAGTTCCATCCCTCCCCAACTCTAACCGCTTTTCCCTCTCTCCCAAACTCTCACCACATTTCCCTCTTTCCCAAACTCTGACCGCATTTCCCTCTCTCCCAAACTCTCACCGCATTTCTCTCTCTCCCAAATTCTCGCCACATTTCCAGCCCTCCCCAACTCTCACCTCTTTGCCCTCTCTCCCATACTCTCAATGCATTTCCCTCACTCCCAAACTCTCATCGCATTTCCCTCTCTCTCAAACTCACACCGCATTTCTCTCTATCCAAAACTCTGACCTTAGTTCCATCCCTCCCCAACTCTGACAGCTTTTCCCTTTCTCCCAAACTCTCACCGCATTTCTCTCTCTCCCAAACTCACACCGCATTTCCCTCTCACCCAAATTTTCGATGCATTTCCCTCTCCTACCCAACTCTCGCTCCTTTTCCCTAGCTCCTCACTGCATTGCCCTAGTTCCTCAACTCTCACCACATTTCCCTCCTCCCCAACTCTCACCTCATTTCCTTCCCTACCGAAATCTCACCGCATTTCCCTCCCTCCATAACTCTCGCTGCATTTCCCTCCATCATCAACTCTCGCCGCATTTCCCTCTCTCCCCAATTCTCACCATATTTCCCTCCCTCTCCAACTCACGCCGCATTTCCCTCATTAACGAAATCTCGCCGCATTTCCTGCCCTCACCAACACTGACCGCCTATTCCTCAATCCCCTACCCTCGACTTATTTCCCTCCCTCCCCAACACTCACCGCATTTCCCCCCCTCCCCAAGTCTCACAGCTTTTACCTCCGTGCCCAACTCTCGCAGCATTTCCCTCCCCCACCAACTCTCACCGCATTTCCCTCTCTCCCCTACTCTCACCTTATTTCCCTCCCTCCCCAACTTTAGCCGCATTTCCCACCCTCCCCAACTCTCATGGCTTTTTGCTCCCTCCCCAACTCTCGCCGCATTTCCCTCTCTCCCCAATTTTCAATGCATTTCCCTCTCCTCCCCAACTCTCACTGCATTTCCCTAGTTCCTCAACTCTCACCACATTTCCCTCCCTCCCCAACTCTCACCGCATTTCCCTCCCTCCCCAACTCTCATCGCTTTTCACTCTCTACCAAACTCTCCCCGCATTTCCCTCTCTCCCAAACTATCACCGCATTTCTCTCTCTCCAAAACTCTCGCCGCATTTCCTCCCTCCCCAACTCACGCTGCATTTCCCTCTCTCCCCAAATCTCGCCACATTTCCTCCCTCCCCAACTCTCACCGTATTTCCCTCCCTCCCCAAATCTCACCACATTTCCCTCCCTCCCCAAGTCTCGCTGCATTTCCCTCCCTCCCCAAATCTCACCACATTTCCCTCCCTCCCCAACTCTCGCCACATTTCCTCCCTCCTCAATTCTCGCCACATTTCATTCCCTCCTGAACTCTCGCCGCATTTCCCTCCCTCCCCAACTCTCACCGCATTTCCCTCCCTCCCAAACTCTGACCCCATTTCACTCGCTCCCCAACTCTCATCGCTTTTCCCTCTCTCCCAAACTCTCACCGCATTTCCCTCTCTCCCAAACTATCACTGCATTTCTCTCTCTCCAAAACTCTCGCCGCATTTCCTCCCTCCCCAACTCTCGCCGCATTTCCCTCTCTCCCCAAATCTCGCCACATTTCCCTCCCTCCCCAACTCTCGCAACATTTCCCTCCCTCCCCAACTCTCGCTGCTTTTCCCTCTCCTCCCCAACTCTGGCCGCATTTCCTCCCTCCTCAACTCTCCCCGCATTTCCTTCCCTCCTCAACTCTCCCCGCATTTCCCTCCCTCCTGAACTCTCGCAGCATTTACCTCCCTTCCCAAGTCTTGCCACTTTTCCCTCTCTCCAAAACTCTCACTGCATTTCCCTCTCTCCCAAATTCACGCCTCATTTCCATCCCTCCCCAACTCTCACCACTTTTCCCTCTCTCCCAAACTCTCACCGCATTTCTCTCTTTCCCAAATTCTCGCCACATTTCCCTCTCTCCCAAACTCTCTCCACATTTCCCTCTCTCCCAAACTCTCACCTCATTTCCCTCACTCCCAAACTCTCACCGCTTTTCCCTCTCTCACCGACTCTCACCGGATTTCCCTCCCGCCCGAACTCTCGCTGCATTTCCCTCCTTTCCGATCTCTCGCCGGATTTCACTCCCTCACCAACTCTCACCGCATTTCGTTCTCTCCCCAACTCTCACCGCATTTCCCTCTCTCCCCAACTCTCACTGCATTTCCCACTCTCCCCAACTCTCACCGCATTTCCCTCCTTCCCATACTCTCACCGCATTTCCCACCCTACCCAACTCTCATCGCTTTTCCCTCTCTTCCCAAACTCTCACCGCATCTCCCTCTCTCCCAAATTCTCGTCGCATTTCCATCCCTCCCCAAGTCTCACCACTTTTCCCTCTCTCCCAAACTCTCACCACTTTTCCCTCTCTCCCACACTCTCACCGCATTTACCTTTCACCCAAACTCTCACCACATTTCTCTCTCTCGCAACTTCTCGCTGCATTTCCATCCCTCCCCATCTCTCACCGCTTTCCCCTCTCTCCCAAACGCTCACCACATTTCCCTCTTTCCCAAACTCTGACCGCATTTCCCTCTCTCCCAAACTCTCACCGCATTTCTCTCTCTCCCTAATTCTCGCCACATTTCCATCCCTCCCCAACTCTCACCTCTTTTCCCTCTCTCCCAAACTCTCACTGCATTTCCCTCACTCCCAAACTCTCATCGCATTTCCCTCTCTCTCAAACTCACACCGCATTTCTCTCTTTCCAAAACTCTGACCTTAGTTCCATCCCTCCCCAACTCTGACAGCTTTTCCCTCTCTCCCAAACTCTCACCGCATTTCTATCTCTCCCAAACTCACACCGCATTTCCCTCTCACCCAAATTTTCGATGCATTTCCCTCTGCTACCCAACTCTCGCTCCTTTTCCCTAGCTCCTCACTGCATTGCCCTAGTTCCTCAACTCTCACCACATTTCCCTCCTCCCCAACTCTCACCTCATTTCCCTCCCTACTAAAATCTCGCCACATTTCCCTCCCTCTGTAACTCTCGCTGCATTTCCCTCCATCATCAACTCTCGCCGCATTTCCCTCTCTCCCCAATTCTCACCATATTTCCCTCCCTCTCCAACTCACGCCGCATTTCCCTCATTAACGAAATCTCGCCGCATTTCAAGCCCTCACCAACACTGACCGCCTATTCCTCCATCCCCTACCCTCGACTTATTTCCCTCCCTCCCCAACACTCGCCGCATTTCCCCCCCTCCCCAAGTCTCACCGCTTTTACCTCCGTGCCCAACTCTCGCAGCATTTCCCTCCCTCCAGAACACCCACTGCATTTCCCTCCCTCCTGAACTCTCGCAGCATTTCCCTCCCCCACCAACTCTCACCGCATTTCCCTCTCTCCCCTACTCTCACCTTATTTCCCTCCCTCCCCAACTTTAGCCGCATTTCCCACCCTCCCCAACTCTCACGGCTTTTTGCTCCCTCCCCAACTCTCGCCGCATTTCCCTCTCTCCCCAATTTTCAATGCATTTCCCTCTCCTCCCCAACTCTCACTGCATTTCCCTAGTTCCTCAACTCTCACCACATTTCCCTCCCTCCCAAACTCTCACCGCATTTCCCTCCCTCCCCAACTCTCATCGCTTTTCACTCTCTACCAAACTCTCCCCGCATTTCCCTCTCTCCCAAACTATCACCGCATTTCTCTCTCTCCAAAACTCTCGCCGCATTTCCTCCCTCCCCAACTCACGCTGCATTTCCCTCTCTCCCCAAATCTCGCCACATTTCCTCCCTCCCCAACTCTCACCGTATTTCCCTCCCTCCCCAAATCTCACCACATTTCCCTCCCTCCCCAAGTCTCGCTGCATTTCCCTCCCTCCCCAAATCTCACCACATTTCCCTCCCTCCCCAACTCTCGCCACATTTCCTCCCTCCTCAATTCTCGCCACATTTCATTCCCTCCTGAACTCTCGTCGCATTTCCCTCCCTCCCCAACTCTCACCGCATTTCCCTCCCTCCCAAACTCTGACCCCATTTCACTCGCTCCCCAACTCTCATCGCTTTTCCCTCTCTCCCAAACTCTCACCGCATTTCCCTCTCTCCCAAACTATCACTGCATTTCTCTCTCTCCAAAACTCTCGCCGCATTTCCTCCCTCCCCAACTCTCGCCGCATTTCCCTCTCTCCCCAAATCTCGCCACATTTCCCTCCCTCCCCAACTCTCGCAACATTTCCCTCCCTCCCCAACTCTCGCTGCTTTTCCCTCTCCTCCCCAACTCTGGCCGCATTTCCTCCCTCCTCAACTCTCGCCGCATTTCCTTCCCTCCTCAACTCTCCCCGCATGTCCCTCCCTCCTGAACTCTCGCAGCATTTACCTCCCTTCCCAAGTCTTGCCGCTTTTCCCTCTCTCCAAAACTCTCACTGCATTTCCCTCTCTCCCAAATTCACGCCTCATTTCCATCCCTCCCCAACTCTCACCACTTTTCCCTCTCTCCCAAACTCACCGCATTTCTCTCTCTCCCAAATTCTCGCCACATTTCCCTCTCTCCCAAACTCTCTCCACATTTCCCTCTCTCCCAAACTCTCACCTCATTTCCCTCACTCCCAAACTCTCACCGCTTTTCCCTCTCTCACCGACTCTCACCGGAATTCCCTCCCGCCCGAACTCTCGCTGCATTTCCCTCCTTTCCGATCTCTCGCCGGATTTCACTCCCTCACCAACTTTCACTGCATTTCGTTCTTTCCCCAACTCTCACCGCATTTCCCTCTCTCCCCAACTCTCACTGCATTTCCCACTCTCCCATACTCTCACCGCATTTCCCTCCCTACCCAACTCTCATTGCTTTTCCCTCTCTCCCAAACTCTCACCGCATCTCCCTCTCTCCCAAATTCTCGTCGCATTTCCATCCCTCCCCAAGTCTCACCACTTTTCCCTCTCTCCCAAACTCTCACCACTTTTCCCTCTCTCCCACACTCTCACCGCATTTACCTTTCACCCAAACTCTCACCACATTTCTCTCTCTCACAAGTTCTCGCTGCATTTCCATCCCTCCCCATCTCTCACCGCTTTCCCCTCTCTCCCAAACTCTCACCACATTTCCTTCTTTCCCAAACTCTGACCGCATTTCCCTCTCTCCCAAACTCTCACCGCATTTCTCTCTCTCCCTAATTCTCGCCACATTTCCATCCCTCCCCAACTCTCACCTCTTTTCCCTCTCTCCCAAACTCTCACTGCATTTCCCTCACTCCCAAACTCTCATCGCATTTCCCTCTCTCTCAAACTCACACCGCATTTCTCTCTTTCCAAACTCTGACCTTAGTTCCATCCCTCCCCAACTCTGACAGCTTTTCCCTCTCTCCCAAACTCTCACCGCATTTCTATCTCTCCCAAACTCACACCGCATTTCCCTCTCACCCAAATTTTCGATGCATTTCCCTCTCCTACCCAACTCTCGCTCCTTTTCCCTAGCTCCTCACTGCATTGCCCTAGTTCCTCAACAATCACCACATTTCCCTCCTCCCCAACTCTCACCTCATTTCCCTCCCTACTAAAATCTCGCCGCATTTACCTCCCTCTGTAACTCTCGCTGCATTTCCCTCCATCATCAACTCTCGACGCATTTCCCTCTCTCCCCAATTCTCACCATATTTCCCTCCCTCTCCAACTCACGCCGCATTTCCCTCATTAACGAAATCTCGCCGCATTTCCTGCCCTCACCAACACTGACCGCCTATTCCTCCATCCCCTACCCTCGACTTATTTCCCTCCCTCCCCAAGTCTCACCGCTTTTACCTCCGTGCCCAACTCTCGCAGCATTTCCCTCCCTCCAGAACACCCACTGCATTTCCCTCCCTCCTGAACTCTCGCAGCATTTCCCTCCCCCACCAACTCTCACCGCATTTCCCTCTCTCCCCTACTCTCACCTTATTTCCCTCCCTCCCCAACTTTAGCCGCATTTCCCACCCTCCCCAACTCTCACGGCTTTTTGCTCCCTCCCCAACTCTCGCCGCATTTCCCTCTCTCCCCAATTTTCAATGCATTTCCCTCTCCTCCCCAACTCTCACTGCATTTCCCTAGTTCCTCAACTCTCACCACATTTCCCTCCCTCCCCAACTCTCACCGCATTTCCCTCCCTCCCCAACTCTCATCGCTTTTCACTCTCTACCAAACTCTCCCCGCATTTCCCTCTCTCCCAAACTATCACCGCATTTCTCTCTCTCCAAAACTCTCGCCGCATTTCCTCCCTCCCCAACTCACGCTGCATTTCCCTCTCTCCCCAAATCTCGCCACATTTCCTCCCTCCCCAAATCTCACCGTATTTCCCTCCCTCCCCAAATCTCACCACATTTCCCTCCCTCCCCAAGTCTCGCTGCATTTCCCTCCCTCCCCAAATCTCACCACATTTCCCTCCCTCCCCAACTCTCGCCGCATTTCATCCCTCCTCAATTCTCGCCACATTTCATTCCCTCCTGAACTCTCGCCGCATTTCCCTCCCTCCCCAACTCTCACCGCATTTCCCTCCCTCCCAAACTCTGACCCCATTTCACTCGCTCCCCAACTCTCATCGCTTTTCCCTCTCTCCCAAACTCTCACCGCATTTCCCTCCCTACCCAACTCCCATCGCTTTTCCCTCTCTCCCAAACTCTCACCGCATTTCCCTCTCTCCTAAATTCACGCCGCATTTCCATCCCTCCCCAAGTCTCACCACTTTTCCCTCTCTCCCAAACGCTCACCACATTTCCCTCTCTCCCAAACTCTCACCGCATTTCCCTCTCTCCTAAATTCACGCCGCATTTCCATCCCTCCCCAAGTCTCACCACTTTTCCCTCTCTCCCAAACGCTCACCACATTTCCCTCTCTCCCAAACTCTCACCGCATTTCCCTCTCTCCCAAACTCTCACTGCATTTCTCTCTCTCCCAAATTCTCGCCTCATTTCCCTCTCTCCCAAACTCTCACCTCATTTCCCTCTCTCCCAAACTCTCACCTCATCTCCCTCACTCCCAAACACTCACCGCTTTTCCCTCCCACACCGACTCTCGCCGGATTTCCCTCCCGCCCGAACTCTCGCTGCATTTCCCTCCTTTCCGATCTCTCGCCGGATTTCACTCCCTCACCAACTCTCACCGCATTTCGTTCTCTCCCCAACTCTCACCGCATTTCCCTCTCTCCCCAACTCTCACTGCATTTCCCACTCTCCCCAACTCTCACCGCAATTCCCTCTCTCCCATACTCTCACCGCATTTCCCTCCCTACCCAACTCTCATTGCTTTTCCCTCTCTCCCAAACTCTCACCGCATTTCCCTCTCTCCCAAATTCTCGTCGCATTTCCATCCCTCCCCAAGTCTCACCACTTTGCCCTCTCTCCCAAACTCTCACCACTTTTCCCTCTCTCCCACACTCTCACCGCATTTCCCTTTCACCCAAACTCTCACCACATTTCTCTCTCTCGCAAGTTCTCGCTGCATTTCCATCCCTCCCCATCTCTCACCGCTTTCCCCTCTCTCCCAAATTCTCACCGCATTTCTCTCTCTCCCTAATTCTCGCCACAGTTCCATCCCTCCCCAACTCTAACCGCTTTTCCCTCTCTCCCAAACTCTCACCACATTTCCCTCTTTCCCAAACTCTGACCGCATTTCCCTCTCTCCCAAACTCTCACCGCATTTCTCTCTCTCCCAAATTCTCGCCACATTTCCAGCCCTCCCCAACTCTCACCTCTTTTCCCTCTCTCCCATACTCTCACTGCATTTCCCTCACTCCCAAACTCTCATCGCATTTCCCTCTCTCTCAAACTCACACCGCATTTCTCTCTATCCAAAACTCTGACCTTAGTTCCATCCCTTCCCAACTCTGACAGCTTTTCCCTCTCTCCCAAACTCTCACCGCATTTCTCTCTCTGCCAAACTCACACCGCATTTCCCTCTCACCCAAATTTTCGATGCATTTCCCTCTCCTACCCAACTCTCGCTCCTTTTCCCTAGCTCCTCACTGCATTGCCCTAGTTCCTCAACTCTCACCACATTTCCCTCCTCCCCAACTCTCACCTCATTTCCCTCCCTACCGAAATCTCACCGCATTTCCCTCCCTCCATAACTCTCGCTGCATTTCCCTCCATCATCAACTCTCGCCGCATTTCCCTCTCTCCCCAATTCTCACCATATTTCCCTCCCTCTCCAACTCACGCCGCATTTCCCTCATTAATGAAATCTCGCCGCATTTCCTGCCCTCACCAACACTGACCGCCTATTCCTCCATCCCCTACCCTCGACTTATTTCCCTCCCTCCCCAACACTCGCCGCATTTCCCCCCCTCCCCAAGTCTCACCGCTTTTACCTCCGTGCCCAACTCTCGCAGCATTTCCCTCCCTCCAGAACACCCACTGCATTTCCCTCCCTCCTGAACTCTCGCAGCATTTCCCTCCCCCACCGACTCTCACCGCATTTCCCTCTCTCCCCTACTCTCACCTTATTTCCCTCCCTCCCCAACTTTAGCCGCATTTCCCACCCTCCCCAACTCTCACGGCTTTTTGCTCCCTCCCCAACTCTCGCCGCATTTCCCTCTCTCCCCAATTTTCAATGCATTTCCCTCTCCTCCCCAACTCTCACTGCATTTCCCTAGTTCCTCAACTCTCACCACATTTCCCTCCCTCCCCAACTCTCACCGCATTTCCCTCCCTCCCCAACTCTCATCGCTTTTCACTCTCTACCAAACTCTCCCCGCATTTCACTCTCTCCCAAACTATCACCGCATTTCTCTCTCTCCAAAACTCTCGCCGCATTTCCTCCCTCCCCAACTCACGCTGCATTTCCCTCTCTCCCCAAATCTCGCCACATTTCCTCCCTCCCCAACCCTCACCGTATTTCCCTCCCTTCCCAAATCTCACCACATTTCCCTCCCTCCCCAAGTCTCGCTGCATTTCCCTCCCTCCCCAAATCTCACCACATTTCCCTCCCTCCCCAACTCTCGCCACATTTCCTCCCTCCTCAATTCTCGCCACATTTCATTCCCTCCTGAACTCTCGCCGCATTTCCCTCCCTCCCCAACTCTCACCGCATTTCCCTCCCTCCCAAACTCTGACCCCATTTCACTCGCTCCCCAACTCTCATCGCTTTTCCCTCTCTCCCAAACTCTCACCGCATTTCCCTCTCTCCCAAACTATCACTGCATTTCTCTCTCTCCAAAACTCTCGCCGCACTTCCCTCTCTCCCCAAATCTCGCCACATTTCCCTCCCTCCCCAACTCTCGCAACATTTCCCTCCCTCCCCAACTCTCGCTGCTTTTCCCTCTCCTCCCCAACTCTGGCCGCATTTCCTCCCTCCTCAACTCTCGCCGCATTTCCTTCCCTCAACTCTCCCCGCATTTCCCTCCCTCCTGAACACTCGCAGCATTTACCTCCCTTCCCAAGTCTTGCCGCTTTTCCCTCTCTCCAAAACTCTCACTGCATTTCCCTCTCTCCCAAATTCACGCCTCATTTCCATCCCTCCCCAACTCTCACCACTTTTCCCTCTCTCCCAAACTCTCACCGCATTTCTCTCTCTCCCAAATTCTCGCCACATTTCCCTCTCTCCCAAACTCTCTCCACATTTCCCTCTCTCCCAAACTCTCACCTCATTTCCCTCACTTCCAAACTCTCACCGCTTTTCCCTCTCTCACCGACTCTCACCGGATTTCCCTCCCGCCCGAACTCTCGCTGCATTTCCCTCCTTTCCGATCTCTCGCCGGATTTCACTCCCTCACCAACTCTCACCGCATTTTGTTCTCTCCCCAACTCTCACCGCATTTCCCTCTCTCCCCAACTCTCACTGCATTTCCCACTCTCCCCAACTCTCACCGCATTTCCCTCCTTCCCATACTCTCACCACATTTCCCTCCCTACCCAACTCTCATCGCTTTTCCCTCTCTCCCAAACTCTCACCGCATCTCCCTCTCTCCCAAATTCTCGTCGCATTTCCATCCCTCCCCAAGTCTCACCACTTTTCCCTCTCTCCCAAACTCTCACCACTTTTCCCTCTCTCCCACACTCTCACCGCATTTACCTTTCACCCAAACTCTCACCACATTTCTCTCTCTCGCAAGTTCTCGCTGCATTTCCATCCCTCCCCATCTCTCACCGCTTTCCCCTCTCTCCCAAACTCTCACCACATTTCCCTCTTTCCCAAACTCTGACTGCATTTCCCTCTCTCCCAAACTCTCACCGCATTTCTCTCTCTCCCTAATTCTCGCCACATTTCCATCCCTCCCCAACTCTCACCTCTTTTCCCTCTCTCCCAAACTCTCACTGCATTTCCCTCACTCCCAAACTCTCATCGCATTTCCCTCTCTCTCAAACTCACACCGCATTTCTCTCTTTCCAAAACTCTGACCTTAGTTCCATCCCTCCCCAACTCTGACAGCTTATCCCTCTCTCCCAAACTCTCACCGCATTTCTATCTCTCCCAAACTCACACCGCATTTCCCTCTCACCCAAATTTTCGATGCATTTCCCTCTCCTACCCAACTCTCGCTCCTTTTCCCTAGCTCCTCACTGCATTTCCCTCTCTCCCCAATTCTCACCATATTTCCCTCCCTCTCCAACTCACGCCGCATTTCCCTCATTAACGAAATCTCGCCACATTTCCTGCCCTCACCAACACTAACCGCCTATTCCTCCATCCCCTACCCTCGACTTATTTTCCTCCCTCCCCAACGCTCACCGCATTTCCCCCCCTCCCCAAGTCTCACCGCTTTTACCTCCGTGCCCAACTCTCGCAGCATTTCCCTCCCTCCAGAACACCCACTGCATTTCCCTCCCTCCTGAACTCTCGCAGCATTTCCCTCCCCCACCAACTCTCACCGCATTTCCCTCTCTCCCCTACTCTCACCTTATTTCCCTCCCTCCCCAACTTTAGCCGCATTTCCCACCCTTCCCAACTCTCACGGCTTTTTGCTCCCTCCCCAACTCTCGCCGCATTTCCCTCTCTCCCCAATTTTCAATGCATTTCCCTCTCCTCCCCAACTCTCACTGCATTTCCCTAGTTCCTCAACTCTCACCACATTTCCCTCCCTCCCCAACTCTCACCGCATTTCCCTCACTCCCCAACTCTCATCGCTTTTCACTCTCTACCAAACTCTCCCCGCATTTCCCTCTCTCCCAAACTATCACCGCATTTCTCTCTCTCCAAAACTCTCGCCGCATTTCCTCCCTCCCCAACTCACGCTGCATTTCCCTCTCTCCCCAAATCTCGCCACATTTCCTCCCTCCACAACTCTCACCGTATTTCCCTCCCTCCCCAAATCTCACCACATTTCCCTCCCTCCCCAAGTCTCGCTGCATTTCCCTCCCTCCCCAAATCTCACCACATTTCCCTCCCTCCCCAACTCTCGCCGCATTTCCTCCCTCCTCAATTCTTGCCACATTTCATTCCCTCCTGAACCCTCGGCGCATTTCCCTCCCTCCCCAACTCTCAACGCATTTCCCTCCCTCCCAAACTCTGACCCCATTTCACTCGCTCCCCAACTCTCATCGCTTTTCCCTCTCTCCCAAACTCTCACCGCATTTCCCTCTCTCCCAAACTATCACTGCATTTCTCTCTCTCCAAAACTCTCGCCGCATTTCCTCTCACCCCAACTCTCGCCGCATTTCCCTTTCTCCCCAAATCTCGCCACATTGCCTCCCTCCCCAACTCTTGCAACATTTCCCTCCCTCCCCAACTCTCGCTGCTTTTCCCTCTCCTCCCCAACTCTGGCCGCATTTCCTCCCTCCTCAAATCTCGCTGCATTTCCTTCCCTCCTCAACTCTCCCCGCATTTCCCTCCCTCCTGAACTCTCGCCGCATTTACCTCCCTTCCCAATTCTTGCCGCTTTTCCCTCTCTTCCAAACTCTCACTGCATTTCCCTCTCTCCCAAATTCAAGCCTCATTTCCATCCCTCCCCAAGTCTCACCGCTTTTCCCTCTCTCTAAAACTCTCACCGCATTTCCCTCTCTCCCAAACTCTCACCGCATTTCCATCCCTCCCCAAATCTCACCGCTTTTCCCTCTCTCCCAAACTCTCACCACATTTCCCTCTCTCCAAAACGCTCATCGCATTTCCCTCTCCCCCAAACTCTCACCGCATTTCTCTCTCTCCCAAATTCGCGCCACATTTCCATCCGTCCCCAACCCTCTACGCTTTTCCCTCTCTCCCAAACTCTCACCGCTTTTCCCTCTCTCCCAAACTCTCACCGCATTTCCCTCTGTCCCAAACTCTCACCGCATTTCCATCCCTCCCCAAATCTCACCACTTTTCCCTCTCTCCAAAACTCTCACCACATTTCCCTCTCTCCAAAATTCTCACCGCATTTCCCTCTCTCCCAAACTCTCACCGCATTTCTCTCTCTCCCAAATTCTCGCCACATTTCCCTCTCTCCCAAACTCTCTCCACATTTCCCTCTCTCCCAAACTCTCACCTCATTTCCCTCACTCCCAAACTCTCACCGCTTTTCCCTCTCTCACCGACTCTCACCGGATTTCCCTCCCGCCCGAACTCTCACTGCATTTCCCTCCTTTCCGATCTCTCGCCGGATTTCACTCCCTCACCAACTCTCACCGCATTTCGTTCTCTCCCCAACTCTCACCGCATTTCCCTCTCTCCCCAACTCTCACTGCATTTCCCACTCTCCCCAACTCTCACCGCATTTCCCTCCTTCCCATACTCTCACCGCATTTCCCTCCCTACCCAACTCTCATCGCTTTTCCCTCTCTCCCAACATCTCACCGCATTTCCCTCTCTCCCAAACTCTCACTGCACTTCCCTCTATCCCAAAATCTCAACGCCTTTTCTCTCTCTCCAAAACTCTCACCTTATTTCCATCCCTCCCCAACTCTCACAGCTTTTCGCTCTCTCCCAAGCTCTCACCGCATTTCCCTCTCTCCCAAACTCTCACCGCATTACTCTCTCTCCCAAATTCTCGCCACATTTCCATCCCTCCCCAACTCTCGCAACATTTCCCTCCCTCCCCAACTCTCGCTGCTTTTCCCTCTCCTCCCCAACTCTGGCCGCATTTCCTCCCTCCTCAACTCTCGCCGCATTTCCTTCCCTCCTCAACTCTCCCCGCATTTCCCTCCCTCCTGAACTCTCGCAGCATTTACCTCCCTTCCCAAGTCTTGCCGCTTTTCCCTCTCTCCAAAACTCTCACTGCATTTCCCTCTCTCCCAAATTCACGCCTCATTTCCATCCCTCCCCAACTCTCACCACTTTTCCCTCTCTCCCAAACTCTCACCGCATTTCTCTCTCTCCCAAATTCTCGCCACATTTCCCTCTCTCCCAAACTCTCTCCACATTTCCCTCTGTCCCAAACTCTCACCTCATTTCCCTCACTCCCAAACTCTCACCGCTTTTCCCTCTCTCACCGACTCTCACCGGATTTCCCTCCCGCCCGAACTCTCACTGCATTTCCCTCCTTTCCGATCTCTCGCCGGATTTCACTCCCTCACCAACTCTCACCGCATTTCGTTCTCTCCCCAACTCTCACCGCATTTCCCTCTCTCCCCAACTCTCACTGCATTTCCCACTCTCCCCAACTCTCACCGCATTTCCCTCCTTCCCATACTCTCACCGCATTTCCCTCCCTACCCAACTCTCATCGCTTTTCCCTCTCTCCCAAACTCTCACCGCATCTCCCTCTCTCCCAAATTCTCGTCGCATTTCCATCCCTCCCCAAGTCTCACCACTTTTCCCTCTCTCCCAAACTCTCACCACTTTTCCCTCTCTCCCACACTCTCACCGCATTTACCTTTCACCCAAACTCTCACCACATTTCTCTCTCTCGCAAGTTCTCGCTGCATTTCCATCCCTCCCCATCTCTCACCGCTTTCCCCTCTCTCCCAAACTCTCACCACATTTCCCTCTTTCCCAAACTCTGACCGCATTTCCCTCTCTCCCAAACTCTCACCGCATTTCTCTCTCTCCCTAATTCTCGCCACATTTCCATCCCTCCCCAACTCTCACCTCTTTTCCCTCTCTCCCAAACTCTCACTGCATTTCCCTCACTCCCAAACTCTCATCGCATTTCCCTCTCTCTCAAACTCACACCGCATTTCTCTCTTTCCAAAACTCTGACCTTAGTTCCATCCCTCCCCAACTCTGACAGCTTATCCCTCTCTCCCAAACTCTCACCGCATTTCTATCTCTCCCAAACTCTCACTGCATTTCTCTCTCTCCCAAATTCTCGCCACATTTCCCTCTCTCCCAAACTCTCACCTCATTTCCCTCTCTCCCAAACTCTCACCTCATCTCCCTCACTCCCAAACACTCACCGCTTTTCCCTCCCTCACCAACTCTCGCCGGATTTCCCTCCCGCCCGAACTCTCGCTGCATTTCCCTCCTTTCCGATCTCTCGCCGGATTTCACTCCCTCACCAACTCTCACCGCATTTCGTTCTCTCCCCAACTCTCACCGCATTTCCTTCTCTCCCCAACTCTCACTGCATTTCCCACTCTCCCCAACTCTCACCGCAATTCCCTCTCTCCCATACTCTCACCGCATTTCCCTCCCTACCCAAGTCTCATTGCTTTTCCCTCTCTCCCAAACTCTCACCGCATTTCCCTCTCTCCCAAATTCTCGTCGCATTTCCATCCCTCCCCAAGTCTCACCACTTTGCCCTCTCTCCCAAACTCTCACCACTTTTCCCTCTCTCCCACACTCTCACCGCATTTCCCTTTCACCCAAACTCTCACCACATTTCTCTCTCTCGCAAGTTCTCGCTGCATTTCCATCCCTCCCCATCTCTCACCGCTTTCCCCTCTCTCCCAAATTCTCACCGCATTTCTCTCTCTCCCTAATTCTCGCCACAGTTCCATCCCTCCCCAACTCTAACCGCTTTTCCCTCTCTCCCAAACTCTCACCACATTTCCCTCTTTCCCAAACGCTGACCGCATTTCCCTCTCTCCCAAACTCTCACCGCATTTCTCTCTCTCCCAAATTCTCGCCACATTTCCATCCCTCCCCAACTCTCACCTCTTTTCCCTCTCTCCCAAACTCTCACTGCATTTCCCTCACTCCCAAACTCTCATCGCATTTCCCTCTCTCTCAAACTCACACCGCATTTCTCTCTTTCCAAAACTCTGACCTTAGTTCCATCCCTCCCCAACTCTGACAGCTTATCCCTCTCTCCCAAACTCTCACCGCATTTCTATCTCTCCCAAACTCACACCGCATTTCCCTCTCACCCAAATTTTCGATGCATTTCCCTCTCCTACCCAACTCTCGCTCCTTTTCCCTAGCTCCTCACTGCATTTCCCTCTCTCCCCAATTCTCACCATATTTCCCTCCCTCTCCAACTCACGCCGCATTTCCCTCATTAACAAAATCTCGCCACATTTCCTGCCCTCACCAACACTAACCGCCTATTCCTCCATCCCCTACCCTCGACTTATTTTCCTCCCTCCCCAACGCTCACCGCATTTCCCCCCCTCCCCAAGTCTCACCGCTTTTACCTCCGTGCCCAACTCTCGCAGCATTTCCCTCCCTCCAGAACACCCACTGCATTTCCCTCCCTCCTGAACTCTCGCAGCATTTCCCTCCCCCACCAACTCTCACCGCATTTCCCTCTCTCCCCTACTCTCACCTTATTTCCCTCCCTCCCCAACTTTAGCCGCATTTCCCACCCTCCCCAACTCTCACGGCTTTTTGCTCCCTCCCCAACTCTCGCCGCATTTCCCTCTCTCCCCAATTTTCAATGCATTTCCCTCTCCTCCCCAACTCTCACTGCATTTCCCTAGTTCCTCAACTCTCACCACATTTCCCTCCCTCCCCAACTCTCACCGCATTTCCCTCCCTCCCCAACTCTCATCGCTTTTCACTCTCTACCAAACTCTCCCCGCATTTCCCTCTCTCCCAAACTATCACCGCATTTCTCTCTCTCCAAAACTCTCGCCGCATTTCCTCCCTCCCCAACTCACGCTGCATTTCCCTCTCTCCCCAAATCTCGCCACATTTCCTCCCTCCCCAACTCTCACCGTATTTCCCTCCCTTCCCAAATCTCACCACATTTCCCTCCCTCCCCAAGTCTCGCTGCATTTCCCTCCCTCCCCAACTCTCGCTGCTTTTCCCTCTCCTCCCCAACTCTGGCCGCATTTCCTCCCTCCTCAAATCTCACTGCATTTCCTTCCCTCCTCAACTCTCCCCGCATTTCCCTCCCTCCTGAACTCTCGCCGCATTTACCTCCCTTCCCAATTCTTGCCGCTTTTCCCTCTCTTCCAAACTCTCACTGCATTTCCCTCTCTCCCAAATTCAAGCCTCATTTCCATCCCTCCCCAAGTCTCACCGCTTTTCCCTCTCTCCCAAACTCTCACCGCATTTCCCTCTCTCCCAAACTCTCACCGCATTTCCATTCCTCCCCAAATCTCACCACTTTTCCCTCTCTCCCAAACTCTCACCACATTTCCCTCTCTCCAAAACGCTCATCGCATTTCCCTCTCCCCCAAACTCTCACCGCATTTCTCTCTCTCCCAAATTCGCGCCACATTTCCATCCGTCCCCAACTCTCACCGCTTTTCCCTCTCTCCCAAACTCTCACCGCTTTTCCCTCTCTCCCAAACTCTCACCGCATTTCCCTCTGTCCCAAACTATCACCGCATTTCCATCCCTCCCCAAATCTAACCACTTTTCCCTCTCTCCAAAACTCTCACCACATTTCCCTCTCTCCAAAATTCTCACCGCATTTCCCTCTCTCCCAAACTCTCACCGCATTTCTCTCTCTCCCAAATTCTCGCCACATTTCCATCCATCCCCAACTCTCACCGCTTTTCCTTCTCTCCCAAAATCTCACCGCATTTCCCTCTCTCCCAAACTCTCACTGCACTTCCCTCTATCCCAAAATCTCAACGCCTTTTCTCTCTCTCCAAAACTCTCACCTTATTTCCATCCCTCCCCAACTCTCACAGCTTTTCGCTCTCTCCCAAGCTCTCACCGCATTTCCCTCTCTCCCAAACTCTCACCGCATTACTCTCTCTCCCAAATTCTCGCCACATTTCCATCCCTCCCCAACTCTTGCAACATTTCCCTCCCTCCCCAACTCTCGCTGCTTTTCCATCTCCTCCCGAACTCTGGCCGCATTTCCTCCCTCCCCAAATCTCACCACATTTCCCTCCCTCCCCAACTCTCGCCGCATTTCCTCCCTCCTCAATTCTTGCCACATTTCATTCCCTCCTGAACCCTCGGCGCATTTCCCTCCCTCCCCAACTCTCAATGCATTTCCCTCCCTCCCAAACTCTGACCCCATTTCACTCGCTCCCCAACTCTCATCACTTTTCCCTCTCTCCCAAACTCTCACCGCATTTCCCTCTCTCCCAAACTATCACTGCATTTCTCTCTCTCCAAAACTCTCGCCGCATTTCCTCTCACCCCAACTCTCGCCGCATTTCCCTTTCTCCCCAAATCTCGCCACATTGCCTCCCTCCCCAACTCTTGCAACATTTCCCTCCCTCCCCAACTCTCGCTGCTTTTCCCTCTCCTCCCCAACTCTGGCCGCATTTCCTGCCTCCTCAAATCTCACTGCATTTCCTTCCCTCCTCAACTCTCCCCGCATTTCCCTCCCTCCTGAACTCTCGCCGCATTTACCTCCCTTCCCAATTCTTGCCGCTTTTCCCTCTCTTCCAAACTCTCACTGCATTTCCCTCTCTCCCAAATTCAAGCCTCATTTCCATCCCTCCCCAAGTCTCACCGCTTTTCCCTCTCTCCCAAACTCTCACCGCATTTCCCTCTCTCCCAAACTCTCACCGCATTTCCATTCCTCCCCAAATCTCACCACTTTTCCCTCTCTCCCAAACTCTCACCACATTTCCCTCTCTCCAAAACGCTCATCGCATTTCCCTCTCCCCCAAACTCTCACCGCATTTCTCTCTCTCCCAAATTCGCGCCACATTTCCATCCGTCCCCAACTCTCACCGCTTTTCCCTCTCTCCCAAACTCTCACCGCTTTTCCCTCTCTCCCAAACTCTCACCGCTTTTCCCTCTCTCCCAAACTCTCACCGCTTTTCCCTCTCTCCCAAACTCTCACCGCATTTCCCTCTGTCCCAAACTCTCACCGCATTTCCATCCCTCCCAAACTCTCACCACATTTCCCTCTCTCCAAAATTCTCACCGCATTTCCCTCTCTCCCAAACTCTCACCGCATTTCTCTCTCTCCCAAATTCTCGCCACATTTCCATCCCTCCCCAACTCTCACCGCTTTTCCTTCTCTCCCAAAATCTCACCGCATTTCCCTCTCTCCCAAACTCTCACTGCACTTCCCTCTATCCCAAAATCTCAACGCCTTTTCTCTCTCTCCAAAACTCTCACCTTATTTCCATCCCTCCCCAACTCTCACAGCTTTTCGCTCTCTCCCAAGCTCTCACCGCATTTCCCTCTCTCCCAAACTCTCACCGCATTACTCTCTCTCCCAAATTCTCGCCACATTTCCATCCCTCCCCAACTCTTGCAACATTTCCCTCCCTCCCCAACTCTCGCTGCTTTTCCATCTCCTCCCCAACTCTGGCCGCATTTCCTCCCTCCTCAACTCTCGCTGCATTTCCTTCCCTCCTCAACTCTCCCCGCATTTCCCTCCCTCCTGAACTCTCGCAGCATTTACCTCCCTTCCCAAGTCTTGCCGCTTTTCCCTCTCTCCAAAACTCTCACTGCATTTCCCTCTCTCCCAAATTCACGCCTCATTTCCATCCCTCCCCAACTCTCACCACTTTTCCCTCTCTCCCAAACTCTCACCGCATTTCTCTCTCTCCCAAATTCTCGCCACATTTCCCTCTCTCCCAAACTCTCTCCACATTTCCCTCTCTCCCAAACTCTCACCTCATTTCCCTCACTCCCAAACTCTCACCGCTTTTCCCTCTCTCACCGACTCTCACCGGATTTCCCTCCCGCCCGAACTCTCGCTGCATTTCCCTCCTTTCCGATCTCTCGCCGGATTTCACTCCCTCACCAACTCTCACCGCATTTCGTTCTCTCCCCAACTCTCACCGCATTTCCCTCTCTCCCAAACTCTCACTGCATTTCCCACTCTCCCCAACTCTCACCGCATTTCCCTCCTTCCCATACTCTCACCGCATTTCCCTCCCTACCCAACTCTCATCGCTTTTCCCTCTCTCCCAAACTCTCACCGCATCTCCCTCTCTCCCAAATTCTCGTCGCATTTCCATCCCTCCCCAAGTCTCACCACTTTTCCCTCTCTCCCAAACTCTCACCACTTTTCCCTCTCTCCCACACTCTCACCGCATTTACCTTTCACCCAAACTCTCACCACATTTCTCTCTCTCGCAAGTTCTCGCTGCATTTCCATCCCTCCCCATCTCTCACCGCTTTCCCCTCTCTCCCAAACTCTCACCACATTTCCCTCTTTCCCAAACTCTGACCGCATTTCCCTCTCTCCCAAACTCTCACCGCATTTCTCTCTCTCCCTAATTCTCGCCACATTTCCATCCCTCCCCAACTCTCACCTCTTTTCCCTTTCTCCCAAACTCTCACTGCATTTCCCTCACTCCCAAACTCTCATCGCATTTCCCTCTCTCTCAAACTCACACCGCATTTCTCTCTTTCCAAAACTCTGACCTTAGTTCCATCCCTCCCCAACTCTGACAGCTTATCCCTCTCTCCCAAATTCTCACCGCATTTCTCTCTCTCCCAAACTCACACCGCATTTCCCTCTCACCCAAATTTTCGATGCATTTCCCTCTCCTACCCAACTCTCGCTCCTTTTCCCTAGCTCCTCACTGCATTTCCCTCTCTCCCCAATTCTCACCATATTTCCCTCCCTCTCCAACTCACGCCGCATTTCCCTCATTAACGAAATCTCGCCACATTTCCTGCCCTCACCAACACTAACCGCCTATTCCTCCATCCCCTACCCTCGACTTATTTTCCTCCCTCCCCAACGCTCACCGCATTTCCCCCCCTCCCCAAGTCTCACCGCTTTTACCTCCATGCCCAACTCTCGCAGCATTTCCCTCCCTCCAGAACACCCACTGCATTTCCCTCCCTCCTGAACTCTCGCAGCATTTCCCTCCCCCACCAACTCTCACCGCATTTCCCTCTCTCCCCTACTCTCACCTTATTTCCCTCCCTCCCCAACTTTAGCCGCATTTCCCACCCTCCCCAACTCTCACGGCTTTTTGCTCCCTCCCCAACTCTCGCCGCATTTCCCTCTCTCCCCAATTTTCAATGCATTTCCCTCTCCTCCCCAACTCTCACTGCATTTCCCTAGTTCCTCAACTCTCACCACATTTCCCTCCCTCCCCAACTCTCACCGCATTTCCCTCACTCCCCAACTCTCATCGCTTTTCACTCTCTACCAAACTCTCCCCGCATTTCCCTCTCTCCCAAACTATCACCGCATTTCTCTCTCTCCAAAACTCTCGCCGCATTTCCTCCCTCCCCAACTCACGCTGCATTTCCCTCTCTCCCCAAATCTCGCCACATTTCCTCCCTCCCCAACTCTCACCGTATTTCCCTCCCTCCCCAAATCTCACCACATTTCCCTCCCTCCCCAAGTCTCGCTGCATTTCCCTCCCTCCCCAAATCTCACCACATTTCCCTCCCTCCCCAACTCTCGCCGCATTTCCTCCCTCCTCAATTCTTGCCACATTTCATTCCCTCCTGAACCCTCGGCGCATTTCCCTCCCTCCCCAACTCTCAATGCATTTCCCTCCCTCCCAAACTCTGACCCCATTTCACTCGCTCCCCAACTCTCATCGCTTTTCCCTCTCTCCCAAACTCTCACCGCATTTCCCTCTCTCCCAAACTATCACTGCATTTCTCTCTCTCCAAAACTCTCGCCGCATTTCCTCTCACCCCAACTCTCGCCGCATTTCCCTTTCTCCCCAAATCTCGCCACATTGCCTCCCTCCCCAACTCTTGCAACATTTCCCTCCCTCCCCAACTCTCGCTGCTTTTCCCTCTCCTCCCCAACTCTGGCCGCATTTCCTGCCTCCTCAAATCTCACTGCATTTCCTTCCCTCCTCAACTCTCCCCGCATTTCCCTCCCTCCTGAACTCTCGCCGCATTTACCTCCCTTCCCAATTCTTGCCGCTTTTCCCTCTCTTCCAAACTCTCACTGCATTTCCCTCTCTCCCAAATTCAAGCCTCATTTCCATCCCTCCCCAAGTCTCACCGCTTTTCCCTCTCTCCCAAACTCTCACCGCATTTCCCTCTCTCCCAAACTCTCACCGCATTTCCATTCCTCCCCAAATCTCACCACTTTTCCCTCTCTCCCAAACTCTCACCACATTTCCCTCTCTCCAAAACGCTCATCGCATTTCCCTCTCCCCCAAACTCTCACCGCATTTCTCTCTCTCCCAAATTCGCGCCACATTTCCATCCGTCCCCAACTCTCACCGCTTTTCCCTCTCTCCCAAACTCTCACCGCTTTTCCCTCTCTCCCAAACTCTCACCGCATTTCCCTCTGTCCCAAACTCTCACCGCATTTCCATCCCTCCCCAAATCTCACCACTTTTCCCTCTCTCCAAAACTCTCACCACATTTCCCTCTCTCCAAAATTCTCACCGCATTTCCCTCTCTCCCAAACTCTCACCGCATTACTCTCTCTCCCAAATTCTCGCCACATTTCCATCCCTCCCCAACTCTCACCGCTTTTCCTTCTCTCCCAAAATCTCACCGCATTTCCCTCTCTCCCAAACTCTCACTGCACTTCCCTCTATCCCAAAATCTCAACGCCTTTTCTCTCTCTCCAAAACTCTCACCTTATTTCCATCCCTCCCCAACTCTCACAGCTTTTCGCTCTCTCCCAAGCTCTCACCGCATTTCCCTCTCTCCCAAACTCTCACCGCATTACTCTCTCTCCCAAATTCTCGCCACATTTCCATCCCTCCCCAACTCTCGCAACATTTCCCTCCCTCCCCAACTCTGGCCGCATTTCCTCCCTCCTCAACTCTCGCTGCATTTCCTTCCCTCCTCAACTCTCCCCGCATTTCCCTCCCTCCTGAACTCTCGCAGCATTTTCCTCCCTTCCCAAGTCTTGCCGCTTTTCCCTCTCTCCAAAACTCTCACTGCATTTCCCTCTCTCCCAAATTCACGCCTCATTTCCATCCCTCCCCAACTCTCACCACTTTTCCCTCTCTCCCAAACTCTCACCGCATTTCTCTCTCTCCCAAATTCTCGCCACATTTCCCTCTCTCCCAAACTCTCTCCACATTTCCCTCTCTCCCAAACTCTCACCTCATTTCCCTCACTCCCAAACTCTCACCGCTTTTCCCTCTCTCACCGACTCTCACCGGATTTCCCTCCCGCCCGAACTCTCGCTGCATTTCCCTCCTTTCCGATCTCTCGCCGGATTTCACTCCCTCACCAACTCTCACCGCATTTCGTTCTCTCCCCAACTCTCACCGCATTTCCCTCTCTCCCCAACTCTCACTGCATTTCCCACTCTCCCCAACTCTCACCGCATTTCCCTCCTTCCCATACTCTCACCGCATTTCCCTCCCTACCCAACTCTCATCGCTTTTCCCTCTCTCCCAAACTCTCACCACTTTTCCCTCTCTCCCACACTCTCACCGCATTTACCTTTCACCCAAACTCTCACCACATTTCTCTCTCTCGCAAGTTCGCGCTGCATTTCCATCCCTCCCCATCTCTCACCGCTTTCCCCTCTCTCCCAAACTCTCACCACATTTCCCTCTTTCCCAAACTCTGACCGCATTTCCCTCTCTCCCAAACTCTCACCGCATTTCTCTCTCTCCCTAATTCTCGCCACATTTCCATCCCTCCCCAACTCTCACCTCTTTTCCCTCTCTCCCAAACTCTCACTGCATTTCCCTCACTCCCAAACTCTCATCGCATTTCCCTCTCTCTCAAACTCACACCGCATTTCTCTCTTTCCAAAACTCTGACATTAGTTCCATCCCTCCCCAACTCTGACAGCTTATCCCTCTCTCCCAAACTCTCACCGCATTTCTATCTCTCCCAAACTCACACCGCATTTCCCTCTCACCCAAATTTTCGATGCATTTCCCTCTCCTACCCAACTCTCCCTCCTTTTCCCTAGCTCCTCACTGCATTTCCCTCTCTCCCCAATTCTCACCATATTTCCCTCCCTCTCCAACTCACGCCGCATTTCCCTCATTAACGAAATCTCGCCGCATTTCCTGCCCTCACCAACACTAACCGCCTATTCCTCCATCCCCTACCCTCGACTTATTTTCCTCCCTCCCCAACGCTCACCGCATTTCCCCCCCTCCCCAAGTCTCACCGCTTTTACCTCCGTGCCCAACTCTCGCAGCATTTCCCTCCCTCCAGAACACCCACTGCATTTCCCTCCCTCCTGAACTCTCGCAGCATTTCCCTCCCCCACCAACTCTCACCGCATTTCCCTCTCTCCCCTACTCTCACCTTATTTCCCTCCCTCCCCAACTTTAGCCGCATTTCCCACCCTCCCCAACTCTCACGGCTTTTTGCTCCCTCCCCACCTCACGCCGCATTTCCCTCTCTCCCCAATTTTCGATGCATTTCCCTCTCCTCCCCAACTCTCACTGCATTTCCCTAGTTCCTCAACTCTCACCACATTTCCCTCCCTCCCCAACTCTCACCGCATTTCCCTCACTCCCCAACTCTCATCGCTTTTCACTCTCTACCAAACTCTCCCCGCATTTCCCTCTCTCCCAAACTATCACCACATTTCTCTCTCTCCAAAACTCTCGCCGCATTTCCTCCCTCCCCAACTCACGCTGCATTTCCCTCCCTCCCCAACTCTCACCGTATTTCCCTCCCTCCCCAAATCTCACCACATTTCCCTCCCTCCCCAAGTTTCGCTGCATTTCCCTCCCTCCCCAAATCTCACCACATTTCCCTCCCTCCCCAACTCTCACCGCATTTCCTCTCTCCTCAATTCTCGCCACATTTCATTCCCTCCTGAACCCTCGGCGCATTTCCCTCCCTCCCCAACTCTCAACGCATTTCCCTCCCTCCCAAACTCTGACCCCATTTCACTTGCTCCCCAACTCTCATCGCTTTTCCCTCTCTCCCAAACTCTCACCGCATTTCCCTCTCTCC
This sequence comes from Carcharodon carcharias, assembly GCF_017639515.1. NCBI lineage: Eukaryota > Metazoa > Chordata > Chondrichthyes > Lamniformes > Lamnidae > Carcharodon > Carcharodon carcharias. The sequence goes on along the minus strand of NC_054483.1, from coordinate 43,514,068 downwards.
CAAACTATCACTGCATTTCTCTCTCTCCAAAACTCTCGCCGCATTTCCTCTCACCCCAACTCTCGCCGCATTTCCCTTTCTCCCCAAATCTCGCCACATTGCCTCCCTCCCCAACTCTTGCAACATTTCACTCCCTCCCCAACTCTCGCTGCTTTTCCCTCTCCTCCCCAACTCTGGCCGCATTTCCTCCCTCCTCAAATCTCGCTGCATTTCCTTCCCTCCTCAACTCTCCCCGCATTTCCCTCCCTCCTGAACTCTCGCCGCATTTACCTCCCTTCCCAATTCTTGCCGCTTTTCCCTCTCTTCCAAACTCTCACTGCATTTCCCTCTCTCCCAAATTCAAGCCTCATTTCCATCCCTCCCCAAGTCTCACCGCTTTTCCCTCTCTCCCAAACTCTCACCGCATTTCCCTCTCTCCCAAACTCTCACCGCATTTCCATCCCTCCCCAAATCTCACCGCTTTTCCCTCTCTCCCAAACTCTCACCACATTTCCCTCTCTCCAAAACGCTCATCGCATTTCCCTCTCCCCCAAACTCTCACCGCATTTCTCTCTCTCCCAAATTCGCGCCACATTTCCATCCGTCCCCAACCCTCACCGCTTTTCCCTCTCTCCCAAACTCTCACCGCTTTTCCCTCTCTCCCAAACTCTCACTGCATTTCCCTCTGTCCCAAACTCTCACCGCATTTCCATCCCTCCCCAAATCTCACCACTTTTCCCTCTCTCCAAAACTCTCACCACATTTCCCTCTCTCCAAAATTCTCACCACATTTCCCTCTCTCCCAAACTCTCACCGCATTTCTCTCTCTCCCAAATTCTCGCCACATTTCCATCCCTCCCCAACTCTCACCGCTTTTCCTTCTCTCCCAAAATCTCACCGCATTTCCCTCTCTCCCAAACTCTCACTGCACTTCCCTCTATCCCAAAATCTCAACGCCTTTTCTCTCTCTCCAAAACTCTCACCTTATTTCCATCCCTCCCCAACTCTCACAGCTTTTCGCTCTCTCCCAAGCTCTCACCGCATTTCCCTCTCTCCCAAACTCTCACCGCATTACTCTCTCTCCCAAATTCTCGCCACATTTCCATCCCTCCCCAACTCTCGCAACATTTCCCTCCCTCCCCAACTCTCGCTGCTTTTCCCTCTCCTTCCCAACTCTGGCCGCATTTCCTCCCTCCTCAACTCTCGCCGCATTTCCTTCCCTCCTCAACTCTCCCCGCATTTCCCTCCCTCCTGAACTCTCGCAGCATTTACCTCCCTTCCCAAGTCTTGCCGCTTTTCCCTCTCTCCAAAACTCTCACTGCATTTCCCTCTCTCCCAAATTCACGCCTCATTTCCATCCCTCCCCAACTCTCACCACTTTTCCCTCTCTCCCAAACTCTCACCGCATTTCTCTCTCTCCCAAATTCTCGCCACATTTCCCTCTCTCCCAAACTCTCTCCACATTTCCCTCTCTCCCAAACTCTCACCTCATTTCTCTCACTCCCAAACTCTCACCGCTTTTCCCTCTCTCACCGACTCTCACCGGATTTCCCTCCCGCCCGAACTCTCGCTGCATTTCCGTCCTTTCCGATCTCTCGCCGGATTTCACTCCCTCACCAACTCTCACCGCATTTCGTTCTCTCCCCAACTCTCACCGCATTTCCCTCTCTCCCCAACTCTCACTGCATTTCCCACTCTCCCCAACTCTCACCGCATTTCCCTCCTTCCCATACTCTCACCGCATTTCCCTCCCTACCCAACTCTCATCGCTTTTCCCTCTCTCCCAAACTCTCACCACTTTTCCCTCTCTCCCACACTCTCACCGCATTTACCTTTCACCCAAACTCTCACCACATTTCTCTCTCTCGCAAGTTCTCGCTGCATTTCCATCCCTCCCCATCTCTCACCGCTTTCCCCTCTCTCCCAAACTCTCACCACATTTCCCTCTTTCCCAAACTCTGACCGCATTTCCCTCTCTCCCAAACTCTCACCGCATTTCTCTCTCTCCCTAATTCTCGCCACATTTCCATCCCTCCCCAACTCTCACCTCTTTTCCCTCTCTCCCAAACTCTCACTGCATTTCCCTCACTCCCAAACTCTCATCGCATTTCCCTCTCTCTCAAACTCACACCGCATTTCTCTCTTTCCAAAACTCTGACCTTAGTTCCATCCCTCCCCAACTCTGACAGCTTATCCCTCTCTCCCAAAATCTCACCGCATTTCTATCTCTCCCAAACTCTCACTGCATTTCTCTCTCTCCCAAATTCTCGCCACATTTCACTCTCTCCCAAACTCTCACCTCATTTCCCTCTCTCCCAAACTCTCACCTCATTTCCCTCACTCCCAAACACTCACCGCTTTTCCCTCCCTCACCAACTCTCGCCGGATTTCCCTCCCGCCCGAACTCTCGCTGCATTTCCCTCCTTTCCGATCTCTCGCCGGATTTCACTCCCTCACAAACTCTCACCGCATTTCGTTCTCTCCCCAACTCTCACCGCATTTCCCTCTCTCCCCAACTCTCACTGCATTTCCCACTCTCCCCAACTCTCACCGCAATTCCCTCTCTCCCATACTCTCACCGCATTTCCCTCCCTACCCAAGTCTCATTGCTTTTCCCTCTCTCCCAAACTCTCACCGCATTTCCCTCTCTCCCAAATTCTCGTCGCATTTCCATCCCTCCCCAAGTCTCACCACTTTGCCCTCTCTCCCAAACTCTCACCACTTTTCCCTCTCTCCCACACTCTCACCGCATTTCCCTTTCACCCAAACTCTCACCACATTTCTCTCTCTCGCAATTTCTCGCTGCATTTCCATCCCTCCCCATCTCTCACCGCTTTCCCCTCTCTCCCAAATTCTCACCGCATTTCTCTCTCTCCCTAATTCTCGCCACAGTTCCATCCCTCCCCAACTCTAACCGCTTTTCCCTCTCTCCCAAACTCTCACCACTATTCCCTCTTTCCCAAACTCTGACCGCATTTCCCTCTCTCCCAAACTCTCACCGCATTTCTCTCTCTCCCAAATTCTCGCCACATTTCCATCCCTCCCCAACTCTCACCTCTTTTCCCTCTCTCCCAAACTCTCACTGCATTTCCCTCACTCCCAAACTCTCATCGCATTTCCCTCTCTCTCAAACTCACACCGCATTTCTCTCTTTCCAAAACTCTGACCTTAGTTCCATCCCTCCCCAACTCTGACAGCTTATCCCTCTCTCCCAAACTCTCACCGCATTTCTATCTCTCCCAAATTCACACCGCATTTCCCTCTCACCCAAATTTTCGATGCATTTCCCTCTCCTACCCAACTCTCGCTCCTTTTCCCTAGCTCCTCACTGCATTTCCCTCTCTCCCCAATTCTCACCATATTTCCCTCCCTCTCCAACTCACGCCGCATTTCCCTCATTAACGAAATCTCGCCACATTTCCTGCCCTCACCAACACTAACCGCCTATTCCTCCATCCCCTACCCTCGACTTATTTTCCTCCCTCCCCAACGCTCACCGCATTTCCCCCCCTCCCCAAGTCTCACCGCTTTTACCTCCGTGCCCAACTCTCGCAGCATTTCCCTCCCTCCAGAACACCCACTGCATTTCCCTCCCTCCTGAACTCTCGCAGCATTTCCCTCCCCCACCAACTCTCACCGCATTTCCCTCTCTCCCCTACTCTCACCTTATTTCCCTCCCTCCCCAACTTTAGCCGCATTTCCCACCCTCCCCAACTCTCACGGCTTTTTGCTCCCTCCCCAACTCTCGCCGCATTTCCCTCTCTCCCCAATTTTCAATGCATTTCCCTCTCCTCCCCAACTCTCACTGCATTTCCCTAGTTCCTCAACTCTCACCACATTTCCCTCCCTCCCCAACTCTCACCGCATTTCCCTCCCTCCCCAACTCTCATCGCTTTTCACTCTCTACCAAACTCTCCCCGCATTTCCCTCTCTCCCAAACTATCACCGCATTTCTCTCTCTCCAAAACTCTCGCCGCATTTCCTCCCTCCCCAACTCACGCTGCATTTCCCTCTCTCCCCAAATCTCGCCACATTTCCTCCCTCCCCAACTCTCACCGTATTTCCCTCCCTTCCCAAATCTCACCACATTTCCCTCCCTCCCCAAGTCTCGCTGCATTTCCCTCCCTCCCCAAATCTCACCACATTTCCCTCCCTCCCCAACTCTCGCCACATTTCCTCCCTCCTCAATTCTCGCCACATTTCATTCCCTCCTGAACTCTCGCCGCATTTCCCTCCCTTCCCAACTCTCACCGCATTTCCCTCCCTCCCAAACTCTGACCCCATTTCACTCGCTCCCCAACTCACATCGCTTTTCCCTCTCTCCCAAACTCTCACCGCATTTCCCTCTCTCCCAAACTATCACTGCATTTCTCTCTCTCCAAAACTCTCGCCGCACTTCCCTCTCTCCCCAAATCTCGCCACATTTCCCTCCCTCCCCAAATCTCGCAACATTTCCCTCCCTCCCCAACTCTCGCTGCTTTTCCCTCTCCTCCCCAACTCTGGCCGCATTTCCTCCCTCCTCAACTCTCGCCGCATTTCCTTCCCTCCTCAACTCTCCCCGCATTTCCCTCCCTCCTGAACTCTCGCAGCATTTACCTCCCTTCCCAAGTCTTGCCGCTTTTCACTCTCTCCAAAACTCTCACTGCATTTCCCTCTCTCCCAAATTCACGCCTCATTTCCATCCCTCCCCAACTCTCACCACTTTTCCCTCTCTCCCAAACTCTCACCGCATTTCTCTCTCTCCCAAATTCTCGTCACATTTCCCTCTCTCCCAAACTCTCTCCACATTTCCCTCTCTCCCAAACTCTCACCTCATTTCCCTCACTCCCAAACTCTCACCGCTTTTCCCTCTCTCACCGACTCTCACCGGATTTCCCTCCCGCCCGAACTCTCGCTGCATTTCCCTCCTTTCCGATCTCTCGCCGGATTTCACTCCCTCACCAACTCTCACCGCATTTCCCTCTCTCCCCAACTCTCACTGCATTTCCCACTCTCCCCAACTCTCACCGCATTTCCCTCCTTCCCATACTCTCACCGCATTTCCCTCCCTACCCAACTCTCATCGCTTTTCCCTCTCTCCCAAACTCTCACCGCATCTCCCTCTCTCCCAAATTCTCGTCGCATTTCCATCCCTCCCCAAGTCTCACCACTTTTCCCTCTCTCCCAAACTCTCACCACTTTTCCCTCTCTCCCACACTCTCACCGCATTTACCTTTCACTCAAACTCTCACCACATTTCTCTCTCTCGCAAGTTCTCGCTGCATTTCCATCCCTCCCCATCTCTCACCGCTTTCCCCTCTCTCCCAAACTCTCACCACATTTCCCTCTTTCCCAAACTCTGACCGCATTTCCCTCTCTCCCAAACTCTCACCGCATTTCTCTCTCTCCCAAACTCACACCGCATTTCCCTCTCACCCAAATTTTCGATGCATTTCCCTCTCCTACCCAACTCTCGCTCCTTTTCCCTAGCTCCTCACTGCATTTCCCTCTCTCCCCAATTCTCACCATATTTCCCTCCCTCTCCAACTCACGCCGCATTTCCCTCATTAACGAAATCTCGCCACATTTCCTGCCCTCACCAACACTAACCGCCTATTCCTCCATCCCCTACCCTCGACTTATTTTCCTCCCTCCCCAACGCTCACCGCATTTCCCCCCCTCCCCAAGTCTCACCGCTTTTACCTCCGTGCCCAACTCTCGCAGCATTTCCCTCCCTCCAGAACACCCACTGCATTTCCCTCCCTCCTGAACTCTCGCAGCATTTCCCTCCCCCACCAACTCTCACCGCATTTCCCTCTCTCCCCTACTCTCACCTTATTTCCCTCCCTCCCCAACTTTAGCCGCATTTCCCACCCTCCCCAACTCTCACAGCTTTTTGCTCCCTCCCCAACTCTCGCCGCATTTCCCTCTCTCCCCAATTTTCAATGCATTTCCCTCTCCTCCCCAACTCTCACTGCATTTCCCTAGTTCCTCAACTCTCACCACATTTCCCTCCCTCCCCAACTCTCACCGCATTTCCCTCACTCCCCAACTCTCATCGCTTTTCACTCTCTACCAAACTCTCCCCGCATTTCCCTCTCTCCCAAACTATCACCGCATTTCTCTCTCTCCAAAACTCTCGCCGCATTTCCTCCCTCCCCAACTCACGCTGCATTTCCCTCTCTCCCCAAATCTCGCCACATTTCCTCCCTCCCCAACTCTCACCGTATTTCCCTCCCTCCCCAAATCTCACCACATTTCCCTCCCTCCCCAAGTCTCGCTGCATTTCCCTCCCTCCCCAAATCTCACCACATTTCCCTCCCTCCCCAACTCTCGCCGCATTTCCTCCCTCCTCAATTCTTGCCACATTTCATTCCCTCCTGAACCCTCGGCGCATTTCCCTCCCTCCCCTACTCTCAACGCATTTCCCTCCCTCCCAAACTCTGACCCCATTTCACTCGCTCCCCAACTCTCATCGCTTTTCCCTCTCTCCCAAACTCTCACCGCATTTCCCTCCCTCCCAAACTATCACTGCATTTCTCTCTCTCCAAAACTCTCGCCGCATTTCCTCTCACCCCAACTCTCGCCGCATTTCCCTTTCTCCCCAAATCTCGCCACATTGCCTCCCTCCCCAACTCTTGCAACATTTCCCTCCCTCCCCAACTCTCGCTGCTTTTCCCTCTCCTCCCCAACTCTGGCCGCATTTCCTCCCTCCTCAAATCTCGCTGCATTTCCTTCCCTCCTCAACTCTCCCCGCATTTCCCTCCCTCCTGAACTCTCGCCGCATTTACCTCCCTTCCCAATTCTTGCTGCTTTTCCCTCTCTTCCAAACTCTCACTGCATTTCCCTCTCTCCCAAATTCAAGCCTCATTTCCATCCCTCCCCAAGTCTCACCGCTTTTCCCTCTCTCCCAAACTCTCACCGCATTTCCCTCTCTCCCAAACTCTCACCGCATTTCCATTCCTCCCCAAATCTCACCGCTTTTCCCTCTCTCCCAAACTCTCACCACATTTCCCTCTCTCCAAAACGCTCATCGCATTTCCCTCTCCCCCAAACTCTCACCGCATTTCTCTCTCTCCCAAATTCGCGCCACATTTCCATCCGTCCCCAACTCTCACCGCTTTTCCCTCTCTCCCAAACTCTCACCGCTTTTCCCTCTCTCCCAAACTCTCACCGCATTACCCTCTGTCCCAAACTCTCACCGCATTTCCATCCCTCCCCAAATCTCACCACTTTTCCCTCTCTCCAAAACTCTCACCACATTTCCCTCTCTCCAAAATTCTCACCGCATTTCCCTCTCTCCCAAACTCTCACCGCATTTCTCTCTCTCCCAAATTCTCGCCACATTTCCATCCCTCCCCAACTCTCACCGCTTTTCCTTCTCTCCCAAAATCTCACCGCATTTCCCTCTCTCCCAAACTCTCACTGCACTTCCCTCTATCCCAAAATCTCAACGCCTTTTCTCTCTCTCCAAAACTCTAACCTTATTTCCATCCCTCCCCAACTCTCACAGCTTTTCGCTCTCTCCCAAGCTCTCACCGCATTTCCCTCTCTCCCAAACTCTCACCGCATTACTCTCTCTCCCAAATTCTCGCCACATTTCCATCCCTCCCCAACTCTCGCAACATTTCCCTCCCTCCCCAACTCTCGCTGCTTTTCCATCTCCTCCCCAACTCTGGCCGCATTTCCTCCCTCCTCAACTCTCGCTGCATTTCCTTCCCTCCTCAACTCTCCCCGCATTTCCCTCCCTCCTGAACTCTCGCAGCATTTTCCTCCCTTCCCAAGTCTTGCCGCTTTTCCCTCTCTCCAAAACTCTCACTGCATTTCCCTCTCTCCCAAATTCACGCCTCATTTCCATCCCTCCCCAACTCTCACCACTTTTCCCTCTCTCCCAAACTCTCACCGCATTTCTCTCTCTCCCAAATTCTCGCCACATTTCCCTCTCTCCCAAACTCTCTCCACATTTCCCTCTCTCCCAAACTCTCACCTCATTTCCCTCACTCCCAAACTCTCACCGCTTTTCCCTCTCTCACCGTCTCTCACCGGATTTCCCTCCCGCCCGAACTCTCGCTGCATTTCCCTCCTTTCCGATCTCTCGCCGGATTTCACTCCCTCACCAACTCTCACCGCATTTCGTTCTCTCCCCAACTCTCACCGCATTTCCCTCTCTCCCCAACTCTCACTGCATTTCCCACTCTCCCCAACTCTCACCGCATTTCCCTCCTTCCCATACTCTCACCGCATTTCCCTCCCTACCCAACTCTCATCGCTTTTCCCTCTCTCCCAAACTCTCACCACTTTTCCCTCTCTCCCACACTCTCACCGCATTTACCTTTCACCCAAACTCTCACCACATTTCTCTCTCTCGCAAGTTCTCGCTGCATTTCCATCCCTCCCCATCTCTCACCGCTTTCCCCTATCTCCCAAACTCTCACCACATTTCCCTCTTTCCCAAACTCTGACCGCATTTCCCTCTCTCCCAAACTCTCACCGCATTTCTCTCTCTCCCTAATTCTCGCCACATTTCCATCCCTCCCCAACTCTCACCTCTTTTCCCTCTCTCCCAAACTCTCACTGCATTTCCCTCACTCCCAAACTCTCATCGCATTTCCCTCTCTCTCAAACTCACACCGCATTTCTCTCTTTCCAAAACTCTGACCTTAGTTCCATCCCTCCCCAACTCTGACAGCTTATCCCTCTCTCCCAAACTCTCACCGCATTTCTATCTCTCCCAAACTCACACCGCATTTCCCTCTCACCCAAATTTTCGATGCATTTCCCTCTCCTACCCAACTCTCGCTCCTTTTCCCTAGCTCCTCACTGCATTTCCCTCTCTCCCCAATTCTCACCATATTTCCCTCCCTCTCCAACTCACGCCGCATTTCCCTCATTAACGAAATCTCGCCGCATTTCCTGCCCTCACCAACACTAACCGCCTATTCCTCCATCCCCTACCCTCGACTTATTTTCCTCCCTCCCCAACGCTCACCGCATTTCCCCCCCTCCCCAAGTCTCACCGCTTTTACCTCCGTGCCCAACTCTCGCAGCATTTCCCTCCCTCCAGAACACCCACTGCATTTCCCTCCCTCCTGAACTCTCGCAGCATTTCCCTCCCCCACCAACTCTCACCGCATTTCCCTCTCTCCCCTACTCTCACCTTATTTCCCTCCCTCCCCAACTTTAGCCGCATTTCCCACCCTCCCCAACTCTCACGGCTTTTTGCTCCCTCCCCACCTCTCGCCGCATTTCCCTCTCTCCCCAATTTTCGATGCATTTCCCTCTCCTCCCCAACTCTCACTGCATTTCCCTAGTTCCTCAACTCTCACCACATTTCCCTCCCTCCCCAACTCTCACCGCATTTCCCTCACTCCCCAACTCTCATCGCTTTTCACTCTCTACCAAACTCTCCCCGCATTTCCCTCTCTCCCAAACTATCACCACATTTCTCTCTCTCCAAAACTCTCGCCGCATTTCCTCTCTCCCCAACTCACGCTGCATTTCCCTCCCTCCCCAACTCTCACCGTATTTCCCTCCCTCTCCAAATCTCACCACATTTCCCTCCCTCCCCAAGTCTCGCTGCATTTCCCTCCCTCCCCAAATCTCACCACATTTCCCTCCCTCCCCAACTCTCACCGCATTTCCTCTCTCCTCAATTCTCGCCACATTTCATTCCCTCCTGAACCCTCGGCGCATTTCCCTCCCTCCCCAACTCTCAACGCATTTCCCTCCCTCCCAAACTCTGACCCCATTTCACTCGCTCCCCAACTCTCATCGCTTTTCCCTCTCTCCCAAACTCTCACCGCATTTCCCTCTCTCCCAAACTATCACTGCATTTCTCTCTCTCCAAAACTCTCGCCGCATTTCCTCTCACCCCAACTCTCGCCGCATTTCCCTTTCTCCCCAAATCTCGCCACATTGCCTCCCTCCCCAACTCTTGCAACATTTCCCTCCCTCCCCAACTCTCGCTGCTTTTCCCTCTCCTCCCCAACTCTGGCCGCATTTCCTCCCTCCTCAAATCTCGCTGCATTTCCTTCCCTCCTCAACTCTCCCCGCATTTCCCTCCCTCCTGAACTCTCGCCGCATTTACCTCCCTTCCCAATTCTTGCCGCTTTTCCCTCTCTTCCAAACTCTCACTGCATTTCCCTCTCTCCCAAATTCAAGCCTCATTTCCATCCCTCCCCAAGTCTCACCGCTTTTCCCTCTCTCCCAAACTCTCACCGCATTTCCCTCTCTCCCAAACTCTCACCGCATTTCCATCCCTCCCCAAATCTCACCGCTTTTCCCTCTCTCCCAAACTCTCACCACATTTCCCTCTCTCCAAAACGCTCATCGCATTTCCCTCTCCCCCAAACTCTCACCGCATTTCTCTCTCTCCCAAATTCGCGCCACATTTCCATCCGTCCCCAACCCTCACCGCTTTTCCCTCTCTCCCAAACTCTCACCGCTTTTCCCTCTCTCCCAAACTCTCACTGCATTTCCCTCTGTCCCAAACTCTCACCGCATTTCCATCCCTCCCCAAATCTCACCACTTTTCCCTCTCTCCAAAACTCTCACCACATTTCCCTCTCTCCAAAATTCTCACCACATTTCCCTCTCTCCCAAACTCTCACCGCATTTCTCTCTCTCCCAAATTCTCGCCACATTTCCATCCCTCCTCAACTCTCACCGCTTTTCCTTCTCTCCCAAAATCTCACCGCATTTCCCTCTCTCCCAAACTCTCACTGCACTTCCCTCTATCCCAAAATCTCAACGCCTTTTCTCTCTCTCCAAAACTCTCACCTTATTTCCATCCCTCCCCAACTCTCACAGCTTTTCGCTCTCTCCCAAGCTCTCACCGCATTTCCCTCTCTCCCAAACTCTCACCGCATTACTCTCTCTCCCAAATTCTCGCCACATTTCCATCCCTCCCCAACTCTCGCAACATTTCCCTCCCTCCCCAACTCTCGCTGCTTTTCCCTCTCCTCCCCAACTCTGGCCGCATTTCCTCCCTCCTCAACTCTCGCCGCATTTCCTTCCCTCCTCAACTCTCCCCGCATTTCCCTCCCTCCTGAACTCTCGCAGCATTTACCTCCCTTCCCAAGTCTTGCCGCTTTTCCCTCTCTCCAAAACTCTCACTGCATTTCCCTCTCTCCCAAATTCACGCCTCATTTCCATCCCTCCCCAACTCTCACCACTTTTCCCTCTCTCCCAAACTCTCACCGCATTTCTCTCTCTCCCAAATTCTCGCCACATTTACCTCTCTCCCAAACTCTCTCCACATTTCCCTCTCTCCTAAACTCTCACCTCATTTCCCTCACTCCCAAACTCTCACCGCTTTTCCCTCTCTCACCGACTCTCACCGGATTTCCCTCCCGCCCGAACTCTCGCTGCATTTCCGTCCTTTCCGATCTCTCGCCGGATTTCACTCCCTCACCAACTCTCACCGCATTTCGTTCTCTCCCCAACTCTCACCGCATTTCCCTCTCTCCCCAACTCTCACTGCATTTCCCACTCTCCCCAACTCTCACCGCATTTCCCTCCTTCCCATACTCTCACCGCATTTCCCTCCCTACCCAACTCTCATCGCTTTTCCCTCTCTCCCAAACTCTCACCACTTTTCCCTCTCTCCCACACTCTCACCGCATTTACCTTTCACCCAAACTCTCACCACATTTCTCTCTCTCGCAAGTTCTCGCTGCATTTCCATCCCTCCCCATCTCTCACCGCTTTCCCCTCTCTCCCAAACTCTCACCACATTTCCCTCTTTCCCAAACTCTGTCCGCATTTCCCTCTCTCCCAAACTCTCACCGCATTTCTCTCTCTCCCTAATTCTCGCCACATTTCCATCCCTCCCCAACTCTCACCTCTTTTCCCTCTCTCCCAAACTCTCACTGCATTTCCCTCACTCCCAAACTCTCATCGCATTTCCCTCTCTCTCAAACTCACACCGCATTTCTCTCTTTCCAAAACTCTGACCTTAGTTCCATCCCTCCCCAACTCTGACAGCTTATCCCTCTCTCCCAAACTCTCACCGCATTTCTATCTCTCCCAAACTCTCACTGCATTTCTCTCTCTCCCAAATTCTCGCCACATTTCCCTCTCTCCCAAACTCTCACCTCATTTCCCTCTCTCCCAAACTCTCACCTCATCTCCCTCACTCCCAAACACTCACCGCTTTTCCCTCCCTCACCAACTCTCGCCGGATTTCCCTCCCGCCCGAACTCTCGCTGCATTTCCCTCCTTTCCGATCTCTCGCCGGATTTCACTCCCTCACCAACTCTCACCGCATTTCGTTCTCTCCCCAACTCTCACCGCATTTCCCTCTCTCCCCAACTCTCACTGCATTTCCCACTCTCCCCAACTCTCACCGCAATTCCCTCTCTCCCATACTCTCACCGCATTTCCCTCCCTACCCAAGTCTCATTGCTTTTCCCTCTCTCCCAAACTCTCACCGCATTTCCCTCTCTCCCAAATTCTCGTCGCATTTCCATCCCTCCCCAAGTCTCACCACTTTGCCCTCTCTCCCAAACTCTCACCACTTTTCCCTCTCTCCCACACTCTCACCGCATTTCCCTTTCACCCAAACTCTCACCACATTTCTCTCTCTCGCAAGTTCTCGCTGCATTTCCATCCCTCCCCATCTCTCACCGCTTTCCCCTCTCTCCCAAATTCTCACCGCATTTCTCTCTCTCCCTAATTCTCGCTACAGTTCCATCCCTCCCCAACTCTAACCGCTTTTCCCTCTCTCCCAAACTCTCACCACTATTCCCTCTTTCCCAAACTCTGACCGCATTTCCCTCTCTCCCAAACTCTCACCGCATTTCTCTCTCTCCCAAATTCTCGCCACATTTCCATCCCTCCCCAACTCTCACCTCTTTTCCCTCTCTCCCAAACTCTCACTGCATTTCCCTCACTCCCAAACTCTCATCGCATTTCCCTCTCTCTCAAACTCACACCGCATTTCTCTCTTTCCAAAACTCTGACCTTAGTTCCATCCCTCCCCAACTCTGACAGCTTTTCCCTCTCTCCCAAACTCTCACCGCATTTCTATCTCTCCCAAACTCACACCGCATTTCCCTCTCACCCAAATTTTCGATGCATTTCCCTCTCCTACCCAACTCTCGCTCCTTTTCCCTAGCTCCTCACTGCATTTCCCTCTCTCCCCAATTCTCACCATATTTCCCTCCCTCTCCAACTCACGCCGCATTTCCCTCATTAACGAAATCTCGCCACATTTCCTGCCCTCACCAACACTAACCGCCTATTCCTCCATCCCCTACCCTCGACTTATTTTCCTCCCTCCCCAACGCTCACCGCATTTCCCCCCCTCCCCAAGTCTCACCGCTTTTACCTCCGTGCCCAACTCTCGCAGCATTTCCCTCCCTCCAGAACACCCACTGCATTTCCCTCCCTCCTGAACTCTCGCAGCATTTCCCTCCCCCACCAACTCTCACCGCATTTCCCTCTCTCCCCTACTCTCACCTTATTTCCCTCCCTCCCCAACTTTAGCCGCATTTCCCACCCTCCCCAACTCTCACGGCTTTTTGCTCCCTCCCCAACTCTCGCCGCATTTCCCTCTCTCCCCAATTTTCAATGCATTTCCCTCTCCTCCCCAACTCTCACTGCATTTCCCTAGTTCCTCAACTCTCACCACATTTCCCTCCCTCCCCAACTCTCACCGCATTTCCCTCCCTCCCCAACTCTCATCGCTTTTCACTCTCTACCAAACTCTCCCCGCATTTCCCTCTCTCCCAAACTATCACCGCATTTCTCTCTCTCCAAAACTCTCGCCGCATTTCCTCCCTCCCCAACTCACGCTGCATTTCCCTCTCTCCCCAAATCTCGCCACATTTCCTCCCTCCCCAACTCTCACCGTATTTCCCTCCCTTCCCAAATCTCACCACATTTCCCTCACTCCCCAAGTCTCGCTGCATTTCCCTCCCTCCCCAAATCTCACCACATTTCCCTCCCTCCCCAACTCTCGCCACATTTCCTCCCTCCTCAATTCTCGCCACATTTCATTCCCTCCTGAACTCTCGCCGCATTTCCCTCCCTCCCCAACTCTCACCGCATTTCCCTCCCTCCCAAACTCTGACCCCATTTCACTCGCTCCCCAACTCTCATCGCTTTTCCCTCTCTCCCAAACTCTCACCGCATTTCCCTCTCTCCCAAACTATCACTGCATTTCTATCTCTCCAAAACTCTCGCCGCACTTCCCTCTCTCCCCAAATCTCGCCACATTTCCCTCCCTCCCCAAATCTCGCAACATTTCCCTCCCTCCCCAACTCTCGCTGCTTTTCCCTCTCCTCCCCAACTCTGGCCGCATTTCCTCCCTCCTCAACTCTCGCCGCATTTCCTTCCCTCCTCAACTCTCCCCGCATTTCCCTCCCTCCTGAACTCTCGCAGCATTTACCTCCCTTCCCAAGTCTTGCCGCTTTTCCCTCTCTCCAAAACTCTCACTGCATTTCCCTCTCTCCCAAATTCACGCCTCATTTCCATCCCTCCCCAACTCTCACCACTTTTCCCTCTCTCCCAAACTCTCACCGCATTTCTCTCTCTCCCAAATTCTCGTCACATTTCCCTCTCTCCCAAACTCTCTCCACATTTCCCTCTCTCCCAAACTCTCACCTCATTTCCCTCACTCCCAAACTCTCACCGCTTTTCCCTCTCTCACCGACTCTCACCGGATTTCCCTCCCGCCCGAACTCTCGCTGCATTTCCCTCCTTTCCGATCTCTCGCCGGATTTCACTCCCTCACCAACTCTCACCGCATTTCCCTCTCTCCCCAACTCTCACTGCATTTCCCACTCTCCCCAACTCTCACCGCATTTCCCTCCTTCCCATACTCTCACCGCATTTCCCTCCCTACCCAACTCTCATCGCTTTTCCCTCTCTCCCAAACTCTCACCGCATCTCCCTCTCTCCCAAATTCTCGTCGCATTTCCATCCCTCCCCAAGTCTCACCACTTTTCCCTCTCTCCCAAAGTCTCACCACTTTTCCCTCTCTCCCACACTCTCACCGCATTTACCTTTCACCCAAACTCTCACCACATTTCTCTCTCTCGCAAGTTCTCGCTGCATTTCCATCCCTCCCCATCTCTCACCGCTTTCCCCTCTCTCCCAAACTCTCACCACATTTCCCTCTTTCCCAAACTCTGACCGCATTTCCCTCTCTCCCAAACTCTCACCGCATTTCTCTCTCTCCCAAACTCACACCGCATTTCCCTCTCACCCAAATTTTCGATGCATTTCCCTCTCCTACCCAACTCTCGCTCCTTT
Organism: Carcharodon carcharias; assembly: GCF_017639515.1. Taxonomy (NCBI): domain Eukaryota; kingdom Metazoa; phylum Chordata; class Chondrichthyes; order Lamniformes; family Lamnidae; genus Carcharodon; species Carcharodon carcharias. Next base: position 43,498,852 of record NC_054483.1, on the reverse strand, counting down.
TCCCTAGCTCCTCACTGCATTTCCCTCTCTCCCCAATTCTCACCATATTTCCCTCCCTCTCCAACTCACGCCGCATTTCCCTCATTAACGAAATCTCGCCACATTTCCTGCCCTCACCAACACTAACCGCCTATTCCTCCATCCCCTACCCTCGACTTATTTTCCTCCCTCCCCAACGCTCACCGCATTTCCCCCCCTCCCCAAGCCTCACCGCTTTTACCTCCGTGCCCAACTCTCGCAGCATTTCCCTCCCTCCAGAACACCCACTGCCTTTCCCTCCCTCCTGAACTCTCGCAGCATTTCCCTCCCCCACCAACTCTCACCGCATTTCCCTCTCTCCCCTACTCTCACCTTATTTCCCTCCCTCCCCAACTTTAGCCGCATTTCACACCCTCCCCAACTCTCACAGCTTTTTGCTCCCTCCCCAACTCTCGCCGCATTTCCCTCTCTCCCCAATTTTCAATGCATTTCCCTCTCCTCCCCAACTCTCACTGCATTTCCCTAGTTCCTCAACTCTCACCACATTTCCCTCCCTCCCCAACTCTCACCGCATTTCCCTCACTCCCCAACTCTCATCGCTTTTCACTCTCTACCAAACTCTCCCCGCATTTCCCTCTCTCCCAAACTCTCACCGCATTTCTCTCTCTCCCAAATTCTCGTCACATTTCCCTCTCTCCCAAACTCTCTCCACATTTCCCTCTCTCCCAAACTCTCACCTCATTTCCCTCACTCCCAAACTCTCACCGCTTTTCCCTCTCTCACCGACTCTCACCAGATTTCCCTCCCGCCCGAACTCTCGCTGCATTTCCCTCCTTTCCGATCTCTCGCCGGATTTCACTCCCTCACCAACTCTCACCGCATTTCCCTCTCTCCCCAACTCTCACTGCATTTCCCACTCTCCCCAACTCTCACCGCATTTCCCTCCTTCCCATACTCTCACCGCATTTCCCTCCCTACCCAACTCTCATCGCTTTTCCCTCTCTCCCAAACTCTCACCGCATCTCCCTCTCTCCCAAATTCTCGTCGCATTTCCATCCCTCCCCAAGTCTCACCACTTTTCCCTCTCTCCCAAAGTCTCACCACTTTTCCCTCTCTCCCACACTCTCACCGCATTTACCTTTCACCCAAACTCTCACCACATTTCTCTCTCTCGCAAGTTCTCGCTGCATTTCCATCCCTCCCCATCTCTCACCGCTTTCCCCTCTCTCCCAAACTCTCACCACATTTCCCTCTTTCCCAAACTCTGACCGCATTTCCCTCTCTCCCAAACTCTCACCGCATTTCTCTCTCTCCCAAACACACACCGCATTTCCCTCTCACCCAAATTTTCGATGCATTTCCCTCTCCTACCCAACTCTCGCTCCTTTTCCCTAGCTCCTCACTGCATTTCCCTCTCTCCCCAATTCTCACCATATTTCCCTCCCTCTCCAACTCACGCCGCATTTCCCTCATTAACGAAATCTCGCCACATTTCCTGCCCTCACCAACACTAACCGCCTATTCCTCCATCCCCTACCCTCGACTTATTTTCCTCCCTCCCCAACGCTCACCGCATTTCCCCCCCTCCCCAAGCCTCACCGCTTTTACCTCCGTGCCCAACTCTCGCAGCATTTCCCTCCCTCCAGAACACCCACTGCATTTCCCTCCCTCCTGAACTCTCGCAGCATTTCCCTCCCCCACCAACTCTCACCGCATTTCCCTCTCTCCCCTACTCTCACCTTATTTCCCTCCCTCCCCAACTTTAGCCGCATTTCCCACCCTCCCCAACTCTCACAGCTTTTTGCTCCCTCCCCAACTCTCGCCGCATTTCCCTCTCTCCCCAATTTTCAATGCATTTCCCTCTCCTCCCCAACTCTCACTGCATTTCCCTAGTTCCTCAACTCTCACCACATTTCCCTCCCTCCCCAACTCTCACCGCATTTCCCTCACTCCCCAACTCTCATCGCTTTTCACTCTCTACCAAACTCTCCCCGCATTTCCCTCTCTCCCAAACTATCACCGCATTTCTCTCTCTCCAAAACTCTCGCCGCATTTCCTCCCTCCCCAACTCACGCTGCATTTCCCTCTCTCCCCAAATCTCGCCACATTTCCTCCCTCCCCAACTCTCACCGTATTTCCCTCCCTCCCCAAATCTCACCACATTTCCCTCCCTCCCCAAGTCTCGCTGCATTTCCCTCCCTCCCCAAATCTCACCACATTTCCCTCCCTCCCCAACTCTCGCCGCATTTCCTCCCTCCTCAATTCTTGCCACATTTCATTACCTCCTGAACCCTCGGCGCATTTCCCTCCCTCCCCAACTCTCAACGCATTTCCCTCCCTCCCAAACTCTGACCCCATTTCACTCGCTCCCCAACTCTCATCGCTTTTCCCTCTCTCCCAAACTCTCACCGCATTTCCCTCCCTCCCAAACTATCACTGCATTTCTCTCTCTCCAAAACTCTCGCCGCATTTCCTCTCACCCCAACTCTCGCCGCATTTCCCTTTCTCCCCAAATCTCGCCACATTGCCTCCCTCCCCAACTCTTGCAACATTTCCCTCCCTCCCCAACTCTCGCTGCTTTTCCCTCTCCTCCCCAACTCTGGCCGCATTTCCTCCCTCCTCAAATCTCGCTGCATTTCCTTCCCTCCTCAACTCTCCCCGCATTTCCCTCCCTCCTGAACTCTCGCCGCATTTACCTCCCTTCCCAATTCTTGCTGCTTTTCCCTCTCTACCAAACTCTCACTGCATTTCCCTCTCTCCCAAATTCAAGCCTCATTTCCATCCCTCCCCAAGTCTCACCGCTTTTCCCTCTCTCCCAAACTCTCACCGCATTTCCCTCTCTCCCAAACTCTCACCGCATTTCCATTCCTCCCCAAATCTCACCGCTTTTCCCTCTCTCCCAAACTCTCACCACATTTCCCTCTCTCCAAAACGCTCATCGCATTTCCCTCTCCCCCAAACTCTCACCGCATTTCTCTCTCTCCCAAATTCGCGCCACATTTCCATCCGTCCCCAACTCTCACCGCTTTTCCCTCTCTCCCAAACTCTCACCGCTTTTCCCTCTCTCCCAAACTCTCACCGCATTTCCCTCTGTCCCAAACTCTCACCGCATTTCCATCCCTCCCCAAATCTCACCACTTTTCCCTCTCTCCAAAACTCTCACCACATTTCCCTCTCTCCAAAATTCTCACCGCATTTCCCTCTCTCCCAAACTCTCACCGCATTTCTCTCTCTCCCAAATTCTCGCCACATTTCCATCCCTCCCCAACTCTCACCGCTTTTCCTTCTCTCCCAAAATCTCACCGCATTTCCCTCTCTCCCAAACTCTCACTGCACTTCCCTCTATCCCAAAATCTCAACGCCTTTTCTCTCTCTCCAAAACTCTCACCTTATTTCCATCCCTCCCCAACTCTCACAGCTTTTCGCTCTCTCCCAAGCTCTCACCGCATTTCCCTCTCTCCCAAACTCTCACCGCATTACTCTCTCTCCCAAATTCTCGCCACATTTCCATCCCTCCCCAACTCTCGCAACATTTCCCTCCCTCCCCAACTCTCGCTGCTTTTCCATCTCCTCCCCAACTCTGGCCGCATTTCCTCCCTCCTCAACTCTCGCTGCATTTCCTTCCCTCCTCAACTCTCCCCGCATTTCCCTCCCTCCTGAACTCTCGCAGCATTTTCCTCCCTTCCCAAGTCTTGCCGCTTTTCCCTCTCTCCAAAACTCTCACTGCATTTCCCTCTCTCCCAAATTCACGCCTCATTTCCATCCCTCCCCAACTCTCACCACTTTTCCCTCTCTCCCAAACTCTCACCGCATTTCTCTCTCTCCCAAATTCTCGCCACATTTCCCTCTCTCCCAAACTCTCTCCACATTTCCCTCTCTCCCAAACTCTCACCTCATTTCCCTCACTCCCAAACTCTCACCGCTTTTCCCTCTCTCACCGACTCTCACCGGATTTCCCTCCCGCCCGAACTCTCGCTGCATTTCCCTCCTTTCCGATCTCTCGCCGGATTTCACTCCCCCACCAACTCTCACCGCATTTCGTTCTCTCCCCAACTCTCACCGCATTTCCCTCTCTCCCCAACTCTCACTGCATTTCCCACTCTCCCCAACTCTCACCGCATTTCCCTCCTTCCCATACTCTCACCGCATTTCCCTCCCTACCCAACTCTCATCGCTTTTCCCTCTCTCCCAAACTCTCACCACTTTTCCCTCTCTCCCACACTCTCACCGCATTTACCTTTCACCCAAACTCTCACCACATTTCTCTCTCTCGCAAGTTCTCGCTGCATTTCCATCCCTCCCCATCTCTCACCGCTTTCCCCTCTCTCCCAAACTCTCACCACATTTCCCTCTTTCCCAAACTCTGACCGCATTTCCCTCTCTCCCAAACTCTCACCGCATTTCTCTCTCTCCCTAATTCTCGCCACATTTCCATCCCTCCCCAACTCTCACCTCTTTTCCCTCTCTCCCAAACTCTCACTGCATTTCCCTCACTCCCAAACTCTCATCGCATTTCCCTCTCTCTCAAACTCACACCGCATTTCTCTCTTTCCAAAACTCTGACCTTATTTCCATCCCTCCCCAACTCTGACAGCTTATCCCTCTCTCCCAAACTCTCACCGCATTTCTATCTCTCCCAAACTCACACCGCATTTCCCTCTCACCCAAATTTTCGATGCATTTCCCTCTCCTACCCAACTCTCGCTCCTTTTCCCTAGCTCCTCACTGCATTTCCCTCTCTCCCCAATTCTCACCATATTTCCCTCCCTCTCCAACTCACGCCGCATTTCCCTCATTAACGAAATCTCGCCGCATTTCCTGCCCTCACCAACACTAACCGCCTATTCCTCCATCCCCTACCCTCGACTTATTTTCCTCCCTCCCCAACGCTCACCGCATTTCCCCCCCTCCCCAAGTCTCACCGCTTTTACCTCCGTGCCCAACTCTCGCAGCATTTCCCTCCCTCCAGAACCCCCACTGCATTTCCCTCCCTCCTGAACTCTCGCAGCATTTCCCTCCCCCACCAACTCTCACCGCATTTCCCTCTCTCCCCTACTCTCACCTTATTTCCCTCCCTCCCCAACTTTAGCCGCATTTCCCACCCTCCCCAACTCTCACGGCTTTTTGCTCCCTCCCCACCTCTCGCCGCATTTCCCTCTCTCCCCAATTTTCGATGCATTTCCCTCTCCTCCCCAACTCTCACTGCATTTCCCTAGTTCCTCAACTCTCACCACATTTCCCTCCCTCCCCAACTCTCACCGCATTTCCCTCACTCCCCAACTCTCATCGCATTTCACTCTCTACCAAACTCTCCCCGCATTTCCCTCTCTCCCAAACTATCACCACATTTCTCTCTCTCCAAAACTCTCGCCGCATTTCCTCCCTCCCCAACTCATGCTGCATTTCCCTCCCTCCCCAACTCTCACCGTATTTCCCTCCCTCCCCAAATCTCACCACATTTCCCTCCCTCCCCAAGTCTCGCTGCATTTCCCTCCCTCCCCAAATCTCACCACATTTCCCTCCCTCCCCAACTCTCGCCGCATTTCCTCCCTCCTCAGTTCTCGCCACATTTCATTCCCTCCTGAACCCTCGGCGCATTTCCCTCCCTCCCCAACTCTCAACGCATTTCCCTCCCTCCCAAACTCTGACCCCATTTCACTCGCTCCCCAACTCTCATCGCTTTTCCCTCTCTCCCAAACTCTCACCGCATTTCCCTCTCTCCCAAACTATCACTGCATTTCTCTCTCTCCAAAACTCTCGCCGCATTTCCTCTCACCCCAACTCTCGCCGCATTTCCCTTTCTCCCCAAATCTCGCCACATTGCCTCCCTACCCAACTCTCGCAACCTTTCCCTCCCTCCCCAACTCTCGCTGCTTTTCCATCTCCTCCCCAACTCTGGCCGCATTTCCTCCCTCCTCAAATCTCGCTGCATTTCCTTCCCTCCTCAACTCTCCCCGCATTTCCCTCCCTCCTGAACTCTCGCCGCATTTACCTCCCTTCCCAATTCTTGCCGCTTTTCCCTCTCTTCCAAACTCGCACTGCATTTCCCTCTCTCCCAAATTCAAGCCTCATTTCCATCCCTCCCCAAGTCTCACCGCTTTTCCCTCTCTCCCAAACTCTCACCGCATTTCCCTCTCTCCCAAACTCTCACCGCATTTCCATCCCTCCCCAAATCTCACCGCTTTTCCCTCTCTCCCAAACTCTCACCACATTTCCCTCTCTCCAAAACGCTCATCGCATTTCCCTCTCCCCAAACTCTCACCGCATTTCTCTCTCTCCCAAATTCGCGCCACATTTCCATCCGTCCCCCACTCTCACCGCTTTTCCCTCTCTCCCAAACTCTCACCGCTTTTCCCTCTCTCCCAAACTCTCACCGCATTTCCCTCTGTCCCAAACTCTCACCGCATTTCCATCCCTCCCCAAATCTCACCACTTTTCCCTCTCTCCAAAACTCTCACCACATTTCCCTCTCTCCAAAATTCTCACCGCATTTCCCTCTCTCCCAAACTCTCACCGCATTTCTCTCTCTCCCAAATTCTCGCCACATTTCCATCCCTCCCCAACTCTCACCGCTTTTCCTTCTCTCCCAAAATCTCACCGCATTTCCCTCTCTCCCAAACTCTCACTGCACTTCCCTCTATCCCAAAATCTCAACGCCTTTTCTCTCTCTCCAAACCTCTCACCTTATTTCCATCCCTCCCCAACTCTCACAGCTTTTCGCTCTCTCCCAAGCTCTCACCGCATTTCCCTCTCTCCCAAACTCTCACCGCATTACTCTCTCTCCCAAATTCTCGCCACATTTCCATCCCTCCCCAACTCTCACCGCTTTTCCCTCTCTCCCAAAATCTCAGCACATTTCCCTCTCTCCCAAACTCTCACTGCCCTTCCCTCTCTCCCAAAATCTCAACGCCTTTTCTCTCTCTCCAAAACTCTCACTGTATTTCCATCCCTCCCCAACTCTCACAGCTTTTCGCTCTCTCCCAAGCTCTCACCGCATTTCCCTCTCTCCCAAACTCTCACCGCATTTTTCTCTCTCCAAAACTCTCGCCGCATTTCCTCCCTCCCCAACTTTCGCCGGAATTCCCGCCCTCCCCAAGTCTCACCGCTTTTCCCTCTCTCCCAAACTCTCATCTTATTTCCCTCCCACCATCCCCAACTCTCGCTGCATTTCCCTCCCTTCCAACTCTCACCGCATTTCCGTCTCTCCCCAACTCTCCCAGCATTTCCTCCCTCCTCAACTCTCGCTGCATTTCCTTCCTTCCTCAACTCTCACCTCTTTTCCCTCTCTCCCAAACTCTCGCCGCATTTCCCTTTCACCCAAACTCTCACCGCATTTCTCTCTCTCCCTAATTCTCGCCACATTTCCATCCCTCCCCAACTCTCAAAACTTTTCCCTCTCTCCCAAACTCTCGCCACATATCCCTCTCTCCCAAATTCTGACCACATTTCCCTCTCTCAAAACTCTCACCGCATTTCTCTCTCTCCCAAATTCTCGCCACATTTCCCTCTCTCCCAAACTCTCACCGCTTTTCCCTCCCTCACCAACTCTCGCCGGATTTCCCTCCCGCCCGAACTCTCGCTGCATTTCCCTCCTTTCCGATCTCTCGCCGGATTTCACTCCCTCACCAACTCTCACCGCATTTCGTTCTCTCACCAACTCTCACCGCATTTCCCTCTCTCCCCAACTCTCACTGCATTTCCCACTGTCCCCAACTCTCACCGCATTTCGTTCTCTCACCAACTCTCACCGCATTTCCCTCTCTCCCATCCTCTCACCTCATTTCCCTCCCTACCCAACTCTCATCGCTTTTCCCTCTCTCCCAAACTCTCACCACATTTCCCTCTCTCCCAAATTCTCGCTGCATTTCCATCCCTCCCCAAGTCTCACCACTTTTCCCTCTCTCCAAAACTCTCACCGCATTTCTCTCTCTCCCTAATTCTCGCCACATTTCCATCCCTCCCCAACTCTCACCGCTTTTTCCTCTCTCCCAAACTCTCACCGCATTTCCCTCTCTCCCAAACTCTCACCGCATTTCCTTCCCTCCCCAAATCTCATCGCTTTTCCCTCTCTCCCAAACTCTCACCACATTTCCCTCTCTCCCCAGCTCTCATCGCTTTTCACTCTCTCCCAAACTCTCCCCGCATTTCCCTCTCTCCCAAACTATCACCGCATTTCTCTCTCTCCAAAACTCTCGCCGCATTTCCTCCCTCCCCAACTCACGCTGCATTTCCCTCTCTCCCCAAATCTCGCCACATTTCCTCCCTACCCAACTCTCACCAAATTTCCCTCCCTCCCCAAATCTCACCACATTTCCCTCCCTCCCCAAGTCTCGCTGCATTTCCCTCCCTCCCCAAATCTCACCACATTTCCCTCCCTCCCCAACTCTCGCCGCATTTCCTCCCTCCTCAGTTCTCGCCACATTTCATTCCCTCCTGAACCCTCGGCGCATTTCCCTCCCTCCCCAACTCTCAACGCATTTCCCTCCCTCCCAAACTCTGACCCCATTTCACTCGCTCCCCAACTCTCATCGCTTTTCCCTCTCTCCCAAACTCTCACCGCATTTCCCTCTCTCCCAAACTATCACTGCATTTCTCTCTCTCCAAAACTCTCGCCGCATTTCCTCTCACCCCAACTCTCGCCGCATTTCCCTTTCTCCCCAAATCTCGCCACATTGCCTCCCTACCCAACTCTCGCAACCTTTCCCTCCCTCCCCAACTCTCGCTGCTTTTCCATCTCCTCCCCAACTCTGGCCGCATTTCCTCCCTCCTCAAATCTCGCTGCATTTCCTTCCCTCCTCAACTCTCCCCGCATTTCCCTCCCTCCTGAACTCTCGCCGCATTTACCTCCCTTCCCAATTCTTGCCGCTTTTCCCTCTCTTCCAAACTCGCACTGCATTTCCCTCTCTCCCAAATTCAAGCCTCATTTCCATCCCTCCCCAAGTCTCACCGCTTTTCCCTCTCTCCCAAACTCTCACCGCATTTCCCTCTCTCCCAAACTCTCACCGCATTTCCATCCCTCCCCAAATCTCACCGCTTTTCCCTCTCTCCCAAACTCTCACCACATTTCCCTCTCTCCAAAACGCTCATCGCATTTCCCTCTCCCCAAACTCTCACCGCATTTCTCTCTCTCCCAAATTCGCGCCACATTTCCATCCGTCCCCCACTCTCACCGCTTTTCCCTCTCTCCCAAACTCTCACCGCTTTTCCCTCTCTCCCAAACTCTCACCGCATTTCCCTCTGTCCCAAACTCTCACCGCATTTCCATCCCTCCCCAAATCTCACCACTTTTCCCTCTCTCCAAAACTCTCACCACATTTCCCTCTCTCCAAAATTCTCACCGCATTTCCCTCTCTCCCAAACTCTCACCGCATTTCTCTCTCTCCCAAATTCTCGCCACATTTCCATCCCTCCCCAACTCTCACCGCTTTTCCTTCTCTCCCAAAATCTCACCGCATTTCCCTCTCTCCCAAACTCTCACTGCACTTCCCTCTATCCCAAAATCTCAACGCCTTTTCTCTCTCTCCAAACCTCTCACCTTATTTCCATCCCTCCCCAACTCTCACAGCTTTTCGCTCTCTCCCAAGCTCTCACCGCATTTCCCTCTCTCCCAAACTCTCACCGCATTACTCTCTCTCCCAAATTCTCGCCACATTTCCATCCCTCCCCAACTCTCACCGCTTTTCCCTCTCTCCCAAAATCTCAGCACATTTCCCTCTCTCCCAAACTCTCACTGCCCTTCCCTCTCTCCCAAAATCTCAACGCCTTTTCTCTCTCTCCAAAACTCTCACTGTATTTCCATCCCTCCCCAACTCTCACAGCTTTTCGCTCTCTCCCAAGCTCTCACCGCATTTCCCTCTCTCCCAAACTCTCACCGCATTTTTCTCTCTCCAAAACTCTCGCCGCATTTCCTCCCTCCCCAACTTTCGCCGGAATTCCCGCCCTCCCCAAGTCTCACCGCTTTTCCCTCTCTCCCAAACTCTCATCTTATTTCCCTCCCACCATCCCCAACTCTCGCTGCATTTCCCTCCCTTCCAACTCTCACCGCATTTCCGTCTCTCCCCAACTCTCCCAGCATTTCCTCCCTCCTCAACTCTCGCTGCATTTCCTTCCTTCCTCAACTCTCACCTCTTTTCCCTCTCTCCCAAACTCTCGCCGCATTTCCCTTTCACCCAAACTCTCACCGCATTTCTCTCTCTCCCTAATTCTCGCCACATTTCCATCCCTCCCCAACTCTCAAAACTTTTCCCTCTCTCCCAAACTCTCGCCACATATCCCTCTCTCCCAAATTCTGACCACATTTCCCTCTCTCAAAACTCTCACCGCATTTCTCTCTCTCCCAAATTCTCGCCACATTTCCCTCTCTCCCAAACTCTCACCGCTTTTCCCTCCCTCACCAACTCTCGCCGGATTTCCCTCCCGCCCGAACTCTCGCTGCATTTCCCTCCTTTCCGATCTCTCGCCGGATTTCACTCCCTCACCAACTCTCACCGCATTTCGTTCTCTCACCAACTCTCACCGCATTTCCCTCTCTCCCCAACTCTCACTGCATTTCCCACTGTCCCCAACTCTCACCGCATTTCGTTCTCTCACCAACTCTCACCGCATTTCCCTCTCTCCCATCCTCTCACCTCATTTCCCTCCCTACCCAACTCTCATCGCTTTTCCCTCTCTCCCAAACTCTCACCACATTTCCCTCTCTCCCAAATTCTCGCCGCATTTCCATCCCTCCCCAAGTCTCACCACTTTTCCCTCTCTCCAAAACTCTCACCGCATTTCTCTCTCTCCCTAATTCTCGCCACATTTCCATCCCTCCCCAACTCTCACCGCTTTTTCCTCTCTCCCAAACTCTCACCGCATTTCCCTCTCTCCCAAACTCTCACCGCATTTCCTTCCCTCCCCAAATCTCATCGCTTTTCCCTCTCTCCCAAACTCTCACCACATTTCCCTCTCTCCCCAGCTCTCATCGCTTTTCACTCTCTCCCAAACTCTCCCCGCATTTCCCTCTCTCCCAAACTATCACCGCATTTCTCTCTCTCCAAAACTCTCGCCGCATTTCCTCCCTCCCCAACTCACGCTGCATTTCCCTCTCTCCCCAAATCTCGCCACATTTCCTCCCTACCCAACTCTCACCAAATTTCCCTCCCTCCCCAAATCTCACCACATTTCCCTCCCTCCCCAAGTCTCGCTGCATTTCCCTCCCTCCCCAAATCTCACCACATTTCCCTCCCTCCCCAACTCTCGCCGCATTTCCTCCCTCCTCAGTTCTCGCCACATTTCATTCCCTCCTGAACCCTCGGCGCATTTCCCTCCCTCCCCAACTCTCAACGCATTTCCCTCCCTCCCAAACTCTGACCCCATTTCACTCGCTCCCCAACTCTCATCGCTTTTCCCTCTCTCCCAAACTCTCACCGCATTTCCCTCTCTCCCAAACTATCACTGCATTTCTCTCTCTCCAAAACTCTCGCCGCATTTCCTCTCACCCCAACTCTCGCCGCATTTCCCTTTCTCCCCAAATCTCGCCACATTGCCTCCCTACCCAACTCTCGCAACCTTTCCCTCCCTCCCCAACTCTCGCTGCTTTTCCATCTCCTCCCCAACTCTGGCCGCATTTCCTCCCTCCTCAAATCTCGCTGCATTTCCTTCCCTCCTCAACTCTCCCCGCATTTCCCTCCCTCCTGAACTCTCGCCGCATTTACCTCCCTTCCCAATTCTTGCCGCTTTTCCCTCTCTTCCAAACTCGCACTGCATTTCCCTCTCTCCCAAATTCAAGCCTCATTTCCATCCCTCCCCAAGTCTCACCGCTTTTCCCTCTCTCCCAAACTCTCACCGCATTTCCCTCTCTCCCAAACTCTCACCGCATTTCCATCCCTCCCCAAATCTCACCGCTTTTCCCTCTCTCCCAAACTCTCACCACATTTCCCTCTCTCCAAAACGCTCATCGCATTTCCCTCTCCCCAAACTCTCACCGCATTTCTCTCTCTCCCAAATTCGCGCCACATTTCCATCCGTCCCCCACTCTCACCGCTTTTCCCTCTCTCCCAAACTCTCACCGCTTTTCCCTCTCTCCCAAACTCTCACCGCATTTCCCTCTGTCCCAAACTCTCACCGCATTTCCATCCCTCCCCAAATCTCACCACTTTTCCCTCTCTCCAAAACTCTCACCACATTTCCCTCTCTCCAAAATTCTCACCGCATTTCCCTCTCTCCCAAACTCTCACCGCATTTCTCTCTCTCCCAAATTCTCGCCACATTTCCATCCCTCCCCAACTCTCACCGCTTTTCCTTCTCTCCCAAAATCTCACCGCATTTCCCTCTCTCCCAAACTCTCACTGCACTTCCCTCTATCCCAAAATCTCAACGCCTTTTCTCTCTCTCCAAACCTCTCACCTTATTTCCATCCCTCCCCAACTCTCACAGCTTTTCGCTCTCTCCCAAGCTCTCACCGCATTTCCCTCTCTCCCAAACTCTCACCGCATTACTCTCTCTCCCAAATTCTCGCCACATTTCCATCCCTCCCCAACTCTCACCGCTTTTCCCTCTCTCCCAAAATCTCAGCACATTTCCCTCTCTCCCAAACTCTCACTGCCCTTCCCTCTCTCCCAAAATCTCAACGCCTTTTCTCTCTCTCCAAAACTCTCACTGTATTTCCATCCCTCCCCAACTCTCACAGCTTTTCGCTCTCTCCCAAGCTCTCACCGCATTTCCCTCTCTCCCAAACTCTCACCGCATTTTTCTCTCTCCAAAACTCTCGCCGCATTTCCTCCCTCCCCAACTTTCGCCGGAATTCCCGCCCTCCCCAAGTCTCACCGCTTTTCCCTCTCTCCCAAACTCTCATCTTATTTCCCTCCCACCATCCCCAACTCTCGCTGCATTTCCCTCCCTTCCAACTCTCACCGCATTTCCGTCTCTCCCCAACTCTCCCAGCATTTCCTCCCTCCTCAACTCTCGCTGCATTTCCTTCCTTCCTCAACTCTCACCTCTTTTCCCTCTCTCCCAAACTCTCGCCGCATTTCCCTTTCACCCAAACTCTCACCGCATTTCTCTCTCTCCCTAATTCTCGCCACATTTCCATCCCTCCCCAACTCTCAAAACTTTTCCCTCTCTCCCAAACTCTCGCCACATATCCCTCTCTCCCAAATTCTGACCACATTTCCCTCTCTCAAAACTCTCACCGCATTTCTCTCTCTCCCAAATTCTCGCCACATTTCCCTCTCTCCCAAACTCTCACCGCTTTTCCCTCCCTCACCAACTCTCGCCGGATTTCCCTCCCGCCCGAACTCTCGCTGCATTTCCCTCCTTTCCGATCTCTCGCCGGATTTCACTCCCTCACCAACTCTCACCGCATTTCGTTCTCTCACCAACTCTCACCGCATTTCCCTCTCTCCCCAACTCTCACTGCATTTCCCACTGTCCCCAACTCTCACCGCATTTCGTTCTCTCACCAACTCTCACCGCATTTCCCTCTCTCCCATCCTCTCACCTCATTTCCCTCCCTACCCAACTCTCATCGCTTTTCCCTCTCTCCCAAACTCTCACCACATTTCCCTCTCTCCCAAATTCTCACCGCATTTCCATCCCTCCCCAAGTCTCACCACTTTTCCCTCTCTCCAAAACTCTCACCGCATTTCTCTCTCTCCCTAATTCTCGCCACATTTCCATCCCTCCCCAACTCTCACCGCTTTTTCCTCTCTCCCAAACTCTCACCGCATTTCCCTCTCTCCCAAACTCTCACCGCATTTCCTTCCCTCCCCAAATCTCATCGCTTTTCCCTCTCTCCCAAACTCTCACCACATTTCCCTCTCTCCCCAGCTCTCATCGCTTTTCACTCTCTCCCAAACTCTCCCCGCATTTCCCTCTCTCCCAAACTATCACCGCATTTCTCTCTCTCCAAAACTCTCGCCGCATTTCCTCCCTCCCCAACTCACGCTGCATTTCCCTCTCTCCCCAAATCTCGCCACATTTCCTCCCTACCCAACTCTCACCAAATTTCCCTCCCTCCCCAAATCTCACCACATTTCCCTCCCTCCCCAAGTCTCGCTGCATTTCCCTCCCTCCCCAAATCTCACCACATTTCCCTCCCTCCCCAACTCTCGCCGCATTTCCTCCCTCCTCAATTCTCGCCACATTTCATTCCCTCCTGAACTCTCGCCGCATTTCCCTCCCTCCCCAACTCTCACCGCATTTCCCTCCCTCCCAAACTCTGACCCCATTTCACTCGCTCCCCAACTCTCATCGCTTTTCCCTCTCTCCCAAACTCTCACCGCATTTCCCTCTCTCCCAAACTATCACTGCATTTCTCTCTCTCCAAAACTCTCGCCGCATTTCCTCCCTCCCCAACTCTCACCGTGTTTCCCTCTCTCCCCAAATCTCGCCACATTTCCCGCCCTCCCCAACTCTCGCAACATTTCCCTCCCTCCCCAACTCTCGCTGCTTTTGCCTCTCCTCCCCAACTCTGGCCGCATTTCCTCCCTCCTCAACTCTCGCCGCATTTCCTTCCCTCCTCAACTCTCCCCGCATTTCCCTCCCTCCTGAATTCTCGCCGCATTTACCTCCCTTCCCAATTCTTGCCGCTTTTCCCTCTCTTCCAAACTCTCATCGCATTTCCCTCTCTCCCAAACTCTCACCGCATTTTCCTCTCTCCCAAACTCTCACCGCATTTCCATCCCTCCCCAAATCTCACCGCTTTTCCCTCTCTCCCAAACTCTCGCCACATTTCCATCTCTCCAAAACTCTCACCGCATTTCCCTCTCTCCCAAACTCTCACCGCAATTCCATCCCTCCCCAAATCTCACCACTTTTCCCTCTCTCCAAAACTCTCACCACATTTCCCTCTCTCCAAAATTCTCACCGCATTTCCCTCTTTCCCAAACTCTCACTGCATTTCTCTCTCTCCCAAATTCTCGCCACATTTCCATCCCTCCCCAACTCTCACCGCTTTTCCCTCTCTCCCAAAATCTCACCTAATTTCCCTCTCTCCCAAACTCTCACTGCACTTCCCTCTATCCCAAAATCTCAACGCCTTTTCTCTCTCTCCAAAACTCTCACCTTATTTCCATCCCTCCCCAACTCTCACAGCTTTTCCCTCTCTCCCAAGCTCTCACTGCATTTCCCTCTCTCCCAAACTCTCACCGCATTACTCTCTCTCCCAAATTCTCGCCACATTTCCATCCCTCCCCAACTCTCACCGCTTTTCCCTCTCTCCCAAACTCTCATCTTATTTCCCTCCCTCCATCCCCAACTCTCGCTGCATTTCCCTCCCTTCCAACTCTCACCGCATTTCCGTCTCTCCCCAACTCTCCCAGCATTTCCTCCCTCCTCAAATCTCGCCGCATTTCCTTCCTTCCTCCACTCTCACCTCTTTTCCCTCTCTCCCACACTCTCGCCGCATTTCCCTTTCACCCAAACTCTCACCGCATTTCTCTCTCTCCCTAATTCTCGCCACATTTCCATCGCTCCCCAACTCTCACCACTTTTCCCTCTCTCCCAAACTCTCACCACATATCCCTCTCTCCCAAATTCTGACCACATTTCCCTCTCTCCCAAACTCTCACCGCTTTTCCCTCCCTCACCAACTCTCGCCGGATTTCCCTCCCGCCCGAACTCTCGCTGCATTTCCCTCCTTTCCGATCTCTCGCCGGATTTCACTCCCTCACCAACTCTCACCGCATTTCGTTCTCTCACCAACTTTCACCGCATTTCCCTCTCTCCCCAACTCTCACTGCATTTCCCACTGTCCCCAACTCTCACCGCATTTCGTTCTCTCACCAACTCTCACCGCATTTCCCTCTCTCCCATCCTCTCACCTCATTTCCCTCCCTACCCAACTCTCATCGCTTTTCCCTCTCTCCCAAACTCTCACCGCATTTCCCTCTCTCCCAAATTCTCGCCGCATTTCCATCCCTCCCCAAGTCTCACCACTTTTCCCTCTCTCCCAAACTCTCACCGCATTTCCCTCTCTCCCACACTCTCACCGCATTTCCCTTTCACCCAAACTCTAACCACATTTCTCTCTCTCGCAAGTTCTCGCTGCATTTCCATCCCTCCCCAACTCTCACCGCTTTCCCCTCTCTCCCAAACTCTCACCGCATTTCTCTCTCTCCCTAATTCTCGCCACATTTCCATCCCTCCCCAACTCTCACCGCTTTTCCCTCTCTCCCAAACTCTCACCGCATTTCCCTCTCTCCCAAACTCTCACCGCATTTCCTTCCCTCCCCAAATCTCACCGCTTTTCCCTCTCTCCCAAACTCTCGCCACATTTCACTCTCTCCAAAACGCTCATCGCATGTTCCTCTCCCCAAACTCTCACCGCATTTCTCTCTCTCCCAAATTCGCGCCACATTTCCATCCGTCCCCAACTCTCACCGCTTTTCCCTCTCTCCCAAACTCTTACCGCTTTTCCCTCTCTCCCAAACTCTCACCGCATTTCCCACTCTCCCAAACTCTCACCGCATTTCCATCCCTCCCCAAATCTCACCGTTTTTCCCTCTCTCCCAAACTCTCGCCACATTTCCATCTCTACAAAACTCTCCCCGCATTTCCCTCTCTCCAAAACTCTCACCGCATTTCTCTCTCTCCCAAATTCGCGCCACATTTCCATCCCTCCCCAACTCTCACCACTTTTCCCTCTCTCCAAAACTCTCACCACATTTCCCTCTCTCCAAAATTCTCACCGCATTTCCCTCTCTCCCAAACTCTCACCGCATTTCTCTCTCTCCCAAATTCTCGCCACATTTCCATCCCTCCCCAACTCTCACTGCTTTTCCCTCTCTCCCAAAATCTCACAGCATTTCCCTCTTTCCCAAACTCTCACCGCATTTCCCTCTCTCCCAAACTCTCACTGCATTTCCATCCCTCCCCAAATCTCACCGCTATTCCCTCTCTCCAAAACTCTCGCCACATTTCCATCTCTCCAAAACTCTCACCGCATTTCCCTCTTTCCCAAACTCTCACTGCATTTCCCTCTCTCCCAAACTCTCACCGCATTTCCATCCCTCCCCAAATCTCACCGCTTTTCCCTCTCTCCCAAACTCTCGCCACATTTCCCTCTCTTCAAAACGCTCATCGCATTTCCCTCTCCCCCAAACTCTCACCGCATTTCCCTCTCTCCCAAACTCTCACCGTATTTCCATCCCTCCCCAAATCTCACCTTTTTTCCCTCTCTCCCAAACTCTCGCCACATTTCCATCTCTCCAAAACTCTAACCGCATTTCGCTCTCTCCAAAACTCTCACCGCACTTCTCTCTCTCCCAAATTCGCGCCACATTTCCATCCCTCCACAACTCTCACCACTTTTCCCTCTCTCCAAAACTCTCACCACATTTCCCTCTTTCCAAAATTCTCACCGCATTTCCCTCTCTCCCAAACTCTCAACGCCTTTTCTCTCTCTCCAAAACTCTCACCTTATTTCCATCCCTCCCCAACTCTCACAGCTTTTCCCTCTCTCCCAAGCTCTCACCGCATTACTCTCTCTCCCAAATTCTCGCCACATTTCCATCCCTCCCCAACTCTCACCGCTTTTCCCTCTCTCCCAAACTCTCATCTTATTTCCCTCCCTCCATCCCCAACTCTCGCTGCATTTCCCTCCCTTCCAACTCTCACCGCATTTCCGTCTCTCCCCAACTCTCCCAGCATTTCCTCCCTCCTCAAATCTCGCCGCATTTCCTTCCTTCCTCAACTCTCACCTCTTTTCCCACTCTCCCACACTCTCGCCGCATTTCCCTTTCACCCAAACTCTCACCGCATTTCTCTCTCTCCCTAATTCTCGCCACATTTCCATCGCTCCCCAACTCTCACCACTTTTCCCTCTCTCCCAAACTCTCACCACATATCCCTCTCTCCCAAATTCTGACCACAATTCCCTCTCTCCCAAACTCTCACCGCTTTTCCCTCCCTCACCAACTCTCGCCGGATTTCTCTCCCGCCCGAACTCTCGCTGCATTTCCCTCCTTTCCGATCTCTCGCCGGATTTCACTCCCTCACCAACTCTCACCGCATTTCGTTCTCTCACCAACTCTCACCGCATTTCCCTCTCTCCCCAACTCTCACTGCATTTCCCACTGTCCCCAACTCTCACCGCATTTCGTTCTCTCACCAACTCTCACCGCATTTCCCTCTCTCCCATCCTCTCACCTCATTTCCCTCCCTACCCAACTCTCATCGCTTTTCCCTCTCTCCCAAATTCTCGCCGCATTTCCATCCCTCCCCAAGTCTCACCACTTTTCCCTCTCTCCCAAACTCTCACCGCATTTCCCTCTCTCCCACACTCTCACCGCATTTCCCTTTCACCCAAACTCTAACCACATTTCTCTCTCTCGCAAGTTCTCGCTGCATTTCCATCCCTCCCCAACTCTCACCGCTTTCCCCTCTCTCCCAAACTCTCACCGCATTTCTCTCTCTCCCTAATTCTCGCCACATTTCCATCCCTCCCCAACTCTCACCGCTTTTCCCTCTCTCCCAAACTCTCACCGCATTTCCCTCTCTCCCAAACTCTCACCGCATTTCCTTCCCTCCCCAAATCTCACCGCTTTTCCCTCTCTCCCAAACTCTCGCCACATTTCACTCTCTCCAAAACGCTCATCGCATTTCCCTCTCCCCCAAACTCTCACCGCATTTCTCTCTCTCCCAAATTCGCGCCACATTTCCATCCGTCCCCAACTCTCACCGCTTTCCCCTCTCTCCCCAACTCTTACCGCTTTTCCCTCTCTCCCAAACTCTCACCGCATTTCCCTCTCTCCCAAACTCTCACCGCATTTCCATCCCTCCCCAAATCTCACCGTTTTTCCCTCTCTCCCAAACTCTCGCCACATTTCCATCTCTCCAAAACTCTCACCGCATTTCTCTCTATCCCATATTCGCGCCACATTTCCATCCCTCCCCAACTCTCACCACTTTTCCCTCTCTCCAAAACTCTCACCACATTTCCCTCTCTCCAAAATTCTCACCGCATTTCCCTCTCTCCCAAACTCTCAACGCCTTTTCTCTCTCTCCAAAACTCTCACCTTATTTCCATCCCTCCCCAACTCTCACAGCTTTTCCCTCTCTCCCAAGCTCTCACCGCATTACTCTCTCTCCCAAATTCTCGCCACATTTCCATCCCTCCCCAACTCTCACCGCTTTTCCCTCTCTCCCAAACTCTCATCTTATTTCCCTCCCTCCATCCCCAACTCTCGCTGCATTTCCCTCCCTTCCAACTCTCACCGCATTTCCGTCTCTCCCCAACTCTCCCAGCATTTCCTCCCTCCTCAAATCTCGCCGCATTTCCTTCCTTCCTCAACTCTCACCTCTTTTCCCACTCTCCCACACTCTCGCCGCATTTCCCTTTCACCCAAACTCTCACCTCATTTCTCTCTCTCCCTAATTCTCGCCACATTTCCATCGCTCCCCAACTCTCACCACTTTTCCCTCTCTCCCAAACTCTCACCACATATCCCTCTCTCCCAAATTCTGACCACAATTCCCTCTCTCCCAAACTCTCACCGCTTTTCCCTCCCTCACCAACTCTCGCCGGATTTCCCTCCCGCCCGAACTCTCGCTGCATTTCCCTCCTTTCCGATCTCTCGCCGGATTTCACTCCCTCACCAACTCTCACCGCATTTCGTTCTCTCACCAACTCTCACCGCATTTCCCTCTCTCCCCAACTCTCACTGCATTTCCCACTGTCCCCAACTCTCACCGCATTTCGTTCTCTCACCAACTCTCACCGCATTTCCCTCTCTCCCATCCTCTCACCTCATTTCCCTCCCTACCCAACTCTCATCGCTTTTCCCTCTCTCCCAAATTCTCGCCGCATTTCCATCCCTCCCCAAGTCTCACCACTTTTCCCTCTCTCCCAAACTCTCACCGCATTTCCCTCTCTCCCACACTCTCACCGCATTTCCCTTTCACCCAAACTCTAACCACATTTCTCTCTCTCGCAAGTTCTCGCGGCATTTCCATCCCTCCCCAACTCTCACCGCTTTCCCCTCTCTCCCAAACTCTCACCGCATTTCTCTCTCTCCCTAATTCTCGCCACATTTCCATCCCTCCCCAACTCTCACCGCTTTTCCCTCTCTCCCAAACTCTCACCGCATTTCCCTCTCTCCCAAACTCTCACCGCATTTCCTTCCCTCCCCAAATCTCACCGCTTTTCCCACTCTCCCTAACTCTTGCCACATTTCACTCTCTCCAAAACGCTCATCGCATTTCCCTCTCCCCCAAACTCTCACCGCATTTCTCTCTCTCCCAAATTCGCACCACATTTCCATCCGTCCCCAACTCTCACCGCTTTCCCCTCTCTCCCCAACTCTTACCGCTTTTCCCTCTCTCCCAAACTCTCACCGCATTTCCCTCTCTCCCAAACTCTCACCGCATTTCCATCCCTCCCCAAATCTCACCGTTTTTCCCTCTCTCCCAAACTCTCGCCACATTTCCATCTCTCCAAAACTCTCCCCGCATTTCCCTCTCTCCAAAACTCTCACTGCATTTCTCTCTCTCCCAAATTCGCGCCACATTTCCATCCCTCCCCAACTCTCACCACTTTTCCCTCTCTCCAAAACTCTCACCACATTTCCCTCTCTCCAAAATTCTCACCGCATTTCCCTCTCTCCCAAACTCTCACCGCATTTCTCTCTCTCCCAAATTCTCGCCACATTTCCATCCCTCCCCAACTCTCACCGCTTTTCCCTCTCTCCCAAAATCTCACAGCATTTCCCTCTTTCCCAAACTCTCACCGCATTTCCCTCTCTCCCAAACTCTCACCGCATTCCCATCCCTCCCCAAATCTCACCGCTTTTCCCTCTCTCCCAAGCTCTCGCCACATTTCCCTCTCTCCAAAACTCTCATCGCATTTCCCTCTCTCCCAAACTCTCACCGCATTTCTCGCTCTCCCAAATTCGCGCCACATTTCCATCCGGCCCAACTCTCTCCGCTTTTCCCTCTCTCCCAAACTCTAACCGCATTTCCCTCTCTCCCAAACTCTCACCGCATTTCCATCCCTCCCCAAATCTCACCGCTATTCCCTCTCTCCAAAACTCTCGCCACATTTCCATCTCTCCAAAACTCTCACCGCATTTCCCTCTCTCCCAAACTCTCACCGCATTTCCCTCTCTCCCAAACTCTCACCGCATTTCCATCCCTCCCCAAATCTCACCGCTTTTCCCTCTCTCCCAAACTCTCACCACATTTCCCTCTCTCCAAAACGCTCATCGCATTTCCCTCTCCCCAAAACTCTCTCCGCATTTCCCTCTCTCCCAAACTCTCACCGCATTTCCATCCCTCCCCAAATCTCACCTTTTTTCCCTCTCTCCCAAACTCTCACCACATTTCCATCTCTCCAAAACTCTCACCGCATTTCGCTCTCTCCAAAACTCTCACCGCATTTCTCTCTCTCCCAAATTCGCGCCACATTTCCATCCCTCCACAACTCTCACCACTTTTCCCTCTCTCCAAAACTCTCACCACATTTCCCGCTTTCCAAAATTCTCACCGCATTTCCCTCTCTCCAAAACTCTCACCGCATTTCTCTCCCTCCCAAATTCTCGCCACATTTCCATCCGTCCCCAACTCTCACCGCTTTTCCCTCTCTCCCAAAATCTCACTGCATTTCCCTCTCTCCCAAACTCTCACCGCATTTCCCTCTCTCCCAAACTCTCACCGCATTTCCCTCTCTCCCAAACTCTCACCGCATTTCTCTCTCTCCCAAATTCGCACCACATTTCCATCCGACCCAACTCTCACCGCTTTTCCCTCTCTCCCAAACTCTCACCGCTTTTCCCTCTCTCCCAAACTCTCACCGCATTTCCCTCTCTCCCAAACTCCGAGCGCATTTCCATCCCTCCCCAAATCTCACCTCTTTTCCCTCTCTCCCAAACTCTCGCCACATTTCCATCTCTCCAAAACTCTCACCGCATTTCCCTCTCTCCCAAACTCTCACCGCATTTCCATCCCTCCCCAAATCTCACCACTTTTCCCTCTCTCCAAAACTCTCACCGCATTTCCCTCTCTCCAAAATTCTCACCGCATTTCCCTCTTTCCCAAACTCTCACCGCATTTCTCTCTCTCCCAAATTCTCGCCACATTTCCATCCCTCCCCAACTCTCACCGCTTTTCCCTCTCTCCAAAAATCTCATCTAATTTCCCTCTCTCCCAAACTCTCACTGCACTTCCCTCTTTCCAAAATCTCAACGCCTTTTCTCTCTCTCCAAAACTCTCACCTTATTTCCATCCCTCCCCAACTCTCACAGCTTTTTGCTCTCTCCCAAGCTCTCACCGCATTTCCCTCTCTCCCAAACTCTCACCGCATTACTCTCTCTCCCAAATTCTCGCCACATTTCCATTCCTCCCCAACTCTCACCGCTTTTCCCTCTCTCCCAAACTCTCATCTTATTTCCCTCCCTCCATCCCCAACTCTCGCTGCATTTCCCTCCCTTCCAACTCTCACCGCATTTCCGTCTCTCCGCAACTCTCCCAGCATTTGCTCCCTCCTCAACTCTCGCCGCATTTCCTTCCTTCCTCAACTCTCACCTCTTTTCCCTCTCTCCCACACTCTCGCCGCATTTCCCTTTCACCCAAACTCTCACCGCATTTCTCTCTCTCCCTAATTCTCGCCACATTTCCATTCCTCCCCAACTCTCACCGCTTTCCCCTCTCTCCCAAACTCTCACCGCATTTCTCTCTCTCCCTAATTCTCGCCACATTTCCATCCCTCCCCAACTCTCACCGCTTTTCCCTCTCTCCCAAACTCTCACCGCATTTCCCTCTCTCCCAAACTCTCACCGCATTTCCTTCCCTCCCCAAATCTCACCGCTTTTCCCTCTCTCCCAAACTCTCGCCACATTTCACTCTCTCCAAAACGCTCATCGCATTTCCCTCTCCCCCAAACTCTCACCGCATTTCTCTCTCCCCCAAATTCGCGCCACATTTCCATCCGTCCCCAACTCTCACCGCTTTTCCCTCTCTCCCAAACTCTTACCGCTTTTCCCTCTCTCCCAAACTCTCACCGCATTTCCCTCTCTCCCAAACTCTCACCGCATTTCCATCCCTCCCCAAATCTCACCGTTTTTCCCTCTCTCCCAAACGCTCGCCACATTTCCATCTCTCCAAAACTCTCACCGCATTTCCCTCTCTCCAAAACTCTCACCGCATTTCTCTCTCTCCCAAATTCGCGCCACATTTCCATCCCTCCCCAACTCTCACAACTTTTCCCTCTCTCCAAAACTCTCACCACATTTCCCTCTCTCCAAAATTCTCACCGCATTTCCCTCTCTCCCAAACTCTCACCGCATTTCTCTCTCTCCCAAATTCTCGCCACATTTCCATCCCTCCCCAACTCTCACCGCTTTTCCCTCTCTCCCAAAATCTCACAGCATTTCCCTCTTTCCCAAACTCTCACCGCATTTCCCTCTCTCCCAAACTCTCACCGCATTCCCATCCCTCCCCAAATCTCACCGCTTTTCCCTCTCTCCCAAGCTCTCGCCACATTTCCCTCTCTCCAAAACTCTCATCGCATTTCCCTCTCTCCCAAACTCTCACCGCATTTCTCGCTCTCCCAAATTCGCGCCACATTTCCATCCGTCCCCAACTGTCACCGCTTTTCCCTCTCTCCAAAACTCTCACCGCATTTCCCTCTCTCCCAAACTCTCACCGCATTTCCATCCCTCCCCAAATCTCACCGCTATTCCCTCTCTCCAAAACTCTCGCCACATTTCCATCTCTCCAAAACTCTCACCTCATTTCCCTCTTTCCCAAACTCTCACCGCATTTCCCTCTCTCCCAAACTCTCACCGCATTTCCATCCCTCCCCAAATCTCACCGCTTTTCCCTCTCTCCCAAACTCTCGCCACATTTCCCTCTCTCCAAAACGCTCATCGCATTTCCCTCTCCCCCAAACTCTCACCGCATTTCCCTCTCTCCCAAACTCTCACCGCATTTCCATCCCTCCCCAAATCTCACCGCTTTTCCCTCTCTCCCAAACTCTCACCACATTTCCCTCTCTCCAAAACGCTCATCGCATTTCCCTCTCCCCAAAACTCTCTCCGCATTTCCCTCTCTCCCAAACTCTCACCGCATTTCCATCCCTCCCCAAATCTCACCTTTTTTCCCTCTCTCCCAAACTCTCACCACATTTCCATCTCTCCAAAACTCTCACCGCATTTCGCTCTCTCCAAAACTCTCACCGCATTTCTCTCTCTCCCAAATTCGCGCCACATTTCCATCCCTCCACAACTCTCACCACTTTTCCCTCTCTCCAAAACTCTCACCACATTTCCCGCTTTCCAAAATTCTCACCGCATTTCCCTCTCTCCAAAACTCTCACCGCATTTCTCTCCCTCCCAAATTCTCGCCACATTTCCATCCGTCCCCAACTCTCACCGCTTTTCCCTCTCTCCCAAAATCTCACTGCATTTCCCTCTCTCCCAAACTCTCACCGCATTTCCCTCTCTCCCAAACTCTCACCGCATTTCCATCCCTCCCCAAATCTCACCGCTTTTCCCTCTCTCCCAAGCTCTCGCCACATTTACGTCTCTCCAAAACTCTCATCGCATTTCCCTCTCTCCCAAACTCTCACCGCATTTCTCTCTCTCCCAAATTCGCACCACATTTCCATCCGACCCAACTCTCACCGCTTTTCCCTCTCTCCCAAACTCTCACCGCTTTTCCCTCTCTCCCAAACTCTCACCGCATTTCCCTCTCTCCCAAACTCCGAGCGCATTTCCATCCCTCCCCAAATCTCACCTCTTTTCCCTCTCTCCCTAACTCTCGCCACATTTCCATCTCTCCAAAACTCTCACCGCATTTCCCTCTCTCCCAAACTCTCACCGCATTTCCATCCCTCCCCAAATCTCACCACTTTTCCCTCTCTCCAAAACTCTCACCACATTTCCCTCTCTCCAAAATTCTCACCGCATTTCCCTCTTTCCCAAACTCTCACCGCATTTCTCTCTCTCCCAAATTCTCGCCACATTTCCATCCCTCCCCAACTCTCACCGCTTTTCCCTCTCTCCAAAAATCTCATCTAATTTCCCTCTCTCCCAAACTCTCACTGCACTTCCCTCTTTCCAAAATCTCAACGCCTTTTCTCTCTCTCCAAAACTCTCACCTTATTTCCATCCCTCCCCAACTCTCACAGCTTTTTGCTCTCTCCCAAGCTCTCACCGCATTTCCCTCTCTCCCAAACTCTCACCGCATTACTCTCTCTCCCAAATTCTCGCCACATTTCCATTCCTCCCCAACTCTCACCGCTTTTCCCTCTCTCCCAAACTCTCATCTTATTTCCCTCCCTCCATCCCCAACTCTCGCTGCATTTCCCTCCCTTCCAACTCTCACCGCATTTCCGTCTCTCCGCAACTCTCCCAGCATTTGCTCCCTCCTCAACTCTCGCCGCATTTCCTTCCTTCCTCAACTCTCACCTCTTTTCCCTCTCTCCCACACTCTCGCCGCATTTCCCTTTCACCCAAACTCTCACCGCATTTCTCTCTCTCCCTAATTCTCGCCACATTTCCATTCCTCCCCAACTCTCACCGCTTTCCCCTCTCTCCCAAACTCTCACCGCATTTCTCTCTCTCCCTAATTCTCGCCACATTTCCATCCCTCCCCAACTCTCACCGCTTTTCCCTCTCTCCCAAACTCTCACCGCATTTCCCTCTCTCCCAAACTCTCACCGCATTTCCTTCCCTCCCCAAATCTCACCGCTTTTCCCTCTCTCCCAAACTCTCGCCACATTTCACTCTCTCCAAAACGCTCATCGCATTTCCCTCTCCCCCAAACTCTCACCGCATTTCTCTCTCCCCCAAATTCGCGCCACATTTCCATCCGTCCCCAACTCTCACCGCTTTTCCCTCTCTCCCAAACTCTTACCGCTTTTCCCTCTCTCCCAAACTCTCACCGCATTTCCCTCTCTCCCAAACTCTCACCGCATTTCCATCCCTCCCCAAATCTCACCGTTTTTCCCTCTCTCCCAAACGCTCGCCACATTTCCATCTCTCCAAAACTCTCACCGCATTTCCCTCTCTCCAAAACTCTCACCGCATTTCTCTCTCTCCCAAATTCGCGCCACATTTCCATCCCTCCCCAACTCTCACAACTTTTCCCTCTCTCCAAAACTCTCACCACATTTCCCTCTCTCCAAAATTCTCACCGCATTTCCCTCTCTCCCAAACTCTCACCGCATTTCTCTCTCTCCCAAATTCTCGCCACATTTCCATCCCTCCCCAACTCTCACCGCTTTTCCCTCTCTCCCAAAATCTCACAGCATTTCCCTCTTTCCCAAACTCTCAC
Source organism: Carcharodon carcharias (assembly GCF_017639515.1). Lineage (NCBI taxonomy): Eukaryota > Metazoa > Chordata > Chondrichthyes > Lamniformes > Lamnidae > Carcharodon > Carcharodon carcharias. The sequence continues at coordinate 43,472,620 of NC_054483.1, read as the reverse complement.
CGCATTTCCCTCTCTCCCAAACTCTCACCGCATTCCCATCCCTCCCCAAATCTCACCGCTTTTCCCTCTCTCCCAAGCTCTCGCCACATTTCCCTCTCTCCAAAACTCTCAACGCATTTCCCTCTCTCCCAAACTCTCACCGCATTTCTCGCTCTCCCAAATTCGCGCCACATTTCCATCCGTCCCCAACTGTCACCGCTTTTCCCTCTCTCCAAAACTCTCACCGCATTTCCCTCTCTCCCAAACTCTCACCGCATTTCCATCCCTCCCCAAATCTCACCGCTATTCCCTCTCTCCAAAACTCTCGCCACATTTCCATCTCTCCAAAACTCTCACCTCATTTCCCTCTTTCCCAAACTCTCACCGCATTTCCCTCTCTCCCAAACTCTCACCGCATTTCCATCCCTCCCCAAATCTCACCGCTTTTCCCTCTCTCCCAAACTCTCGCCACATTTCCCTCTCTCCAAAACGCTCATCGCATTTCCCTCTCCCCCAAACTCTCACCGCATTTCCCTCTCTCCCAAACTCTCACCGCATTTCCATCCCTCCCCAAATCTCACCTTTTTTCCCTCTCTCCCAAACTCTCGCCACATTTCCATCTCTCCAAAACTCTCACCGCATTTCCCTCTCTCCAAAACTCTCACCGCATTTCTCTCTCTCCCAAATTCGCGCCACGTTTCCATCCCTCCACAACTCTCACCACTTTTCCCTCTCTCCAAAACTCTCACCACATTTCCCTCTTTCCAAAATTCTCACCGCATTTCCCTCTCTCCCAAACTCTCACCGCATTTCTCTCTCTCCCAAATTCTCGCCACATTTCCATCCCTCCCCAACTCTCACCGCTTTTCCCTCTCTCCCAAAATCTCACTGCATTTCCCTCTCTCCCAAACTCTCACCGCATTTCCCTCTCTCCCAAACTCTCACCGCATTTCCATCCCTCCCCAAATCTCACCGCTTTTCCCTCTCTCCCAAGCTCTCGCCACATTTACGTCTCTCCAAAACTCTCATCGCATTTCCCTCTCTCCCAAACTCTCAACGCATTTCTCTCTCTCCCAAATTCGCTCCACATTTCCATCCGTCCCCAACTCTCACCGCTTTTCCCTCTCTCCCAAACTCTCACCGCTTTTCCCTCTCTCCCAAACTCTCACCGCATTTCCCTCTCTCCCAAACTCTCAGCGCATTTCCATCCCTCCCCAAATCTCACCGCTTTTCCCTCTCTCCCAAACTCTCGCCACATTTCCATCTCTCCAAAACTCTCACCGCATTTCCCTCTCTCCCAAACTCTCACCGCATTTCCATCCCTCCCCAAATCTCACCACTTTTCCCTCTCTCCAAAACTCTCACCACATTTCCCTCTCTCCAAAATTCTCACCGCATTTCCCTCTTTCCCAAACTCTCACCGCATTTCTCTCTCTCCCAAATTCTCGCCACATTTCCATCCCTCCCCAACTCTCACCGCTTTTCCCTCTCTCCAAAAATCTCATCTAATTTCCCTCTCTCCCAAACTCTCACTGCACTTCCCTCTATCCCAAAATCTCAACGCCTTTTCTCTCTCTCCAAAACTCTCACCTTATTTCCATCCCTCCCCAACTCTCACAGCTTTTTGCTCTCTCCCAAGCTCTCACCGCATTTCCCTCTCTCCCAAACTCTCACCGCATTACTCTCTCTCCCAAATTCTCGCCACATTTCCATCCCTCCCCAACTCTCACCGCTTTTCCCTCTCTCCCAAACTCTCATCTTATTTCCCTCCCTCCATCCCCAACTCTCGCTGCATTTCCCTCCCTTCCAACTCTCACCGCATTTCCGTCTCTCCGCAACTCTCCCAGCATTTCCTCCCTCCTCAACTCTCGCCGCATTTCCTTCCTTCCTCAACTCTCACCTCTTTTCCCTCTCTCCCACACTCTCGCCGCATTTCCCTTTCACCCAAACTCTCACCGCATTTCTCTCTCTCCCTAATTCTCGCCACATTTCCATCCCTCCCCAACTCTCACCGCTTTTCCCTCTCTCCCAAACTCTCACCGCATTTCCCTCTCTCCCAAACTCTCACCGCATTTCCTTCCCTCCCCAAATCTCACCGCTTTTCCCTCTCTCCCAAACTCTCGCCACATTTCACTCTCTCCAAAACGCTCATCGCATTTCCCTCTCCCCCAAACTCTCACCGCATTTCTCTCTCTCCCAAATTCGCGCCACATTTCCATCCGTCCCCAACTCTCACCGCTTTCCCCTCTCTCCCCAACTCTTACCGCTTTTCCCTCTCTCCCAAACTCTCACCGCATTTCCCTCTCTCCCAAACTCTCACCGCATTTCCATCCCTCCCCAAATCTCACCGTTTTTCCCTCTCTCCCAAACTCTCGCCACATTTCCATCTCTCCAAAACTCTCCCCGCATTTCCCTCTCTCCAAAACTCTCACCGCATTTCTCTCTCTCCCAAATTCGCGCCACATTTCCATCCCTCCCCAACTCTCACCACTTTTCCCTCTCTCCAAACCTCTCACCACATTTCCCTCTCTCCAAAATTCTCACCGCATTTCCCTCTCTCCCAAACTCTCAACGCCTTTTCTCTCTCTCCAAAAGTCTCACCTTATTTCCATCCCTCCCCAACTCTCACAGCTTTTCCCTCTCTCCCAAGCTCTCACCGCATTACTCTCTCTCCCAAATTCTCGCCACATTTCCATCCCTCCCCAACTCTCACCGCTTTTCCCTCTCTCCCAAACTCTCATCTTATTTCCCTCCCTCCATCCCCAACTCTCGCTGCATTTCCCTCCCTTCCAACTCTCACCGCATTTCCGTCTCTCCCCAACTCTCCCAGCATTTCCTCCCTCCTCAAATCTCGCCGCATTTCCTTCCTTCCTCAACTCTCACCTCTTTTCCCACTCTCCCACACTCTCGCCGCATTTCCCTTTCACCCAAACTCTCACCGCATTTCTCTCTCTCCCTAATTCTCGCCACATTTCCATCGCACCCCAACTCTCACCACTTTTCCCTCTCTCCCAAACTCTCACCACATATCCCTCTCTCCCAAATTCTGACCACAATTCCCTCTCTCCCAAACTCTCACCGCTTTTCCCTCCCTCACCAACTCTCGCCGGATTTCCCTCCCGCCCGAACTCTCGCTGCATTTCCCTCCTTTCCGATCTCTCGCCGGATTTCACTCCCTCACCAACTCTCACCGCATTTCGTTCTCTCACCAACTCTCACCGCATTTCCCTCTCTCCCCAACTCTCACTGCATTTCCCACTGTCCCCAACTCTCACCGCATTTCGTTCTCTCACCAACTCTCACCGCATTTCCCTCTCTCCCATCCTCTCACCTCATTTCCCTCCCTACCCAACTCTCATCGCTTTTCCCTCTCTCCCAAATTCTCGCCGCATTTCCATCCCTCCCCAAGTCTCACCACTTTTCCCTCTCTCCCAAACTCTCACCGCATTTCCCTCTCTCCCACACTCTCACCGCATTTCCCTTTCACCCAAACTCTAACCACATTTCTCTCTCTCGCAAGTTCTCGCTGCATTTCCATCCCTCCCCAACTCTCACCGCTTTCCCATCTCTCCCAAACTCTCACCGCATTTCTCTCTCTCCCTAATTCTCGCCACATTTCCATCCCTCCCCAACTCTCACCGCTTTTCCCTCTCTCCCAAACTCTCACCGCATTTCCCTCTCTCCCAAACTCTCACCGCATTTCCTTCCCTCCCCAAATCTCACCGCTTTTCCCTCTCTCCCAAACTCTCGCCACATTTCACTCTCTCCAATACGCTCATCGCATTTCCCTCTCCCCCAAACTCTCACCGCATTTCTCTCTCTCCCAAATTCGCGCCACATTTCCATCCGTCCCCAACTCTCACCGCTTTCCCCTCTCTCCCCAACTCTTACCGCTTTTCCCTCTCTCCCAAACTCTCACCGCATTTCCCTCTCTCCCAAACTCTCACCGCATTTCCATCCCTCCCCAAATCTCACCGTTTTTCCCTCTCTCCCAAACTCTCGCCACATTTCCATCTCTCCAAAACTCTCACCGCATTTCCCTCTCTCCAAAACTCTCACCGCATTTCTCTCTCTCCCAAATTCGCGCCACGTTTCCATCCCTCCACAACTCTCACCACTTTTCCCTCTCTCCAAAACTCTCACCACATTTCCCTCTTTCCAAAATTCTCACCGCATTTCCCTCTCTCCCAAACTCTCACCGCATTTCTCTCTCTCCCAAATTCTCGCCACATTTCCATCCCTCCCCAACTCTCACCGCTTTTCCCTCTCTCCCAAAATCTCACTGCATTTCCCTCTCTCCCAAACTCTCACCGCATTTCCCTCTCTACCAAACTCTCACCGCATTTCCATCCCTCCCCAAATCTCACCGCTTTTCCCTCTCTCCCAAGCTCTCGCCACATTTACGTCTCTCCAAAACTCTCATCGCATTTCCCTCTCTCCCAAACTCTCAACGCATTTCTCTCTCTCCCAAATTCGCTCCACATTTCCATCCGTCCCCAACTCTCACCGCTTTTCCCTCTCTCCCAAACTCTCACCGCTTTTCCCTCTCTCCCAAACTCTCACCGCATTTCCCTCTCTCCCAAACTCTCAGCGCATTTCCATCCCTCCCCAAATCTCACCGCTTTTCCCTCTCTCCCAAACTCTCGCCACATTTCCATCTCTCCAAAACTCTCACCGCATTTCCCTCTCTCCCAAACTCTCACCGCATTTCCATCCCTCCCCAAATCTCACCACTTTTCCCTCTCTCCAAAACTCTCACCACATTTCCCTCTCTCCAAAATTCTCACCGCATTTCCCTCTTTCCCAAACTCTCACCGCATTTCTCTCTCTCCCAAATTCTCGCCACATTTCCATCCCTCCCCAACTCTCACCGCTTTTCCCTCTCTCCAAAAATCTCATCTAATTTCCCTCTCTCCCAAACTCTCACTGCACTTCCCTCTATCCCAAAATCTCAACGCCTTTTCTCTCTCTCCAAAACTCTCACCTTATTTCCATCCCTCCCCAACTCTCACAGCTTTTTGCTCTCTCCCAAGCTCTCACCGCATTTCCCTCTCTCCCAAACTCTCACCGCATTACTCTCTCTCCCAAATTCTCGCCACATTTCCATCCCTCCCCAACTCTCACCGCTTTTCCCTCTCTCCCAAACTCACATCTTATTTCCCTCCCTCCATCCCCAACTCTCGCTGCATTTCCCTCCCTTCCAACTCTCACCGCATTTCCGTCTCTCCGCAACTCTCCCAGCATTTCCTCCCTCCTCAACTCTCGCCGCATTTCCTTCCTTCCTCAACTCTCACCTCTTTTCCCTCTCTCCCACACTCTCGCCGCATTTCCCTTTCACCCAAACTCTCACCGCATTTCTCTCTCTCCCTAATTCTCGCCACATTTCCATCCCTCCCCAACTCTCACCGCTTTTCCCTCTCTCCCAAACTCTCACCGCATTTCCCTCTCTCCCAAACTCTCACCGCATTTCCTTCCCTCCCCAAATCTCACCGCTTTTCCCTCTCTCCCAAACTCTCGCCACATTTCACTCTCTCCAAAACGCTCATCGCATTTCCCTCTCCCCCAAACTCTCACCGCATTTCTCTCTCTCCCAAATTCGCGCCACATTTCCATCCGTCCCCAACTCTCACCGCTTTCCCCTCTCTCCCCAACTCTTACCGCTTTTCCCTCTCTCCCAAACTCTCACCGCATTTCCCTCTCTCCCAAACTCTCACCGCATTTCCATCCCTCCCCAAATCTCACCGTTTTTCCCTCTCTCCCAAACTCTCGCCACATTTCCATCTCTCCAAAACTCTCCCCGCATTTCCCTCTCTCCAAAACTCTCACCGCATTTCTCTCTCTCCCAAATTCGCGCCACATTTCCATCCCTCCCCAACTCTCACCACTTTTCCCTCTCTCCAAACCTCTCACCACATTTCCCTCTCTCCAAAATTCTCACCGCATTTCCCTCTCTCCCAAACTCTCAACGCCTTTTCTCTCTCTCCAAAACTCTCACCTTATTTCCATCCCTCCCCAACTCTTTCAGCTTTTCCCTCTCTCCCAAGCTCTCACCGCATTACTCTCTCTCCCAAATTCTCGCCACATTTCCATCCCTCCCCAACTCTCACCGCTTTTCCCTCTCTCCCAAACTCTCATCTTATTTCCCTCCCTCCATCCCCAACTCTCGCTGCATTTCCCTCCCTTCCAACTCTCACCGCATTTCCGTCTCTCCCCAACTCTCCCAGCATTTCCTCCCTCCTCAAATCTCGCCGCATTTCCTTCCTTCCTCAACTCTCACCTCTTTTCCCACTCTCCCACACTCTCGCCGCATTTCCCTTTCACCCAAACTCTCACCGCATTTCTCTCTCTCCCTAATTCTCGCCACATTTCCATCGCACCCCAACTCTCACCACTTTTCCCTCTCTCCCAAACTCTCACCACATATCCCTCTCTCCCAAATTCTGACCACAATTCCCTCTCTCCCAAACTCTCACCGCTTTTCCCTCCCTCACCAACTCTCGCCGGATTTCCCTCCCGCCCGAACTCTCGCTGCATTTCCCTCCTTTCCGATCTCTCGCCGGATTTCACTCCCTCACCAACTCTCACCGCATTTCGTTCTCTCACCAACTCTCACCGCATTTCCCTCTCTCCCCAACTCTCACTGCATTTCCCACTGTCCCCAACTCTCACCGCATTTCGTTCTCTCACCAACTCTCACCGCATTTCCCTCTCTCCCATCCTCTCACCTCATTTCCCTCCCTACCCAACTCTCATCGCTTTTCCCTCTCTCCCAAATTCTCGCCGCATTTCCATCCCTCCCCAAGTCTCACCACTTTTCCCTCTCTCCCAAACTCTCACCGCATTTCCCTCTCTCCCACACTCTCACCGCATTTCCCTTTCACCCAAACTCTAACCACATTTCTCTCTCTCGCAAGTTCTCGCTGCATTTCCATCCCTCCCCAACTCTCACCGCTTTCCCCTCTCTCCCAAACTCTCACCGCATTTCTCTCTCTCCCTAATTCTCGCCACATTTCCATCCCTCCCCAACTCTCACCGCTTTTCCCTCTCTCCCAAACTCTCACCGCATTTCCCTCTCTCCCAAACTCTCACCGCATTTCCTTCCCTCCCCAAATCTCACCGCTTTTCCCTCTCTCCCAAACTCTCGCCACATTTCACTCTCTCCAAAACGCTCATCGCATTTCCCTCTCCCCCAAACTCTCACCGCATTTCTCTCTCTCCCAAATTCGCGCCACATTTCCATCCGTCCCCAACTCTCACCGCTTTCCCCTCTCTCCCCAACTCTTACCGCTTATCCCTCTCTCCCAAACTCTCACCGCATTTCCCTCTCTCCCAAACTCTCACCGCATTTCCATCCCTCCCCAAATCTCACCGTTTTTCCCTCTCTCCCAAACTCTCGCCACATTTCCATCTCTCCAAAACTCTCCCCGCATTTCCCTCTCTGCAAAACTCTCACCGCATTTCTCTCTCTCCCAAATTCGCGCCACATTTCCATCCCTCCCCAACTCTCACCACTTTTCCCTCTCTCCAAAACTCTCACCACATTTCCCTCTCTCCAAAATTCTCACCGCATTTCCCTCTCTCCCAAACTCTCACCGCATTTCTCTCTCTCCCAAATTCTCGCCACATTTCCATCCCTCCCCAACTCTCACCGCTTTTCCCTCTCTCCCAAAATCTCACAGCATTTACCTCTTTCCCAAACTCTCACCGCATTTCCCTCTCTCCCAAACTCTCACCGCATTCCCATCCCTCCCCAAATCTCACCGCTTTTCCCTCTCTCCCAAGCTCTCGCCACATTTCCCTCTCTCCAAAACTCTCATCGCATTTCCCTCTCTCCCAAACTCTCACCGCATTTCTCGCTCTCCCAAATTCGCGCCACATTTCCATCCGGCCCAACTCTCTCCGCTTTTCCCTCTCTCCCAAACTCTAACCGCATTTCCCTCTCTCCCAAACTCTCACCGCATTTCCATCCCTCCCCAAATCTCACCGCTATTCCCTCTCTCCAAAACTCTCGCCACATTTCCATCTCTCCAAAACTCTCACCGCACTTCCCTCTCTCCCAAACTCTCACCGCATTTCCCTCTCTCCCAAACTCTCACCGCATTTCCATCCCTCCCCAAATCTCACCGCTTTTCACTCTCTCCCAAACTCTCACCACATTTCCCTCTCTCCAAAACGCTCATCGCATTTCCCTCTCCCCCAAACTCTCACCGCATTTCCTCTCTCCCAAACTCTCACCGCATTTCCATCCCTCCCCAAATCTCACCTTTTTTCCCTCTCTCCCAAACTCTCGCCACATTTCCATCTCTCCAAAACTCTCACCGCATTTCGCTCTCTCCAAAACTCTCACCGCATTTCTCTCTCTCCCAAATTCGCGCCACATTTCCATCCCTCCACAACTCTCACCACTTTTCCCTCTCTCCAAAACTCTCACCACATTTCCCGCTTTCCAAAATTCTCACCGCATTTCCCTCTCTCCCAAACTCTCACCGCATTTCTCTCTCTCCCAAATTCTCGCCACATTTCCATCCGTCCCCAACTCTCACCGCTTTTCCCTCTCTCCCAAAATCTCACTGCATTTCCCTCTCTCCCAAACTCTCACCGCATTTCCCTCTCTCCCAAACTCTCACCGCATTTCCATCCCTCCCCAAATCTCACCGCTTTTCCCTCTCTCCCAAGCTCTCGCCACATTTACGTCTCTCCAAAACTCTCATCGCATTTCCCTCTCTCCCAAACTCTCACCGCATTTCTCTCTCTCCCAAATTCGCACCACATTTCCATCCGACCCAACTCTCACCGCTTTTCCCTCTCTCCCAAACTCTCACCGCTTTTCCCTCTCTCCCAAACTCTCACCGCATTTCCCTCTCTCCCAAACTCCGAGCGCATTTCCATCCCTCCCCAAATCTCACCGCTTTTCCCTCTCTCCCAAACTCTCGCCACATTTCCATCTCTCCAAAACTCTCACCGCATTTCCCTCTCTCCCAAACTCTCACCGCATTTCCATCCCTCCCCAAATCTCACCACTTTTCCCTCTCTCCAAAACTCTCACCACATTTCCCTCTCTCCAAAATTCTCACCGCATTTCCCTCTTTCCCAAACTCTCACCGCATTTCTCTCTCTCCCAAATTCTCGCCACATTTCCATCCCTCCCCAACTCTCACCGCTTTTCCCTCTCTCCAAAAATCTCATCTAATTTCCCTCTCTCCCAAACTCTCACTGCACTTCCCTCTATCCCAAAATCTCAACGCCTTTTCTCTCTCTCCAAAACTCTCACCTTATTTCCATCCCTCCCCAACTCTCACAGCTTTTTGCTCTCTCCCAAGCTCTCACCGCATTTCCCTCTCTCCCAAACTCTCACCGCATTACTCTCTCTCCCAAATTCTCGCCACATTTCCATCCCTCCCCAACTCTCACCGCTTTTCCCTCTCTCCCAAACTCTCATCTTATTTCCCTCCCTCCATCCCCAACTCTCGCTGCATTTCCCTCCCTTCCAACTCCCACCGCATTTCCGTCTCTCCGCAACTCTCCCAGCATTTCCTCCCTCCTCAACTCTCGCCGCATTTCCTTCCTTCCTCAACTCTCACCTCTTTTCCCTCTCACCCACACTCTCGCCGCATTTCCCTTTCACCCAAACTCTCACCGCATTTCTCTCTCTCCCTAATTCTCGCCACATTTCCATTCCTCCCCAACTCTCACCGCTTTCCCCTCTCTCCCAAACTCTCACCGCATTTCTCTCTCTCCCTAATTCTCGCCACATTTCCATCCCTCCCCAACTCTCACCGCTTTTCCCTCTCTCCCAAACTCTCACCGCATTTCCCTCTCTCCCAAACTCTCACCGCATTTCCTTCCCTCCCCAAATCTCACCGCTTTTCCCTCTCTCCCAAACTCTCGCCACATTTCACTCTCTCCAAAACGCTCATCGCATTTCCCTCTCCCCCAAACTCTCACCGCATTTCACTCTCCCCCAAATTCGCGCCACATTTCCATCCGTCCCCAACTCTCACCGCTTGTCCCTCTCTCCCAAACTCTTACCGCTTTTCCCTCTCTCCCAAACTCTCACCGCATTTCCCTCTCTCCCAAACTCTCACCGCATTTCCATCCCTCCCCAAATCTCACCGTTTTTCCCTCTCTCCCAAACGCTCGCCACATTTCCATCTCTCCAAAACTCTCACCGCATTTCCCTCTCTCCAAAACTCTCACCGCATTTTTCTCTCTCCCAAATTCGCGCCACATTTCCATCCCTCCCCAACTCTCACAACTTTTCCCTCTCTCCAAAACTCTCACAACATTTCCCTCTCTCCAAAATTCTCACCGCATTTCCCTCTCTCCCAAACTCTCACCGCATTTCTCTCTCTCCCAAATTCTCGCCACATTTCCATCCCTCCCCAACTCTCACCGCTTTTCCCTCTCTCCCAAAATCTCACAGCATTTCCCTCTTTCCCAAACTCTCACCGCATTTCCCTCTCTCCCAAACTCTCACCGCATTCCCATCCCTCCCCAAATCTCACCGCTTTTCCCTCTCTCCCAAGCTCTCGCCACATTTCCCTCTCTCCAAAACTCTCATCGCATTTCCCTCTCTCCCAAACTCTCACCGCATTTCTCGCTCTCCCAAATTCGCGCCACATTTCCATCCGTCCCCAACTGTCACCGCTTTTCCCTCTCTCCAAAACTCTCAACGCATTTCCCTCTCTCCCAAACTCTCACCGCATTTCCATCCCTCCCCAAATCTCACCGCTATTCCCTCTCTCCAAAACTCTCGCCACATTTCCATCTCTCCAAAACTCTCACCGCATTTCCCTCTTTCCCAAACTCTCACCGCATTTCCCTCTCTCCCAAACTCTCACCGCATTTCCATCCCTCCCCAAATCTCACCGCTTTTCCCTCTCTCCCAAACTCTCACCACATTTCCCTCTCTCCAAAACGCTCATCGCATTTCCCTCTCCCCCAAACTCTCACCGCATTTCCCTCTCTCCCAAACTCTCACCGCATTTCCATCCCTCCCCAAATCTCACCTTTTTTCCCTCTCTCCCAAACTCTCACCACATTTCCATCTCTCCAAAACTCTCACCGCATTTCCCTCTCTCCAAAACTCTCACCGCATTTCTCTCTCTCCCAAATTCGCGCCACATTTCCATCCCTCCACAACTCTCACCACTTTTCCCTCTCTCCAAAACTCTCACCACATTTCCCTCTTTCCAAAATTCTCACCGCATTTCCCTCTCTCCCAAACTCTCACCGCATTTCTCTCTCTCCCAAATTCTCGCCAAATTTCCATCCCTCCCCAACTCTCACCGCTTTTCCCTCTCTCCCAAAATCTCACTGCATTTCCCTCTCTCCCAAACTCTCACCGCATTTCCCTCTCTCCCAAACTCTCACCGCATTTCCATCCCTCCCCAAATCTCACCGCTTTTCCCTCTCTCCCAAGCTCTCGCCACATTTACGTCTCTCCAAAACTCTCATCGCATTTCCCTCTCTCCCAAACTCTCAACGCATTTCTCTCTCTCCCAAATTCGCACCACATTTCCATCCGTCCCAAACTCTCACCGCTTTTCCCTCTCTCCCAAACTCTCACCGCTTTTCCCTCTCTCCCAAACTCTCACCGCATTTCCCTCTCTCCCAAACTCTCAGCGCATTTCCATCCCTCCCCAAATCTCACCGCTTTTCCCTCTCTCCCAAACTCTCGCCACATTTCCATCTCTCCAAAACTCTCACCGCATTTCCCTCTCTCCCAAACTCTCACCGCATTTCCATCCCTCCCCAAATCTCACCACTTTTCCCTCTCTCCAAAACTCTCACCACATTTCCCTCTCTCCAAAATTCTCACCGCATTTCCCTCTTTCCCAAACTCTCACTGCATTTCTCTCTCTCCCAAATTCTCGCCACATTTCCATCCCTCCCCAACTCTCACCGCTTTTCCCTCTCTCCAAAAATCTCATCTAATTTCCCTCTCTCCCAAACTCTCACTGCACTTCCCTCTATCCCAAAATCTCAACGCCTTTTCTCTCTCTCCAAAACTCTCACCTTATTTCCATCCCTCCCCAACTCTCACAGCTTTTTGCTCTCTCCCAAGCTCTCACCGCATTTCCCTCTCTCCCAAACTCTCACCGCATTACTCTCTCTCCCAAATTCTCACCACATTTCCATCCCTCCCCAACTCTCACCGCTTTTCCCTCTCTCCCAAACTCTCACCACATATCCCTCTCTCGCAAATTCTGACCACATTTCCCTCTCTCCCAAACTCTCACCGCTTTTCCCTCCCTCACCAACTCTCGCCAGATTTCCCTCCCGCCCGAACTCTCGTTGCATTTCCCTCCTTTCCGATCTCTCGCCGGATTTCACTCCCTCACCAACTCTCACCGCATTTCGTTCTCTCACCAACTCTCACCGCATTTCCCTCTCTCCCCAACTCTCACTGCATTTCCCAATGTCCCCAACTCTCACCGCATTTCGTTCTCTCACCAACTCTCACCGCATTTCCCTCCCTCCCATCCTCTCACCTCATTTCCCTCCCTACCCAACTCTCTTCGCTTTTCCCTCTCTCCCAAACTCTCACCACATTTCTCTCTCTCGCAAGTTCTCGCTGCACTTCCATCCCTCCCCAACTCTCACCGCTTTCCCCTCTCTCCCAAACTCTCAGCGCATTTCTCTCTCTCCCTAATTCTCACCACATTTCCATCCCTCCCCAACTCTCACCGCTTTTCCCTCTCTCCCAAACTCTTACCGCTTTTCCCTCTCTCCCAAACTCTCACCGCATTTCCCTCTCTCCCAAACTCTTACCGCTTTTCCCTCTCTCCCAAACTCTCACCGCATTTCCCTCTCTCCCAAACTCTCACCGCATTTCCATCTCTCCAAAACTCTCACCGCATTTCCCTCTCTCCAAAACTCTCACCGCATTTCCATCCCTCCCCAAATCTCATGGCTTTTCCCTCTCTCCCAAACTCTCGCCACATTTCCATCTCTCCAAAACTCTCACCGCATTTCCCTCTCTCCAAAACTCTCACCGCATTTCTCTCTCTCCCAAATTCGCGCCACATTTCCATCCCTCCCCAACTCTCACCACTTTTCCCTCTCTCCAAAACTCTCACCACATTTCCCTCTCTCCAAAATTATTTCCGCATTTCCCTCTCTCCCAAACTCTCACCGCATTTCTCTCTCTCCCAAATTCTCGCCACATTTCCATCCCTCCCCAACTCTCACCGCTTTTACCTCTCTCCCCAAATCTCACCGCATTTCCCTCTTTCCCAAACTCTCACCGCATTTCCCTCTCTCCCAAACTCTCACCGCATTTCCATCCCTCCCCAAATCTCAACGCTTTTCCCTCTCTCCCAAACTCTCGCCACATTTCCCTCTCTCCAAAACGCTCATCGCATTTCCCTCTCCCCCAACCTCTACCCGCATTTCTCTCTCTCCCAAATTCGCGCCACATTTCCATCCCTCCCCAACTCTCACCACTTTTCCCTCTCTCTAAAACTCTCACCACATTTCCCTCTCTCCAAAATTCTCACCGCATTTCCCTCTCTCCCAAACTCTCACCGCATTTCTCTCTCTCCCAAATTCTCGCCACATTTCCATCCCTCCCCAACTCTCACCGCTTGTCCCTCTCTCCCAAAATCTCACAGTATTTCCCTCTTTCCCAAACTCTCACCGCATTTCCCTCTCTCCCAAACTCTCACCGCATTCCCATCCCTCCCCAAATCTCACCGCTTTTCCCTCTCTCCCAAGCTCTCGCCACATTTCCCTCTCTCCAAAACTCTCATCGCATTTCCCTCTCTCCCAAACTCTCACCGCATTTCTCGCTCTCCCAAATTCGCGCCACATTTCCATCCGTCCCCAACTCTCACCGCTTTTCCCTCTCTCCCAAACTCTCACCGCATTTCCCTCTCTCCCAAACTCTCACCGCATTTCCATCCCTCCCCAAATCTCACCGCTATTCCCTCTCTCCAAAACTCTCGCCACATTTCCATCTCTCCAAAACTCTCACCGCATTTCCCTCTTTCCCAAAATCTCACCGCATTTCCCTCTCTCCCAAACTCTCACTGCATTTCCCTCTCTCCCAAACTCTCGCCACATTTCCCTCTCTCCAAAACGCTCTATCGCATTTCCCTCTCCCCCAAACTCTCACCGCATTTCCCTCTCTCCCAGACTCTCACCGCATTTCCATCCCTCCCCAAATCTCACCTTTTTTCCCTCTCTCCAAAACTCTCACCACATTTCCCTCTTTCCAAAATTCTCACCGCATTTCCCTCTCTCCCAAACTCTCACCGCATTTCTCTCTCTCCCAAATTCTCGCCACATTTCCATCCCTCCCCAACTCTCACCGCTTTTCCCTCTCTCCCAAAATCTCACTGCATTTCCCTCTCTCCCAAACTCTCACCGCATTTCCCTCTCTCCCAAACTCTCACCGCATTTCCATACCTCCCCAAATCTCACCGCTTTTCCCTCTCTTCCAAGCTCTCGCCACATTTACGTCTCTCCAAAACTCTCATCGCATTTCCCTCTCTCCCAAACTCTCACCGCATTTCTCTCTCTCCCAAATTCGCACCACATTTCCATCCGTCCCCAACTCTCACCGCTTTTCCCTCTCTCCCAAACTCTCACCGCTTTTCCCTCTCTCCCAAACTCTCACCGCATTTCCCTCTCTCCCAAACTCTCACCGCAATTCCATCCCTCCCCAAATCTCACCGCTTTTCCCTCTCTCCCAAACTCTCGCCACTTTTCCCTCTCTCCAAAACTCTCACCACATTTCCCTCTCTCCAAAATTCTCACCGCATTTCTCTCTCTCCCAAATTCTCGCCACATTTCCACCCCTCCCCAACTCTCACCGCTTTTCCCTTTCTCCAAAAATCTCATCTAATTTCCCTCTCTCCCAAACTCTCACTGCACTTCCCTCTATCACAAAATCTCAACGCCTTTTCTCTCTCTCCAAAACTCTCACCTTATTTCCATCCCTCCCCAACTCTCACAGCTTTTTGCTCTCTCCCAAGCTCTCACCGCATTTCCCTCTCTCCAAAACTCTCACCGCATTTCTCTCTCTCCCAAATTCGCGCCACATTTCCATCCCTCCCCAACTCTCACCACTTTTCCCTCTCTCCAAAACTCTCACCACATTTCCCTCTCTCCAAAATTCTTTCCGCATTTCCCTCTCTCCCAAACTCTCACCGCATTTCTCTCTCTCCCAAATTCTCGCCACATTTCCATCCGTCCCCAACTCTCACCGCTTTTCCCTCTCTCCCAAAATCTCACCGCATTTCCCTCTCTCCCAAACTCTCACCGCATTTCCCTCTCTCCCAAACTCTCACCGCATTTCCAGCCCTCCCCAAATCTCACCGCTTTTCCCTCTCTCCCAACCTCTCGCCACATTTACGTCTCTCCAAAACTCTCATCGCATTTCCCTCTCTCCCAAACTCTCACCGCATTTCTCTCTCTCCCAAATTCGCACCACATTTCCATCCGTCCCCAACTCTCACCGCTTTTCCCTCTCTCCCAAACTCTCACCGCTTTTCCCTCTCTCCCAAACTCTCACCGCATTTCCCTCTCTCCCAAACTCTCACCGCATTTGCATCCCTCCCCAAATCTCACCGCTTTTCCCTCTCTCCCAAACTCTTGCCACATTTCCATCTCTCCAAAACTCTCACCGCATTTCCCTCTCTCCCAAACTCTCACCACATTTCCATCCCTCCCCAAATCTCACCACTTTTCCCTCTCTCCAAAACGCTCACCACATTACCCTCTCTCCAAAATTCTCACCGCATTTCCCTCTTTCCCAAACTCTCTCCGCATTTCTCTCTCTCCCAAATTCTCGCCATATTTCCATCCCTCCCCAACTCTCACCGCTTTTCCCTCTCTCCCAAAATCTCACCTAATTTCCCTCTCTCCCAAACTCTCACTGCACTTCCCTCTATCCCAAAATCTCAACGCCTTTTCTCTCTCTCCAAAACTCTCACCTTATTTCCATCCCTCCCCAACTCTCACCGCTTTCCCCTGTCTCCCAAACTCTCACCGCATTTCTCTCTCTCCCTAATTCTCACCACATTTCCATCCCTCCCCAACTCTCACCGCTTTTCCCTCTCTCCCAAACTCTCACCGCATTTCCCTCTCTCACAAACTCTCACCGCATTTCCTTCCCTCCCCAAATCTCACCGCTTTTCCCTCTCTCCCAAACGCTCGCCACATTTCACTCTCTCTAAAACGCTCATCGCATTTCCCTCTCCCCCAAACTCTCACCGCATTTCTCTCTCTCCCAAATTCGCGCCACATTTCCATCCGTCCCCAACTCTCACCGCTTTTCCCTCTCTCCCAAACTCTTACCGCTTTTTCCTCTCTCCCAAACTCTCACCGCATTTCCCTCTCTCCCAAACTCTCACCGCATTTCCATCCCTCCCCAAATCTCATGGCTTTTCCCTCTCTCCCAAACTCTCGCCACATTTCCATCTCTCCAAAACTCTCACCGCATTTCCCTCTCTCCAAAACTCTCACCGCATTTCTCTCTCTCCCAAATTCGCGCCACATTTCCATCCCTCCCCAACTCTCACCACTTTTCCCTCTCTCCAAAACTCTCACCACATTTCCCTCTCTCCAAAATTCTTTCCGCATTTCCCTCTCTCCCAAACTCTCACCGCATTTCTCTCTCTCCCAAATTCTCGCCACATTTCCATCCCTCCCCAACTCTCACCGCTTTTACCTCTCTCCCCAAATCTCATCGCATTTCCCTCTTTCCCAAACTCTCACCGCATTTCCCTCTCTCCCAAACTCTCACCGCATTTCCATCCCTCCCCAAATCTCACCGCTTTTCCCTCTCTCCCAAACTCTCGCCACATTTCCCTCTCTCCAAAACGCTCATCGCATTTCCCTCTCCCCCAACCTCTACCCGCATTTCTCTCTCTCCCAAATTCGCGCCACATTTCCATCCCTCCCCAACTCTCACCACTTTTCCCTCTCTCCCAAGCTCTCGCCACATTTCCCTCTCTCCAAAACTCTCATCGCATTTCCCTCTCTCCCAAACTCTCACCGCATTTCTCGCTCTCCCAAATTCGCGCCACATTTCCATCCGTCCCCAACTCTCACCGCTTTTCCCTCTCTCCCAAACTCTCACCGCATTTCCCTCTCTCCCAAACTCTCACCGCATTTCCATCCCTCCCCAAATCTCACCGCTATTCCCTCTCTCCAAAACTCTCGCCACATATCCATCTCTCCAAAACTCTCACCGCATTTCCCTCTTTCCTAAACTCTCACCGCATTTCCCTCTCTCCCAAACTCTCACTGCATTTCCATCCCTCCCCAAATCTCACCGCTTTTCCCTCTCTCCCAAACTCTCGCCACATTTCCCTCTCTCCAAAACGCTCATCGCATTTCCCTCTCCCCCAAACTCTCACCGCATTTCCCTCTCTCCCAGACTCTCACCGCATTTCCATCCCTCCCCAAATCTCACCTTTTTTCCCTCTCTCCCAAACTCTCGCCACATTTCCATCTCTCCAAAACTCTCACCGCATTTCCCTCTCTCCAAAACTCTCACCGCATTTCTCTCTCTCCCAAATTCGCGCCACATTTCCATCCCTCCACAACTCTCACCACTTTTCCCTCTCTCCAAAACTCTCACCACATTTCCCTCTTTCCAAAATTCTCACCGCATTTCCCTCTCTCCCAAACTCTCACCGCATTTCTCTCTCTCCCAAATTCTCGCCACATTTCCATCCCTCCCCAACTCTCACCGCTTTTCCCTCTCTCCCAAAATCTCACTGCATTTCCCTCTCTCCCAAACTCTCACCGCATTTCCCTCTCTCCCAAACTCTCACCGCATTTCCATCCCTCCCCAAATCTCACCGCTTTTCCCTCTCTCCCAAGCTCTCGCCACATTTACGTCTCTCCAAAACTCTCATCGCATTTCCCTCTCTCCCAAACTCTCACCGCATTTCTCTCTCTCCCAAATTCGCACCACATTTCCATCCGTGCCCAACTCTCACCGCTTTTCCCTCTCTCCCAAACTCTCACCGCTTTTCCCTCTCTCCCAAACTCTCACCGCATTTCCCTCTCTCCCAAACTCTCACCGCATTTCCATCCGTCCCCAACTCTCACAGCTTTTTGCTCTCTCCCAAGCTCTCACCGCATTTCCCTCTCTCCCAAACTCTCACCGCATTTCCCTCTCTCCCAAACTCTCACCGCATTTCTCTCTCTCCCAAATTCTCGCCACATTTCCATCCCTCCCCAACTCTCACCGCTTTTCCCTCTCTCCCAAACTCTCATCTTATTTCCCTCCCTCCATCCCCAACTCTCGTTGCATTTCCCTCCCTTCCAACTCTCACCGCATTTCCGTCTCTCCGCAACTCTCCCAGCATTTCCTCCCTCCTCAACTCTCGCCGCATTTCCTTCCTTCCTCAACTCTCACCTCTTTTCCCTCTCTCCCACACTCTCGCCGCATTTCCCTTTCACCCAAACTCTCACCGCATTTCTCTCTCTCCCTAATTCTCGCCACATTTCCATCCCTCCCCAACTCTCACCACTTTTCCCTCTCTCCCAAACTCTCACCACATATCCCTCTCTCCCAAATTCTGACCACATTTCCCTCTCTCCCAAACTCTCGCCGGATTTCACTCCCTCACCAACTCTCACCGCATTTCGTTCTCTCACCAACTCTCACCGCATTTCCCTCTCTCCCCAAATCTCACTGCATTTCCCAGTGTCCCCAACTCTCACCGCATTTCGTTCTCTCACCAACTCTCACTGCATTTCCCTCTCTCCCATCCTCTCACCTCATTTCCCTCCCTACCAAACTCTCATCGCTTTTCCCTCTCTCCCAAACTCTCACCACATTTCTCTCTCTCGCAAGTTCTCGCTGCATTTCCATCCCTCCCCAACTCTCACCGCTTTCCCCTCTCTCCCAAACTCTCACCGCATTTCACTCTCTCCCTAATTCTCGCCACATTTCCATCCCTACCCCAACTCTCACCGCTTTTCCCTCTCTCCCAAACTCTCACCGCATTTCCCTCTCTCCCAAACTCTCACCGCATTTCCTTCCCTCCCCAAATCTCACCGCTTTTCCCTCTCTCCCAAACGCTCGCCACATTTCACTCTCTCTAAAACGCTCATCGCATTTCCCTCTCCCCCAAACTCTCACCGCATTTCTCTCTCTCCCAAATTCACGCCACATTTCCATCCGTCCCCAACTCTCACCGCTTTTCCCTCTCTCCCAAACTCTTACCGCTTTTCCCTCTCTCCCAAACTCTCACCGTTTTTCCCTCTCTCCCAAACTCTCACCGCATTTCCCTCTCTCCAAAACTCTCACCGCATTTCTCTCTCTCCCAAATTCGCGCCACATTTCCATCCCTCCCCAACTCTCACCACTTTTCCCTCTCTCCAAAACTCTCACCACATTTCCCTCTCTCCAAAATTCTTTCCGCATTTCCCTCTCTCCCAAACTCTCACCGCATTTCTCTCTCTACCAAATTCTCGCCACATTTCCATCCGTCCCCAACTCTCACCGCTTTTCCCTCTCTCCCAAAATCTCACTGCATTTCCCTCTCTCCCAAACTCTCACCGCATTTCCCTCTCTCCCAAACTCTCACCGCATTTCCATCCCTCCCCAAATCTCACCGCTTTTCCCTCTCTCACAACCTCTCGCCACATTTACGTCTCTCCAAAACTCTCATCGCATTTCCCTCTCTCCCAAACTCTCACCGCATTTCTCTCTCTCCCAAATTCGCACCACATTTCCATCCGTCCCCAACTCTCACCGCTTTTCCCTCTCTCCCAAACTCTCACCGCTTTTCCCTCTCTCCCAAACTCTCACCGCATTTCCCTCTCTCCCAAACTCTCACCGCATTTGCATCCCTCCCCAAATCTCACCGCTTTTCCCTCTCTCCCAAACTCTTGCCACATTTCCATCTCTCCAAAACTCTCACCGCATTTCCCTCTCTCCCAAACTCTCACCACATTTCCATCCCTCCCCAAATCTCACCACTTTTCCCTCTCTCCAAAACGCTCACCACATTACCATCTCTCCAAAATTCTCACCGCATTTCCCTCTTTCCCAAACTCTCTCCGCATTTCTCTCTCTCCCAAATTCTCGACATATTTCCATCCCTCCCCAACTCTCACCGCTTTTCCCTCTCTCCCAAAATCTCACCTAATTTCCCTCTCTCCCAAACTCTCACTGCACTTCCCTCTATCCCAAAATCTCAACGCCTTTTCTCTCTCTCCAAAACTCTCACCTTATTTCCATCCCTCCCCAACTCTCACAGCTTTTCGCTCTCTCCCAAGCTCTCACCGCATTTCCCTCTCTCCCAAACTCTCACCGCATTACTCTCTCTCCCAAATTCTCGCCACATTTCCATCCGTCCCCAACTCTCACCGCTTTTCCCTCTCTCCCAAAATCTCACCGCATTTCCCTCTCTCCCAAACTCTCACTGCACTTCGCTCTCTCCCAAAATCTCAACGCCTTTTCTCTCTCTCCAAAACTCTCACCGCATTTCCATCCCTCCCCAACTCTCACCGCATTTCCCTCTCTCCCAAACTCTCACCGCATTTTTCTCTCTCCAAAACTCTCGCCGCATTTCCTCCCTCCCCAACTTTTGCCGGAATTCCCTCCCTCCCCAAGTCTCACCGCTTTTCCCTCTCTCCCAAACTCTCACCTTATTTCCCTCCCTCCATCCCCAACTCTCGCTGCATTTCCCTCCCTTCCAACTCTCACCGCATTTCCGTCCCTCCCCAACTCTCCCAGCATTTCCTCCCTCCTCAACTCTCACCGCATTTCCTTCCTTCCTCAACTCTCACCTCTTTTCCCTCTCTCCCAAACTCTCGCCGCATTTCCCTTTCACCCAAACTCTCGCCGCATTTCTCTCTCTCCCTAATTTTCGCCACATTTCCATCCCTCCCCAACTCTCACCACTTTTCCCTATCTCCCAAAATCTCACCACATATCCCTCTCTCCCAAACTCTGACCACATTTCCCTCTCTCTCAAACTCTCACCGCATTTCTCTCTCTCCCAAATTCTCACCACATTTCCCTCTCTCCCAAACTCTCACCTCATTTCCATCTCTCCAAAACTCTCACCGCATTTCCCTCTTTCCCAAACTCTCACCGCATTTCCCTCTCTCCCAAACTCTCACTGCATTTCCATCCCTCCCCAAATCTCACCGCTTTTCCCTCTCTCCCAAACTCTCGCCACATTTCCCTCTCTCCAAAACGCTCATCGCATTTCCCTCTCCCGCAACCTCTCACCGCATTTCTCTCTCTCCCAAATTCACACCACATTTCCATCCGTCCCCAACTCTCACCGCTTTTCCCTCTCTCCCAAACTCTCACCGCTTTTCCCTCTCTCCCAAATTCTCACCGCATTTCCCTCTCTCCCAAACTCTCACTGCATTTCCATCCCTCCCCAAATCTCACCTTTTTTCCCTCTCTCCCAAACTCTCGCCACATTTCCATCTCTCCAAAACTCTCACCGCATTTCCCTCTCTCCAAAACTCTCACCGCATTTCTCTCTCTCCCTAATTCTCGCCACATTTCCATCCCTCCCCAACTCTCACCACTTTTCCCTCTCTCCCAAACTCTCACCACATATCCCTCTCTCCCAAATTCTGACCACATTTCCCTCTCTCCCAAACTCTCACCGCTTTTCCCTCCCTCACCAACTCTCGCCGGATTTCCCTCCCGCCCGAACTCTCGCTGCATTTCCCTCCTTTCCGATCTCTCGCCGGATTTCACTCCCTCACCAACTCTCAAAGCATTTCGTTCTCTCACCAACTCTCACCGCATTTCCCACTCTCCCCAACTCTCACTGCATTTCCCACTGTCCCCAACTCTCACCGCATTTCGTTCTCTCACCAACTCTCACCGGATTTCCCTCTCTCCCATCCTCTCACCTCATTTCCCTCCCTACCCAACTCTCATCGCTTTTCCCTCTCTCCCAAACTCTCACCGCATTTCCCTCTCTCCCAAATTCTCGCCGCATTTCCATCCCTCCCCAAGTCTCACCACTTTTCCCTCTCTCCCAAACTCTCACCGCATTTCCCTCTCTCCCACACTCTCACCGCATTTCCCTTTCACCCAAACTCTCACCACATTTCTCTCTCTCGCAAGTTCTCGCTGCATTTCCATCCCTCCCCAACTCTCACCGCTTTCGCCTCTCTCCCAAACTCTCACCGCATTTCTCTCTCTCCCTAATTCTCGCCACATTTCCATCCCTCCCCAACTCTCACCGCTTTTCCCTCTCTCCCAAACTCTCACCGCATTTCCCTCTCTCCCAAACTCTCACCGCATTTCCTTCCCTCCCCAAATCTCACCGCTTTTCCCTCTCTCCCAAATTCTCGCCACATTTCACTCTCTCCAAAACGCTCATCGCATTTCCCTCTCCCCCAAACTCTCACCGCATTTCTCTCTCTCCCAAATTCGCGCCACATTTCCATCCGTCCCCAACTCTCACCGCTTTTCCCTCTCTCCCAAACTCTTACCGCTTTTCCCACTCTCCCAAACTCTCACCGTTTTTCCCTCTCTCCCAAACTCTCACCGCATTTCCCTCTCTCCAAAACTCTCACCGCATTTCTCTCTCTCCCAAATTCGCGCCACATTTCCATCCCTCCCCAAGTCTCACCACTTTACCCTCTCTCCCAAACTCTCACCGCATTTCCCTCTCTCCAAAATTCTCACCGCATTTCCCTCTCTCCCAAACTCTCACCGCATTTCTCTCTCACCCAAATTCTCGCCACATTTCCATCCCTCCCCAACTCTCACCGCTTTTCCCTCTCTCCCAAAATCGCACCGCATTTCCCTCTTTCCCAAACTCTCACCGCATTTCCATCCCTCCCCAAATCTCACTGCTTTTCCCTCTCTCCCAAGCTCTCGCCACATTTCCCTCTCTCCAAAACTCTCATCGCATTTCCCTCTCTCCCAAACTCTCACCGCATTTCTCGCTCTCCCAAATTCGCACCACATTTCCATCCGTCCCCAACTCTCACCGCTTTTTCCTCTCTCCCAAACTCTCACCGCTTTTCCCTCTCTCCCAAAATCTCACCGCATTTCCCTCTCTCCCAAACTCTCACCGCATTTCCATCGCTCCCCAAATCTCACCGCTTTTCCCTCTCTCCCAAACTCTCACCGCATTTCCCTCTCTCCCAAACTCTCACCGCATTTCAATCCCTCCCCAAATCTCACCGCTTTTCCCTCTCTCCCAAACTCTCGCCACATTTCCCTCTCTCCACAACGCTCATCGCATTTCCCTCTCCCCCAACCTCTCACCGCATTTCTCTCTCTCCCAAATTCACACCACATTTCCATCCGTCCCCAACTCTCACCGCTTTTCCCTCTCTCCCAAACTCTCACCGCTTTTCCCTCTCTCCCAAACTCTCACCGCATTTCCCTCTCTCCCAAACTCTCACCGCATTTCCATCCCTCCCCAAATTTCACCTTTTTTCCCTCTCTCCCAAACTCTCGCCACATTTCCATCTCTCCAAAACTCTCACCGCATTTCCCTCTCTCCCAAACTCTCACCGCATTTCCATCCCTCCCCAAATCTCACCACTTTTCCCTCTCTCCAAAACTCTCACCACATTTCCCTCTCTCCAAAATTCTCACCGCATTTCCCTCTTTCCCAAACTCTCACCGCATTTCTCTCTCTCCCAAATTCTCGCCACATTTCCATCCCTCCCCAACTCTCACCGCTTTTCCCTCTCTCCCAAAATCTCACCTAATTTCCCTCTCTCCCAAACTCTCACTGCACTTCCCTCTATCTCAAAATCTCAACGCCTTTTCTCTCTCTCCAAAACTCTCACCTTATTTCCATCCCTCCCCAACTCTCACAGCTTTTTGCTCTCTCCCAAGCTCTCACCGCATTTCCCTCTCTCCCAAACTCTCACCGCATTACTCTCTCTCCCAAATTCTCGCCACATTTCCATCCCTCCCCAACTCTCACCGCTTTTCCCTCTCTCCCAAAATCTCACCGCATTTCCCTCTCTCCCAAACTCTCACTGCACTTCCCTCTATCCCAAAATCTCAACGCCTTTTCTCTCTCTCCAAAACTCTCACCGTATTTCCATCCCTCCCCAACTCTCACAGCTTTTCGCTCTCTCCCAAGCTCTCACCGCATTTCCCTCTCTCCCAAACTCTCACCGCATTTTTCTCTCTCCAAAACTCTCGCCGCATTTCCTCCCTCCCCAACTTTTGCCGCATTTCCTTCCTTCCTCAACTCTCACCTCTTTTCCCTCTCTCCCAAACTTTCGCCGCATTTCCCTTTCACCCAAACTCTCGCCGCCTTTCTCTCTCTCCCTAATTTTCGCCACATTTCCATCCCTCCCCAACTCTCACCACTTTTCCCTCTCTCCCAAACTCTCACCACATATCCCTCTCTCCCAAACTCTGACCGCGTTTCATTCTCTCCCAAACTCTCACCGCATTTCTCTCTCTCCCAAATTCTCACCACATTTCCCTCTCTCCCAAACTCTCACCTCATTTCCCTCTCTCCCAAACTCTCACCGCTTTCCCCTCCCTCACCAACTCTCGCCGGATTTCCCTCCCGCCCGAGCTCTCGCTGCATTTCCCTCCTTTCCGATCTCTCGCCGGTTTTCACTCCCTCACCAACTCTCACCGCATTTCGTTCTCTCACCAACTCTCACCGCATTTCCCTCTCTCCCCAACTCTCACTGCATTTCCCACTGTCCCCAACTCTCACCGCATTTCGTTCTCTCACCAACTCTCACCGCTTTTCCCTCTCTCCCATCCTCACACCTCATTTCCCTCCCTACCCAACTCTCATCACTTTTCCCTCTCTCCCAAACTCTCACCGCATTTCCCTCTCTCCCAAATTCTCGCCGCATTTCCATCCCTCCCCAAGTCTCACCACTTTTCCCTCTCTCCCAAACTCTCACCGCATTTCCCTCTCTCCCACACTCTCACCGCATTTCCCTTTCACCCAAACTCTCACCACATTTCTCTCTCTCGCAAGTTCTCACTGCATTTCCATCCCTCCCCAACTCTCACCGCTTTCACCTCTCTCCCAAACTCTCACCGCATTTCTCTCTCTCCCTAATTCTCACCACATTTCCATCCCTCCCCAACTCTCACCGCTTTTCCCTCTCTCCCAAACTCTCACCACATTTTCCTCTCTCCCAAACTCTGACCGCATTTCCCTCTCTCCCAAACTCTCACCGCATTTCTCTCTCTCCCAAATTCTCGCCACATTTCCACCCCTCCCCAACTCTCACCGCTTTTCCCTCTCTCCCAAAATCTCACCGCATTTCCCTCTCTCCCAAACTCTCACTGCATTTCCCTCTATCCCTAAATCTCAACGCCTTTTCTCTCTCTCCAAAACTCTCACCTTATTTCCATCCCTCCCCAACTCTCACAGCTTTTCGCTCTCTCCCAAGCTCTCACCGCATTTCCCTCTCTCCCAAACTCTCACCGCATTACTCTCTCTCCCAAATTCTCACCACATTTCCATCCCTCCCCAACTCTCACCGCTTTTCCCTCTCTCCCAAACTCTCATCTTATTTCCCTTCCTCCATCCCCAACTCTCGCTGCATTTCCCTCCCTTCCAACTCTCACCGCATTACCGTCTCTCCCCAACTCTCCCAGCATTTCCTCCCTCCTCAACTCTCGCCGCATTTCCTTCCTTCCTCAACTCTCACCTCTTTTCCCTCTCTCCCACACTCTCGCCGCATTTCCCTTTCACCCAAACTCTCACCGCATTTCTCTCTCTCCCTAATTCTCGCCACATTTCCATCCCTCCCCAACTCTCACCACTTTTCCCTCTCTCCCAAACTCTCACCACATATCCCTCTCTCCCAAATTCTGACCACATTTCCCTCTCTCCCAAACTCTCACCGCTTTTCCCTCCCTCACCAACTCTCGCCGGATTTCCCTCCCGCCCGAACTCTCGCTGCATTTCCCTCCTTTCCGATCTCTCGCCGGATTTCACTCCCTCACCAACTCTCACCGCATTTCGTTCTCTCACCAACTCTCACCGCATTTCGCTCTCTCCCCAACTCTCACTGCATTTCCCACTGTCCCCAACTCTCATCGCATTTCGTTCTCTCACCAACTCTCACCGCATTTCCCTCTCTCCCATCCTCTCACCTCATTTCCCTCCCTACCCAACTCTCATCGCTTTTCCCTCTCTCCCAAACTCTCACCGCATTTCCCTCTCTCCCAAATTCTCGCCGCATTTCCATCCCTCCCCAAGTCTCACCACTTTTCCCTCTCTCCCAAACTCTCACCGCATTTCCCTCTCTCCCACACTCTCACCGCATTTCCCTTTCACCCAAACTCTCACCACATTTCTCTCTCTCGCAAGTTCTCGCTGCATTTCCATCCCTCCCCAACTCTCACCGCTTTCCCCTCTCTCCCAAACTCTCACCGCATTTCTCTCTCTCCCTAATTCTCGCCACATTTCCATCCCTCCCCAACTCTCACCGCTTTTCCCTCTCTCCCAAACTCTCACCGCATTTCCCTCTCTCCCAAACTCTCACCGCATTTCCTTCCCTCCCCAAATCTCACCGCTTTTCCCTCTCTCCCAAACTCTCGCCACATTTCACTCTCTCCAAAACGCTCATCGCATTTCCCTCTCCCCCAAACTCTCACCGCATTTCTCTCTCTCCCAAATTCGCGCCACATTTCCATCCGTCCCCAACTCTCACCGCTTTTCCCTCTCTCCCAAACTCTTACCGCTTTTCCCTCTCTCCCAAACTCTCACCGCATTTCCCTCTCTCCCAAACTCTCACCGCATTTCCATCCCTCCCCAAATCTCACCGTTTTTCCCTCTCTCCCAAACTCTCGCCACATTTCCATCTCTCCAAAACTCTCACCGCATTTCCCTCTCTCCAAAACTCTCACCGCATTTCTCTCTCTCCCAAATTCACGCCACATTTCCATCCCTCCCCAACTCTCACCACTTTTCCCTCTCTCCAAAACTCTCACCACATTTCCCTCTCTCCAAAATTCTCACCGCATTTCCCTCTCTCCCAAACTCTCACCGCATTTCTCTCTCTCCCAAATTCTCGCCACATTTCCATCCCTCCCCAACTCTCACCGCTTTTCCCTCTCTCCCAAAATCTCACCGCATTTCCCTCTTTCCCAAACTCTCACCGCATTTCCCTCTCTCCCAAACTCTCACCGCATTTCCATCCCTCCCCAAATCTCACCGCTTTTCCCTCTCTCCCAAGCTCTCGCCACATTTCCCTCTCTCCAAAACTCTCATCGCATTTCCCTCTCTCCCAAACTCTCACCGCATTTCTCGCTCTCCCAAATTCGCGCCACATTTCCATCCGTCCCCAACTCTCACCGCTTTTCCCTCTCTCCCAAACTCTCACCACTTTTCCCTCTCTCCCAAAATCTCACCGCATTTCCCTCTCTCCCAAACTCTCACCGCATTTCCATCCCTCCCCAAATCTCACCGCTTTTCCCTCTCTCCCAAACTCTCGCCACATTTCCCTCTGTCCCAAACTCTCACCGCATTTCCCTCTCTCCCAAACTCTCACCGCATTTCCATCCCTCCCCAAATGTCACCGCTTTTCCCTCTCTCCCAAACTCTCGCCACATTTCCCTCTCTCCAAAACGCTCATCGCATTTCCCTCTCCCCCAACCTCTCACCGCATTTCTCTCTCTCCCAAATTCACACCACATTTCCATCCGTCCCCAACTCTCACCGCTTTTCCCTCTCTCCCAAACTCTCACCGCTTTTCCCTCTCTCCCAAACTCTCACCGCATTTCAATCTCTGCCAAACTCTCACTGCATTTCCATCCCTCCCCAAATCTCACCTTTTTCCCTCTCTCCCAAACTCTCGCCACATTTCCATCTCTCCAAAACTCTCACCGCATTTCCCTCTCTCCAAAACTCTCACCGCATTTCTCTCTCTCCCAAATTCGCGCCACATTTCCATCCCTCCACAACTCTCACCACTTTTCCCTCTCTCCCAAACTCTCACCACATATCCCTCTCTCCCAAATTCTGACCACATTTCCCTCTCTCCCAAACTCTCAACGCTTTTCCCTCCCTCACCAACTCTCGCCGGATTTCCCTCCCGCCCGAACTCTTTCTGCATTTCCCTCCTTTTCGATCTCTCGCCGGATTTCACTCCCTCACCAACTCTCACCGCATTTCGCTCTCTCACCAACTCTCACCGCATTTCCCTCTCTCCCCAACTCTCACTGCATTTCCCACTGTCCCCAACTCTCACCGCATTTCGTTCTCTCACCAACTCTCACCGCATTTCCCTCTCTCCCATCCTCTCACCTCATTTCCCTCCCTACCCAACTCTCATCGCTTTTCCCTCTCTCCCAAACTCTCACCGCATTTCCCTCTCTCCCAAATTCTCACTGCATTTCTCTCTCTCCCAAATTCGCGCCATATTTCCATCCGTCCCCAACTTTCACCGCTTTTCCCTCTCTCCCAAACTCTTACCGCTTTTCCCTCTCTCCCAAACTCTCACCGCATTTCCCTCTCTCCCAAACTCTCACCGCATTTCCATCCCTCCCCAAATCTCACCGTTTTTCCCTCTCTCCCAAACTCTCGCCACATTTCCATCTCCCAAAGCTCTCACCGCATTTCCCTCTCTCCAAAACTCTCACCGCATTTCTCTCTCTCCCAAATTCGCGCCACATTTCCATCCCTCCCCAACTCTCACCACTTTTCCCTCTCTCCAAAACTCTCACCACATTTCCCTCTCTCCAAAATTCTCACCGCATTTCCCTCTCTCCCAAACTCTCACCGCATTTCTCTCTCTCCCAAATTCTCGCCACATTTCCATCCCTCCCCAACTCTCACCGCTTTTCCCTCTCTCCCAAAATCTCACCGCATTTCCCTCTCTCCCAAACTCTCACCGCATTTCCCTCTCTCCCAAACTCTCACCGCATTTCCATCCCTCCCCAAATCTCACCGCTTTTCCCTCTCTCCCAAGCTCTCGCCACATTTACGTCTCTCCAAAACTCTCATCGCATTTCCCTCTCTCCCAAACTCTCACCGCATTTCTCTCTCTCCCAAATTCGCACCACATTTCCATCCGTCCCCAACTCTCACCGCTTTTCCCTCTCTCCCAAACTCTCACCGCTTTTCCCTCTCTCCCAAACTCTCACCGCATTTCCCTCTCTCCCAAACTCTCACCGCATTTCCATCCCTCCCCAAATCTCACCGCTTTTCCCTCTCTCCCAAACTCTCGCCACATTTCCATCTCTCCAAAACTCTCACCGCATTTCCCTCTCTCCCAAACTCTCACCGCATTTCCATCCCTTCCCAAATCTCACCACTTTTCCCTCTCTCCAAAGCTCTCACCACATTTCCCTCTCTCCAAAATTCTCACCGCATTTCCCTCTTTCCCAAACTCTCACCGCATTTCTCTCTCTCCCAAACTCTCACCGCATTTCCCTCTCTCCCAAACTCTCACCGCATTTCCATCCCTCCCCAAATCTCACCGCTTTTCCCTCTCTCCCAAACTCTCGCCACATTTCCATCTCTCCAAAACTCTCACCGCATTTCCCTCTTTCCCAAACTCTCACCGCATTTCTCTCTCTCCCAAATTCTCGCCACATTTCCATCCCTCCCCAACTCTCACCGCTTTTCCCTCTCTCCCAAAATCTCACCTAATTTCCCTCTCTCCCAAACTCTCACTGCACTTCCCTCTATCCCAAAATCTCAACGCCTTTTCTCTCTCTCCAAAACTCTCACCTTATTTCCATCCCTCCCCAACTCTCACAGCTTTTCGCTCTCTCCCAAGCTCTCACCGCATTTCCCTCTCTCGAAAACTCTCACCGCATTTCTCTCTCTCCCAAATTCGCGCCACATTTCCATCCGTCCCCAACTCTCACCGCTTTTCCCTCTCTCCCAAACTCTTACCGCTTTTCCCTCTCTCCCAAACTCTCACCGCATTTCCCTCTCTCCCAAACTCTCACCGCATTTCCATCCCTCCCCAAATCTCACCGTTTTTCCCTCTCTCCCAAACTCTCGCCACATTTCCATCTCTCCAAAACTCTCACCGCATTTCCCTCTCTCCAAAACTCTCACCGCATTTCTCTCTCTCCCAAATTCACGCCACATGTCCATCCCTCCCCAACTCTCACCACTTTTCCCTCTCTCCAAAACTCTCACCACATTTCCCTCTCTCCAAAATTCTCACCGCATTTCCCTCTCTCCCAAACTCTCACCGCATTTCTCTCTCTCCCAAATTCTCGCCACATTTCCATCCCTCCCCAACTCTCACCGCTTTTCCCTCTCTCCCAAAATCTCACCGCATTTCCCTCTTTCCCAAACTCTCACAGCATTTCCCTCTCTCCCAAACTCTCACCGCATTTCCATCCCTCCCCAAATCTCACCGCTTTTCCCTCTCTCCCAAGCTCTCGCCACATTTCCCTCTCTCCAAAACTCTCATCGCATTTCCCTCTCTCCCAAACTCTCACCGCATTTCTCGCTCTCCCAAATTCGCGCCACATTTCCATCCGTCCCCAACTCTCACCGCTTTTCCCTCTCTCCCAAACTCTCACCACTTTTCCCTCTCTCCCAAAATCTCATCGCATTTCCCTCTCTCCCAAACTCTCACCGCATTTCCATCCCTCCCCAAATCTCACCGCTTTTCCCTCTCTCCCAAACTCTCGCCACATTTCCATCTCTCCCAAACTCTCACCGCATTTCCCTCTGTCCCAAACTCTCACCGCATTTCCCTCT
Organism: Carcharodon carcharias; assembly: GCF_017639515.1. Lineage (NCBI taxonomy): Eukaryota > Metazoa > Chordata > Chondrichthyes > Lamniformes > Lamnidae > Carcharodon > Carcharodon carcharias. Next base: position 43,442,006 of record NC_054483.1, on the reverse strand, counting down.
CCCCCAAACTCTCACCGCATTTCTCTCTCTCCCAAATTCGCGCCATATTTCCATCCGTCCCCAACTTTCACCGCTTTTCCTTCTCTCCCAAACTCTTACCGCTTTTCCCTCTCTCCCAAACTCTCACCGCATTTCCCTCTCTCCCAAACTCTCACCGCATTTCCATCCCTCCCCAAATCTCACCGTTTTTCCCTCTCTCCCAAACTCTCGCCACATTTCCATCTCCCAAAGCTCTCACCGCATTTCCCTCTCTCCAAAACTCTCACCGCATTTCTCTCTCTCCCAAATTCGCGCCACATTTCCATCCCTCCCCAACTCTCACCACTTTTCCCTCTCTCCAAAACTCTCACCACATTTCCCTCTCTCCAAAACTCTCATCGCATTTCCCTCTCTCCCAAACTCTCAACGCATTTCTCTCTCTCCCAAATTCGCACCACATTTCCATCCGTCCCCAACTCTCACCGCTTTTCCCTCTCTCCCAAACTCTCACCGCTTTTCCCTCTCTCCCAAACTCTCACCGCATTTCCCTCTCTCCCAAACTCTCACCGCATTTCCATCCCTCCCCAAATCTCACCACTTTTCCCTCTCTCCAAAGCTCTCACCACATTTCCCTCTCTCCAAAATTCTCACCGCATTTCCCTCTTTCCCAAACTCTCACCGCATTTCTCTCTCTCCCAAATTCTCGCCACATTTCCATCCCTCCCCAACTCTCACCGCTTTTCCCTCTCTCCCAAAATCTCACCTAATTTCCCTCTCTCCCAAACTCTCACTGCACTTCCCTCTATCCCAAAATCTCAACGCCTTTTCTCTCTCTCCAAAACTCTCACCTTATTTCCATCCCTCCCCAACTCTCACAGCTTTTCGCTCTCTCCCAAGCTCTCACCGCATTTCCCTCTCTCGAAAACTCTCACCGCATTTCTCTCTCTCCCAAATTCGCGCCACATTTCCATCCGTCCCCAACTCTCACCGCTTTTCCCTCTCTCCCAAACTCTTACCGCTTTTCCCTCTCTCCCAAACTCTCACCGCATTTCCCTCTCTCCCAAACTCTCACCGCATTTCCATCCCTCCCCAACTCTCACCGATTTTCCCTCTCTCCCAAACTCTCGCCACATTTCCATCTCTCCAAAACTCTCACCGCATTTCCCTCTCTCCAAAACTCTCACCGCATTTCTCTCTCTCCCAAATTCACGCCACATGTCCATCCCTCCCCAACTCTCACCACTTTTCCCTCTCTCCAAAACTCTCACCACATTTCCCTCTCTCCAAAATTCTCACCGCATTTCCCTCTCTCCCAAACTCTCACCGCATTTCTCTCTCTCCCAAATTCTCGCCACATTTCCATCCCTCCCCAACTCTCACCGCATTTCCCTCTCTCCCAAAATCTCACCGCATTTCCCTCTTTCCCAAACTCTCACCGCATTTCCCTCTCTCCCAAACTCTCACCGCATTTCCATCCCTCCCCAAATCTCACCGCTTTTCCCTCTCTCCCAAGCTCTCGCCACATTTCCCTCTCTCCAAAACTCTCATCGCATTTCCCTCTCTCCCAAGCTCTCACCGCATTTCTCGCTCTCCCAAATTCGCGCCACATTTCCATCCGTCCCCAACTCTCACCGCTTTTCCCTCTCTCCCAAACTCTCACCACTTTTCCCTCTCTCCCAAAATCTCACCGCATTTCCCTCTCTCCCAAACTCTCACCGCATTTCCATCCCTCCCCAAATCTCACCGCTTTTCCCTCTCTCCCAAACTCTCGCCACATTTCCATCTCTCCAAAACTCTCACCGCATTTCCCTCTGTCCCAAACTCTCACCGCATTTCCCTCTCTCCCAAACTCTCACCGCATTTCCATCCCTCCCCAAATCTCACCGCTTTTCCCTCTCTCCCAAACTCTCGCCACATTTCCCTCTCTCCAAAACGCTCATCGCATTTCCCTCTCCCCCAACCTCTCACCGCATTTCTCTCTCTCCCAAATTCACACCACATTTCCATCCGTCCCCAACTCTCACCGCTTTTCCCTCTCTCCCAAACTCTCACCGCTTTTCCCTCTCTCCCAAACTCTCACCGCATTTCCCTCTCTCCCAAACTCTCACTGCATTTCCATCCCTCCCCAAATCTCACCTTTTTTCCCTCTCTCCCAAACTCTCGCCACATTTCCATCTCTCCAAAACTCTCACCGCATTTCCCTCTCTCCAAAACTCTCACCGCATTTCTCTCTCTCCCAAATTCGCGCCACATTTCCATCCCTCCACAACTCTCACCACTTTTCCCTCCCTCACCAACTCTCGCCGGATTTCTATCCCGCCCGAACTCTCGCTGCATTTCCCTCCGTTCCGATCTCTCGCCGGATTTCATCCCTCACCAACTCTCACCGCATTTCGCTCTCTCACCAACTCTCACCGCATTTCCCTCTCTCCCCAACTCTCACTGCATTTCCCACTGTCCCCAACTCTCACCGCATTTCGTTCTCTCACCAACTCTCACCGCATTTCCCTCTCTCCCATCCTCTCACCTCATTTCCCTCCCTACCCAACTCTCATCGCTTTTCCCTCTCTCCCAAACTCTCACCGCATTTCCCTCTCTCCCAAATTCTCGCCGCATTTCCATCCCTCCCCAAGTCTCACCACTTTTCCCTCTCTCCCAAACTCTCACCGCATTTCCCTCTCTCCCACACTCTCACCGCATTTCCCTTTCACCCAAACTCTCACCACATTTCTCTCTCTCGCAAGTTCTCGCTGCATTTCCATCCCTCCCCAACTCTCACCGCTTTCCCCTCTCTCCTAAACTCTCACCGCATTTCTCTCTCTCCCTAATTCTCGCCACATTTCCATCCCTCCCCAACTCTCACCGCTTTTCCCTCTCTCCCAAACTCTCACCGCATTACCCTCTCTCCCAAACTCTCACCGCATTTCCTTCCCTCCCCAAATCTCACCGCTTTTCCCTCTCTCCCAAACTCTCGCCACATTTCACTCTCTCCAAAACGCTCATCGCATTTCCCTCTCCCCCAAACTCTCACCGCATTTCTCTCTCTCCCAAATTCGCGCCATATTTCCATCCGTCCCCAACTTTCACCGCTTTTCCCTCTCTCCCAAACTCTTACCGCTTTTCCCTCTCTCCCAAACTCTCACCGCATTTCCCTCTCTCCCAAACTCTCACCGCATTTCCATCCCTCCCCAAATCTCACCGTTTTTCCCTCTCTCCCAAACTCTCGCCACATTTCCATCTCCCAAAGCTCTCACCGCATTTCCCTCTCTCCAAAACTCTCACCGCATTTCTCTTTCTCCCAAATTCGCGCCACATTTCCATCCCTCCCCAACTCTCACCAGTTTCCCTCTCTCCAAAACTCTCACCACATTTCCCTCTCTCCAAAATTCTCACCGCATTTCCCTCTCTCCCAAACTCTCACCGCATTTCTCTCTCTCCCAAATTCTCGCCACATTTCCATCCCTCCCCAACTCTCACCGCTTTTCCCTCTCTCCCAAAATCTCACCGCATTTCACTCTCTCCCAAACTCTCACCGCATTTCCCTCTCTCCCAAACTCTCACCGCATTTCCATCCCTCCCCAAATCTCACCGCTTTTCCCTCTCTCCCAAGCTCTCGCCACATTTACGTCTCTCCAAAACTCTCATCGCATTTCCCTCTCTCCCAAACTCTCACCGCATTTCTCTCTCTCCCAAATTCGCACCACATTTCCATCCGTCCCCAACTCTCACCGCTTTTCCCTCTCTCCCAAACTCTCACCGCTTTTCCCTCTCTCCCAAACTCTCACCGCATTTCCCTCTCTCCCAAACTCTCACCGCATTTCCATCCCTCCCCAAATCTCACCGCTTTTCCCTCTCTCCCAAACTCTCGCCACATTTCCATCTCTCCAAAACTCTCACCGCATTTCCCTCTCTCCCAAACTCTCACCGCATTTCCATCCCTCCCCAAATCTCACCACTTTTCCCTCTCTCCAAAGCTCTCACCACATTTCCCTCTCTCCAAAATTCTCACCGCATTTCCCTCTTCCCAAACTCTCACCGCATTTCTCTCTCTCCCAAATTCTCGCCACATTTCCATCCCTCCCCAACTCTCACCGCTTTTCCCTCTCTCCCAAAATCTCACCTAATTTCCCTCTCTCCCAAACTCTCACTGCACTTCCCTCTATCCCAAAATCTCAACGCCTTTTCTCTCTCTCCAAAACTCTCACCTTATTTCCATCCCTCCCCAACTCTCACAGCTTTTCGCTCTCTCCCAAGCTCTCACCGCATTTCCCTCTCTCGAAAACTCTCACCGCATTTCTCTCTCTCCCAAATTCGCACCACATTTCCATCCGTCCCCAACTCTCACCGCTTTTCCCTCTCTCCCAAACTCTTACCGCTTTTCCCTCTCTCCCAAACTCTCACCGCATTTCCCTCTCTCCCAAACTCTCACCGCATTTCCATCCCTCCCCAAATCTCACCGTTTTTCCCTCTCTCCCAAACTCTCGCCACATTTCCATCTCTCCAAAACTCTCACCGCATTTCCCTCTCTCCAAAACTCTCACCGCATTTCTCTCTCTCCCAAATTCACGCCACATGTCCATCCCTCCCCAACTCTCACCACTTTTCCCTCTCTCCAAAACTCTCACCACATTTCCCTCTCTCCAAAATTCTCACCGCTTTTCCCTCTATCCCAAAATCTCACCGCATTTCCCTCTTTCCCAAACTCTCACCGCATTTCCCTCTCTCCCAAACTCTCACCGCATTTCCATCCCTCCCCAAATCTCACCGCTTTTCCCTCTCTCCCAAGCTCTCGCCACATTTCCCTCTCTCCAAAACTCTCATCGCATTTCCCTCTCTCCCAAACTCTCACCGCATTTCTCCCTCTCCCAAATTCGCGCCACATTTCCATCCGTCCCCAACTCTCACCGCTTTTCCCTCTCTCCCAAACTCTCACCACTTTTCCCTCTCTCCCAAAATCTCACCGCATTTCCCTCTCTCCCAAACTCTCACCGCATTTCCATCCCTCCCCAAATCTCACCGCTTTTCCCTCTCTCCCAAACTCTCGCCACATTTCCATCTCTCCAAAACTCTCACCGCATTTCCCTCTGTCCCAAACTCTCACCGCATTTCCCTCTCCCCCAAACTCTGACCGCATTTCTCTCTCTCCCAAATTCGCGCCATATTTCCATCCGTCCCCAACTTTCACCGCTTTTCCCTCTCTCCCAAACTCTTACCGCTTTTCCCTCTCTCCCAAACTCTCACCGCATTTCCCTCTCTCCCAAACTCTCACCGCATTTCCATCCCTCCCCAAATCTCACCGTTTTTCCCTCTCTCCCAAATTCTCGCCACATTTCCATCTCCCAAAGCTCTCACCGCATTTCCCTCTCTCCAAAACTCTCACCGCATTTCTCTCTCTCCCAAATTCGCGCCACATTTCCATCCCTCCCCAACTCTCACCACTTTTCCCTCTTTCCAAAACTCTCACCACATTTCCCTCTCTCCAAAATTCTCACCGCATTTCCCTCTCTCCCAAACTCTCACCGCATTTCTCTCTCTCCCAAATTCTCGCCACATTTCCATCCCTCCCCAACTCTCACCGCTTTTCCCTCTCTCCCAAAATCTCACCGCATTTCCCTCTCTCCCAAACTCTCACCGCATTTCCCTCTCTCCCAAACTCTCACCGCATTTCCATCCCTCCCTTAATCTCACCGCTTTTCCCTCTCTCCCAAGCTCTCGCCACATTTACGTCTCTCCAAAACTCTCATCGCATTTCCCTCTCTCCCAAACTCTCACCGCATTTCTCTCTCTCCCAAATTCGCACCACATTTCCATCCGTCCCCAAATCTCACCGCTTTTCCCTCTCTCCCAAACTCTCGCCACATTTCCATCTCTCCCAAACTCTCAACGCATTTCCCTCTGTCCCAAACTCTCACCGCATTTCCCTCTCACCCAAACTCTCACCGCATTTCTCTCTCTACCAAATTCGCGCCATATTTCCATCCGTCCCCAACTTTCACCGCTTTTCCTTCTCTCCCAAACTCTTACCGCTTTTCCCTCTCTCCCAAACTCTCACCGCATTTCCCTCTCTCCCAAACTCTCACCGCATTTCCATCCCTCCCCAAATCTCACCGTTTTTCCCTCTCTCCCAAACTCTCGCCACATTTCCATCTCCCAAAGCTCTCACCGCATTTCCCTCTCTCCAAAACTCTCACCGCATTTCTCTCTCTCCCAAATTCGCGCCACATTTCCATCCCTCCCCAACTCTCACCACTTTTCCCTCTCTCCAAAACTCTCACCACATTTCCCTCTCTCCAAAATTCTCACCGCATTTCCCTCTCTCCCAAACTCTCACCGCATTTCTCTCTCTCCCAAATTCTCGCCACATTTCCATCCCTCCCCAACTCTCACCGCTTTTCCCTCTCTCCCAAAATCTCACCGCATTTCCCTCTCTCCCAAACTCTCACCGCATTTCCCTCTCTCCCAAACTCTCACCGCATTTCCATCCCTCCCCAAATCTCACCGCTTTTCCCTCTCTCCCAAGCTCTCGCCACATTTACGTCTCTCCAAAACTCTCATCGCATTTCCCTCTCTCCCAAACTCTCAACGCATTTCTCTCTCTCCCAAATTCGCACCACATTTCCATCCGTCCCCAACTCTCACCGCTTTTCCCTCTCTCCCAAACTCTCACCGCTTTTCCCTCTCTCCCAAACTCTCACCGCATTTCCCTCTCTCCCAAACTCTCACCGCATTTCCATCCCTCCCCAAATCTCACCGCTTTTCCCTCTCTCCCAAACTCTCGCCACATTTCCATCTCTCCAAAACTCTCACCGCATTTCCCTCTCTCCCAAACTCTCACCGCATTTCCATCCCTCCCCAAATCTCACCACTTTTCCCTCTCTCCCAAAATCTCACCTAATTTCCCTCTCTCCCAAACTCTCACTGCACTTCCCTCTATCCCAAAATCTCAACGCCTTTTCTCTCTCTCCAAAACTCTCACCTTATTTCCATCCCTCCCCAACTCTCACAGCTTTTCGCTCTCTCCCAAGCTCTCACCGCATTTCCCTCTCTCGAAAACTCTCACCGCATTTCTCTCTCTCCCAAATTCGCGCCACATTTCCATCCGCCCCCAACTCTCACCGCTTTTCCCTCTCTCCCAAACTCTTACCGCTTTTCCCTCTCTCCCAAACTCTCACCGCATTTCCCTCTCTCCCAAACTCTCACCGCATTTCCATCCCTCCCCAAATCTCACCGTTTTTCCCTCTCTCCCAAACTCTCGCCACATTTCCATCTCTCCAAAACTCTCACCGCATTTCCCTCTCTCCAAAACTCTCACCGCATTTCTCTCTCTCCCAAATTCACGCCACATGTCCATCCCTCCCCAACTCTCACCACTTTTCCCTCTCTCCAAAACTCTCACCACATTTCCCTCTCTCCAAAATTCTCACCGCATTTCCCTCTCTCCCAAACTCTCACCGCATTTCTCTCTCTCCCAAATTCTCGCCACATTTCCATCCCTCCCCAACTCTCACCGCCTTTCCCTCTCTCCCAAAATCTCACCGCATTTCCCTCTTTCCCAAACTCTCACCGCATTTCCCTCTCTCCCAAACTCTCACCGCATTTCCATCCCTCCCCAAATCTCACCGCTTTTCCCTCTCTCCCAAGCTCTCGCCACATTTCCCTCTCTCCAAAACTCTCATCGCATTTCCCTCTCTCCCAAACTCTCATCGCATTTCCCTCTCTCCCAAGCTCTCACCGCATTTCTCGCTCTCCCAAATTCGCGCCACATTTCCATCCGTCCCCAACTCTCACCGCTTTTCCCTCTCTCCCAAACTCTCACCACTTTTCCCTCTCTCCCAAAATCTCACCGCATTTCCCTCTCTCCCAAACTCTCACCGCATTTCCATCCCTCCCCAAATCTCACCGCTTTTCCCTCTCTCCCAAACTCTCGCCACATTTCCATCTCTCCAAAACTCTCACCGCATTTCCCTCTGTCCCAAACTCTCACCGCATTTCCCTCTCTCCCAAACTCTCACCGCATTTCCATCCCTCCCCAAATCTCACCGCTTTTCCCTCTCTCCCAAACTCTCGCCACATTTCCCTCTCTCCAAAACGCTCATCGCATTTCCCTCTCCCCCAACCTCTCACCGCATTTCTCTCTCTCCCAAATTCACACCACATTTCCATCCGTCCCCAACTCTCACCGCTTTTCCCTCTCTCCCAAACACTCACCGCTTTTCCCTCTCTCCCAAACTCTCACCGCATTTCCCTCTCTCCCAAACTCTCACTGCATTTCCATCCCTCCCCAAATCTCACCTTTTTTCCCTCTCTCCCAAACTCTCGCCACATTTCCATCTCTCCAAAACTCTCACCGCATTTCCCTCTCTCCAAAACTCTCACCGCATTTCTCTCTCTCCCAAATTCGCGCCACATTTCCATCCCTCCACAACTCTCACCACTTTTCCCTCCCTCACCAACTCTCGCCGGATTTCTATCCCGCCCGAACTCTCGCTGCATTTCCCTCCTTTCCGATCTCTCGCCGGATTTCATCCCTCACCAACTCTCACCGCATTTCGCTCTCTCACCAACTCTCACCGCATTTCCCTCTCTCCCCAACTCTCACTGCATTTCCCACTGTCCCCAACTCTCACCGCATTTCGTTCTCTCACCAACTCTCACCGCATTTCCCTCTCTCCCATCCTCTCACCTCATTTCCCTCCCTACCCAACTCTCATCGCTTTTCCCTCTCTCCCAAACTCTCACCGCATTTCCCTCTCTCCCAAATTCTCGCCGCATTTCCATCCCTCCCCAAGTCTCACCACTTTTCCCTCTCTCCCAAACTCTCACCGCATTTCCCTCTCTCCCACACTCTCACCGCATTTCCCTTTCACCCAAACTCTCACCACATTTCTCTCTCTCGCAAGTTCTCGCTGCATTTCCATCCTTCCCCAACTCTCACCGCTTTCCCCTCTCTCCTAAACTCTCACCGCATTTCTCTCTCTCCCTAATTCTCGCCACATTTCCATCCCTCCCCAACTCTCACCGCTTTTCCCTCTCTCCCAAACTCTCACCGCATTTCCCTCTCTCCCAAACTCTCACCGCATTTCCTTCCCTCCCCAAATCTCACCGCTTTTCCCTCTCTCCCAAACTCTCGCCACATTTCACTCTCTCCAAAATGCTCATCGCATTTCCCTCTCCCCCAAACTCTCACCGCATTTCTCTCTCTCCCAAATTCGCGCCATATTTCCATCCGTCCCCAACTTTCACCGCTTTTCCCTCTCTCCCAAACTCTTACCGCTTTTCCCTCTCTCCCAAACTCTCACCGCATTTCCCTCTCTCCCAATCTCTCACCGCATTTCCATCCCTCCCCAAATCTCACCGTTTTTCCCTCTCTCCCAAACTCTCACCACATTTCCATCTCCCAAAGCTCTCACCGCATTTCCCTCTCTCCAAAACTCTCACCGCATTTCTCTTTCTCCCAAATTCGCGCCACATTTCCATCCCTCCCCAACTCTCACCAGTTTCCCTCTCTCCAAAACTCTCACCACATTTCCCTCTCTCCAAAATTCTCACCGCATT